>NC_141542.1:78756250-79077500 GCF_021556685.1 Rattus norvegicus
GATTAATAGTCATTTGCTACTCTCTGGGAAGCACTTACACCTGAAGGAATGTTTCTGAACCCTGTCAGCAAAGTCTAGGTTTGATAAAACTGATAATGATAAATGCTCTGGTTGAGCCTCATTGAAACCAAGGGAGGGAGTCCTGGTCATTGTACCTGAGCCTGTGGCTTCCAGGTGTCAGAATGTAAATGCTTAATGGATTTTATCACAAGGCTGCTTTTGTTGGAGATTGAAATCACTGGGAGCAGAAGTGCCTTGTGCTGTAAAGATCTCAAGACTCTTCAGCCTGCTGGGGCCTCTAATTACGTGTTCCTCTAAAGCTAACAAGGAAGATCTGTGAGTTTCAGACCTACTTTCATAGCACAGATGTTACGTCTTGTTAGTAGCTACTGCCACTGTGCTTAGACTTCATGAGTCTAGAAATGGAATAGATATTTCCTAAAGTACATATTTAAACACTCCCCCCCAAAAAAGGTAATGTAGTGACCAACAACCCCCTATGTCCCCTCCATCATCTAGTTAGTCAAACGTAACCAGTAATTTATACCGGCTGTTGCTAGAGAGCAGCTGCATGAGAAGTTGGACACAGAACTCTGGGAATGATCTTGATTTCCTTAATTGCCTCCATGTCTGTGATCAGTGTGCTCATAAAGGTAGATCTGGTGTAGATAAGGAAATGTGCTCATTGTATAAAGGATATTTGACAATTAGGGGAAGAAAGTGTGGTCTTAATTGATCATGGCTGACTTTTCCAGCTGTTGCTGAGTAAACAGCACATCTGTGAAGCTGCCACTGCAGTCCATTTCCTTCAGAAGGTGTACTTAGAGATTTCTCAACATGCTTCATCAGCTGCCTTTCCCAGGAGACTATGTCATCTTTATCAGTAGAGAATACCAACTTAAGATCACTGGCATTTTTTCCTAAGGTCTGATCAAACAAAGATAGACACTTAAATAACAATCTGTTGCCACTTACCTCTTCCATGCCTGGTCCCTGAAGATTGTCTGGGCAATGACTTTTAAATATGTTCTCATTATTTTTAATGAGTGTGCAGACACGGGACGCATAATGCAACAGTAGATAGGTGCCCTTTCTCTGAACTTGTCACATATAATAAAACATCGCAGAGGTTAAGATGCATTTTCCTTTAAGATATTATAATTATTTAAATCAAGACACCCATGTACAATTCATATACTATTCAGCTATTGTTGCTGCCTAAGTGAGGCTCTACTGAATTCCTAGTTCTTTTTGAAAAAGAGTGTTTCATTACAAATGTTAAAAAAAAAAAAAAGACAAAAGAACACTTAATACTGTTATGTCTCTTTAAGTTTACCCTTCTTTAAAATCTGCCCTGGATGGCAGGATATTCAATTATAAAGGAGTTCAATTATGTTTCCTGGCCACTTATTGAGTTATATGAAGGACTTTTATCACCTAGTCTTTCGGTAATTAATTCTTTACATTTCTTAGAGGCTTAGGGCCTGAGGAAGGGTTGCTTAAGAACTTGAGATGTTATTTCAATTTTCTGATAGTTTTTTTCTTTCTCTCCTTTGCCTTTCTCTCCTTTTCTTTCTTTTTTCTTTTGGATGCAAATACCACTCTGTAAGCTATCTCTCAGTTATTGAACATATTCATTTCCAGGATGGGAGATGTAGCTAAATCCATTGGTTGGACAAAACTCGCCCTGGATTAAACCCCGAGTGCCACAGAAGCACAAAAGTAGAGCATACTATGTTACAATCCAGGGGCTGACAATGGAAACAATGGTAGCAGAAGAGAAAAAACCCTCACCTCCCAGGACAGCCCCATTGCTGGGATTTATTCTCTGGCTGCGGGTTTGTCCTAGGTGGGGATTTGTTGAGTGTGTGCTAGATAGTTTTATGTCAACTTGACCCAAGCTAGAGTCATTGGAGAGAAGGAGGGGGATATTCAATTGAAAAAAATAATTCTGTAAGATCCAGTTATAAAGCATTTTCTTAATTAGTGGTTCGATGGGGCAGGGCCAGGCTCATTGTGAGTGGAGTCATCCCTGGCTGGAGGTCCTGGGTTCTGTAAGAAAGCAGGCTGGGCAAGTCATAGGGAGCAGGCTAATCATCAGCACCCCATGGCCTCTGCATCAGCTCCTGCCTGCAGGTCCTGCCCTGTTTGACTTCCTATCCTGACTTCCTACAGTGATGGTCCTTTTCTTCCTGTCTTGCTTTTGGTCATGATCTTTCATCACAGCAATAGAAACCCTAACCCAAAGAGTAACTATGGGAGCCAGTGGTTCTGGAACTTGGGATTGTCTGGCTTTTCATCCCTGGATGAGTTACTCACCTTCAACCTGACCTGCAAGGAACTCCCTTCTTTGTCTTCCTTTCCAATAGCTTTTTACCTTTAGACATTTGACTTCTCATAGAGAAAGAAAATAAATGCCCTCAATTTAACATGGAAACATGCCAAAATGACCAAACAGAAAAACACCCAATCAGAATATCTATTTCATAATCGTTTTCAATCCACACTTCCAAAAGGATGTTCCAAGAGAAGTTGATATTCATGAAGACTGTCTTCTTGAGCCTCCATTTTCTTCTAGAGGTAATGGGACTCTGCTTAGGCAATGGTATTGTCTGAACTCCCATGATAGAATGTTTACTGAACAGTTGTTTCTGCTACACACTGTGCCATGCACTGGCTATTCAAACACATGCTAAAACATGATACCCTGAACTCCATTAGCTGACACATGCTAAGTTCTGTTGGAGAAGGGATCCATACAGGCCTGTCATCTTGGGGAAAGTTTACATAAGGGAAATAGTTGCACCAATTCAGAGTATATTTGAGATATCAACAGCAAAAGAGAAGGTTCTAGAAAAAATGAGGCAAAGCCCTTTAAAAGTCAAATGATTGCCATAGTCAAAGAATTTTCCCATCATGAAAGAGTACATTTATGAGACAGGGTAGAGATGAAGAATAAGGAGAAAAAGAGACTTTGGGAAAGTGGAGGAGCACAAGGCGTGGACAGTGGAGGAAAAACTGAAATATGAAAAACTGAAATATGAAGCAGGGAGAGACAACTTCAGGAATAAGTTTTGTCATGAAGATACTTTTCCTGACACAACACAGAAGGCCAATGCAAAATGAATTTAAGGTCTAGATGCAGTTTTCTTGCATGTTTTGTGTACCATCCCAAACATAAAGTCTCAGTGTAATGATTGACTTCTTTTCGTGGCTCTGTGGGCCACACAGGTGGTACTTTGGTGGTGTTATGAAGACTTAGTCATGCAGCTGCATTCAGCTGTGGTATTTACCTAGCTGGAAAGGCCTTCCCGATAACCTCTCTTTCATGTCTATCCCTCCCTGCAAGCTCTTAGGTATTACTACTTTGTTTCTTCTTTCAAAGTGTTCTCATCTTCCAAAGACTAGGTAAAACTTTATGTAGTTTTCTCAGAACCCTGACCAGAAAAGATTTGTAAGAACTAGAGTGGTGAGAGAGTTCATATTGATTACAAACCTGAGAGGATCTAGAATCAGCAAAGAATCAAACCTCAGGACACTACTGGGGGTATGGTGACTATGTTAATTAAGGTCAGAAGGTTCATATTAAGTGTGAAAGCATTATTCCATGGCCTGCAGTCCTGTACTAAGTAAAAAGGAGAAATTGAGCTGATCACCAGAGCTCATCACTCTACAACCCTACCTGAGTGCAATGTGACCAGCCACACTAAGCTCTTACCACCACTAACTTCCAGACAAAATGAATTAGACTCTCACACTATGAGCCAAGATAAGCCCTTTCTCCAAAATGACTTTTTATTTTATCTGGGGTACAAGAAATGAAGTGAGAAGCTGCCCAGTGGGATGTCTGTCTTAGATAGAGCAAGTCTCAAGACCAGAAAAGAGGGCAGGCATAGAGAAACAGATTCTCAGTATGGATGGAAATGGCCCCAAAGTCATATTTCCAAGAGATATTTCACTGAGGGCTAATATGGTTATAGTCTACTGTCTAAGTCAGAGTTTCTATTCCTGCACAAACATCATGACCAAGAAGCAAGTTGGGGAGAAAAGGGTTTATTCAGCTTACACTGTTCATCACCAAAGGAAGTCAGGACTGGAACTCACACAGGTAAGGCAGCAGAAGCTGATGCAGAGGCCATGGAGGGATGTTACTTACTGCCTTGCTTCCCCTGGCTTGCTCAGCTTGCTCTCTTATAGAATTCAAGACTACCAGCCCAGGAACAGCACCACCCACAATGGGCTGGGCCTCCCCACTTGATCACTAGTTAAGTTGATCAGCTGGGTCTCATGGAGGCATTTCCTCAACTGAGGCTCCCTTCTCTGTGATAATTCCTGCTGTGTCAAGTTGACACACAAAACTAACAGTACAGTCTACTACATTGTGGCCCAGGAATGCCCCTAAATACTTGGGTTTGAATTGTTTATTTAGATTTATCACCTTAATTCCATTCAAAAATTATTTACACTACTAGGAAATACAAAGTTGATAAAATATGTCTCTTTCTCCTAAATTGTCCAACAACATCTTAACTATATGGATTCTTGACATAGACCAACACTCTCTCACAATGTCAATCACCATTGTCCCTAAGGAGATATATATATCCCGTTTCTCCAACCTTTAATATTTACTCTTTAAGACAATCGTACTCTGAACAATGATGAGGACATAAGAGTTCAACTGTGTCCATTAATAATAAGCTAATAATACTAACATCATTAAATTAAAGTAATTTGACAATAAGCAAAATGAACTTTCATATCTATATAAAGAGATTGAAGAAAATGGTGTCCTGAGATTCTTCCTCCTTCCAAACACTACTCTTCGAATTTCTGTGAATGAAATCATGGCCTACACTCAGTTCAGACAGGACCTGAATTATGAATGATCTATAGATATGAATGGGCAGCAGGAATCCTTCGCTGCCTATGTTTTTCTTCCACACTTCTGCCTGCCTGGGGAGCATTTGACCCACAGACTGCCATCTCCTAAGTAAGTGAAGAGCTAGCAAATTGCCAGCAGTTATCTTTCTCATGTCTATATCTTTGACCTTCTGCCATGACAGCACTAGTTGCCATAGTAATAGGTGCAGAGGGAACCCCTCCTTTGGTCCTCTCCCAACATCACTGCCTCCATGGCCACCAGGAAGAGCTTCACTCCCATAGGCAGCATGCAAGGACGACTGGTCCCTTTTTTTCCTTTCTTTTCCTTCTTTTCTTAGTTTCCCTAGACATTATTCAGTACAATTCCTTTATTAGAATGTAAATTATCTCATATTGGCTGGTATATTTAAAGTGCAGTAGAGTCCTGTAGTCCATATAAAATTTACTATTATTTATTTTGAAGAAAAAAATTCTTGGGGCTGGTGAGATGGCTCAGCAGTTAAGAGCACTGGCAGCTCTTCCAGAGGTCCTGAGTTCAATTCCCAGCAATATGGTGGTTCACAACCATCTGTAATGGAATCCAATGTCTTCTCTGGCATGCAGGTGTACATGCAGATAGAACACTTGTACATTAAATAAATAAATCTTAAAAAAAAATTCTTCACGTTGCAAGGACCAAGTTTACAAGAAAATTAAATGTTCAGTGTGACTTCTAATGAAGAATCACTGTACCAGGTCCACAGCCACCAACTGTTTAAAGCTTGTTTTCTTTCCACATAAAGAAAATGACTAGATTATAAACTTCATTAAGGTTTAAGTCATCTTTAACATTAAAAGCTGTTTTCTGGATTGTTCTGTTAGAATACTGTGTGTGTTGAACTTTCGTGACTTGTTGAGATTTTGGCAGATATTTTCAGTGTAATCATAAACACAGGAACCCTCAGCTCCTCTTCATACTAGACAAGCTGTAAATAAATTATATAAATAAATATTAATGCAATTATTAACTGGATAATTTTATGTGCTGTGTAGGCAAGCCGAGAAATTAAACAAAGATGAAGGCTGTTGATTTGTTGGTGCAGGCTTGCTCTACATAACAGTGACTTACTCTCTGTGTCATGGAGATGCAAGGACTCCAGATCGAGCCTTGTCTCCAGCTGCATAAAGGAGGGTGATTGTAAATAAATAAGTAATTTCCACACTGGCGAAGTTAATAACATGTCACTATTATTTGTGCACTCCTGCAACAGACACCAAGTACTGTTTATCCTGGCTGAGAGGAAAATAAAGACAAAAAGCTACCCCTCCTTAGTGGCTAAGCTGAAGCTCAAACCCCTGCCTTCACTCCCACCAAGAAATAGTCTCTTTAACCTGTAGAGTTCTTTGAAGAAAAGAATCACTCTCACACGTAAATGCCTCTCTTCCTTCTTAAACCTTTGAAATATAACCCAAAGATTGTGTTGCCTCTTCTCTCAGCTCTCAATGGCTCTCAGGGGGAGTTGGCCTCTCTTATCAGGAACTCCCAGCCAGGCAGGGGGCAGCCAGCACATGGAGAGGCCAGGGCGGAGAGATGGTCAAGGTCATTGGGCAGGTAGTGAAAGGCCCCTGGCTGTGTTAAACAAATGCAGCTTCCTTCCTGGCTTCCGGGTGGAATGATTTTGTTTTTCACTTCTCTCCTGGTCTGAGAACAATCGAGATGCATAAGGCCATTCTCCCCGGGAGGAGATGTGCATTCGATTATCATAAATCCGAGAATCAGGGGAGCTGTGGTCAATGAGAACAGGCTTTCTTGGGTGAAATAAGAGGTTTAATTGAAAGTGCTGTCCCAGGGGAGACAGATGATTGAGCGCAGTATTGAGTAAATGTTAATTACCACTGTTCAAAGAATGAAGAAAATAAAAGAAAGATCATTTATTTTAAGTTTTCCTTTCTGTTTCTTTTCAAGGGAATGGGAGAGATTACTCTTGTAAGTGGGTTTTGCTCATGTGCAATGTTGAAGCACAGCAAGACTTTCTTAAGAAGTTGAGGCTGAATTTTATGCAGACAGTTGTGTACTATTGAATGATAGCTTAATATATATTTGTGTGTGTATAATATGCACCTATATTTATATATGTAAATGTGGAGTGTCTTACAGTGTAACAAATTGCTAAATAATGTATAAATTACACTTTGGATATGCCTTTCAGATTTATTTTATCCCATGTTTTCAGTCTGTCAGGTTTTTCTCTTCCCATTTATAGGAAAAAACCTGACGAAGCACACAAACAGGCCTTACTCTCAGTACTCTCTACCCTGTATGTACTGCTAAGATATTGGAGCCTATATCACTCATATTCATTTAGCAACCGCCCTCCTTTTGATATTGCTAAAATTCTGGGACCCAGCACTCTGAGAGAAGAGGCTGGTGATCAAGGACAACCTTAACAAGAAAACAACCAATCAGGTGTCTCTTTTACCTATTTTATTGAATTATGAGTCAGACCCTTCATTCAAGCCCCATAACTATAAAGGTTGTTCTAGACTATCTGTACCTGTGACCAAATGGTTTAAATGACAAGGACCAGGAGAGACTGAATATATGACAAGTGCAGTCCTAGTTCTCATTTCCAAGCTGGTGCTCCAGTAGGTAAAAATAAATATGTCAAAGCAACTTTTTTGTTTTTTGGTTTTATTTAGAGGTAATGTTCACTGGCCAAATTCAAACCTTTGAAATCGCCTACCAAGGTGTTGATGTAGATATAGTCATGTTTGATTATAAAATTTTACCTTTAGGGGCTTAATTTTAAGGGGGGGCTGTTTGCCAAATGATATCAATTGTCACAGTAGTGTAGATATGAAGAGCAGATTTGCTTCATCTCATATCAAAACATAGGAGTGGCTGTGATCGATCAGATGAGGACAAAGAAACATGTCACCATCTTGGAACTTGTGCAGGCTGTTTCCTTGCGTAGATCAGCCCTTCCTTGGCATCAAAGAGTAACCAGTCATGACTGTGCTAAGCATGATTATAGCGAGGAGGGAAAGGCAGCCACTCTGTCTGCTGCAGACATCCCAAAATCATCACTAAGATTCCAAGATACCAACTGGCCATGACGATAGTGTTAATAGTAATTCCTGTACAAATAGACGACCAGCCTCTCACATGGTTTTCATTTCAGTGCTGGAACTTAACGTATTTCTTAAAAATTCTTTTTGACAAAATGTAGCTTGGTATACAGAAAAAGAAACCAAGGAGTGTCTATCAGCAATGTTACATTCCATCTGCTCGTCCTTAGCCATGCATGTGATAGATATTAGTGACATAAATGTAAGTGTTCCTTGTGGCCCTTCCTATCTGTAAAGATTTATATAAAGATCTAGATGTCACATGATTCGTGCTATGCTCTAGTTGCATATAAAGTACTCTAACCACTTAGGCAAGCATCTACCACAGAGAGACTGTAGTTAAGAGGCCTTGGTGGGTCTAAGTGTGCAGTCAGTTCTCAAAATTCAGTGAGGGGGAGAACTGAAAGACCCCCAGAGAGGACCTTTCTTTCAGGAGGAGTCCCAAGCGCCCAATGACCGAGCCGAGTCCACTCGGATGCAATCAGCAAGAGGGTTTATTGGAAAACACAGGTACCTGCGGGCACACAGTCTCTTCGGAGGACTTGCGCACTCAGCAGCTCCAGCATGGGGCTTTTATAGGGATTGGGGAAGCAGAAGCGGGCGTACAGAAGCAGATGCATAGTTACGGGGATTGGTGGATTCAAACGAGGCACATAGACATGTTCACATATGATTGGCTATTTCACATGATGAGGTAATAAGGTATAGCTACACACATTGGCAGGTTTGGGGCGTCCTGGATGTCGGGGGCTGGGGGCTTATCTCTTCCTGCCAGGTGGCCTGTGAGTGGTACTCCTGGTCTGTTCTGCATTCCTTTCCTTTTATGGTCTGTTAGTTTTCACGGTGACTCGGCCCTAGGTATCTGGGCGTGCCTGGGCTCGGTCAAGCCTGTTGCAACTCTGAGTTAAGACTCATGGGGTGGGTCTTTCATTTTCCCCCATTTTCTTTTAGACTTGAGTAAAATCCTTTACTCAAATCGAATTCTAAGGAATCTCTTCCTGTTGTCTTACCCTCTGGTATTGTTGGGTGAGAACAAGCGTCTGAATGACTGAGAGTCTGTTCTTTATGAACTGCATCAATCTGTTTAGAATGCAGGGGCCAAAGAGGAAGATTAGGAGGAGGATGATTAAGGGTCCCATCAAGGTGGACACCAGGGTAGCAAACCAAGGGGATCGGTTAAACCACCCCTCGAACCAGCCTTGTTGGGAATCAAACAGCTTCTGTCTCTGGGCCAAGCGTTCTCGGAGCTTAGCCATGTTATCTCTCACTAATCCTGTATGGTCTGCATAGAAACAACATTCTTTCAGTGTAGCACACAGGTTCCTTCTTTAAGGAATATCAGGTCTAATCTTCTCCTATTCTGAAGGACTACCTCTGAGAGGGAGGTTAGGTATTCTTGGAGGTCAGCTAAAAAGTCTTTCACTCTTTTTATATCTGAGTCAATGGCAGTTCTGAATTCTCTATAAACCTTGCATTGCAGGGCAATGGCAGATGTCCTTGTGCTGCCCTTGCAGCACCTAGATAGCCTTAAGTAATTCTCAACTCTTTTTTTTTTTTTTTTACTAAGTCTTTAGCATCAGGATTCCAATCTGGACACTATCTAAACCTACACACCAAGGTCATGACTAGCTTTTAGAACTTCTAAACTTATACAGATTGTGATCCCTGAGGCACAGTCCCAAGAAGTGTTAGGAGTACTAACATATGCAATGTTACATCATTTGTAATAGAAATCAAGCCTATCCCCACACCTATCTTGATAAAACCCGGGGCAAACATGAAATTAAGTCTAGGGAGCTTTTTGAAGATCTGAGTTTCCCTCTAGGTCCCAGCTCTCAGCCCCAACAGCTAGTACACGGCTGGTGAGGGTTGAGAGTTGATGGCTGTCAGGGTGGTCAGCAGAACCAGGTACGGTCCTTTCCAGTGAGTATCTGGGTTCGGTGCCATCGTATGTAGCCGAGTCTCCGACCTGGAACTGGTGAGATGTCTCAGGGGTCCCCAGGGCATAGGCTGCTGCCAGCTCTGAGCAGATTTCTTTCTGTATCACCTGTAGGTCTTTTAGCCTGGCACACAAATCATTATTACTATGGCACTATGACATGTTGGTTCAGTAACATCATCTAATACAGTCAATGGGGCTGAGGCCCCATATAAGATCTCAAAGGGGGTAAGGCTGAATCTGGAAGGGGTATTTCTTGCTCTGAAGAGAGCAAGAGGGAAGGAGTGTCACCCAGTCTGCGCCAGTCTCCATGGTTAATTTGGTCAGGGTCTCTTTTAGAGTTCTATTTATTTACCCTACCTGTCCTGAACTTTGAGGTCTGTAAATACAATGTAATTTCCAATCGACCTCTAAATACTTGGCCACACCCTGGCTTACCTTGGCAACGAAAGTAGGGCCGTTGTCTGACCAGATTACCTTGGGCATTCCAAGAGGAAGATTTCTTCCAGTATCTTCTTGATGATTGCAGAGGCCGTCTCTCGTTTGGTGAGGAAAGCTTCTATCTATTCCTGAAAAAGTATCTACAAGCACTAGGAGATACTTGTGATTATATTTTTCTGGTTTTATCTCAGTGAAGTTCACTTCGACTTTTCACCAAACTCTCTAGGTCTCTTTGCCCTGTTTGCTTGCTAAGCATTCACTTATTGACATACCTTATACTTTCTACTGCCTCTCTGGCTAAAATCTTAAAGTCTATTACATACACTTAACTACTTGGACAAACTTTTTATCTCCTAAATGAGTCCATTTCTGTATTTGGCAAAGTGAGTCTTTTCTTTGTTCTCTGGGGAGTATAGCTTTCCCCTCAAGTGTGCCATTGTCCTTTATCTTTTAAGCAATTTGGGCCTTTTCTAAGTGAGGCCATCCCTTAGTCCAATCCTAGTTCTCAGTGGCTGTCTCTTGCAGGCCTGCAACCAGGATGGGCTCCTGCATAACCATTTTTCGAGCCACTTGATCTGCTTCGTTATTGCCCCATGTCACTGAATCTCTTCCCTCCTGATATCCTGAGCAATGAATAGTACTCACAGTTGTTGGCTTCATCAGGGCATCCAAGAGATGGCAAAGGCATCTGCGGCACTGATTTACTGGGGGGTTGAGGTTCAGCCATCCTAGATGACATTGTGTTGTCCACCATGGCAGCACCCACTTATCTCTGACCTTCATGAAGAGAACTGTTCCCGTCTGTGGACAAGGTAGCCTCGGCTTTCAGCAGGGGTCAATCAGCCAGTCGCAGAGGTCTTTCCTCCACCCATGGGCTTCTGCCAGTGCTTGACACTCGTGCTGTGGTGGCTCCAGGTCGGATTGGGCAGCAAGGTGACCAGATTGCCCCCAACAGGTGGAGAATCTAGTCCATGGCAGCTGACCAGTGGTCCCATCTTTTGGGACACTCTATTCAAAGGCAAACATCAGCCAGTCTATCACAGTTTAAGTCCTGGATTGGGTGATAATTGTTAGTGCCCGGCTGGCAGGAGTGATATGTTCCAAGTAGAACAGCGCTAAGCCATTCATCTCCCAGCATCAGGTACTGGTGCACTGAGACAGGTCTTAAGCTCCGCATACACAGTCTGTAGATATGCATACACATGGCCTCACCCAGCCATTTCAGCCCACGCAAGCCATTTTGGGGAGCAATTTTCTCATGAGCAAGGGATGGGGGCAGTCAGGGATGACTATGAACTAGTGGGTTACCCGGCCCACGCCAAGGTCCACTGTTCTTCGGGCAGTCCATAAGTATTGTTTGTTGCCAGCAGGCCCCTGTACCCAAGGTCTTTGGATACTGGCCCACTGGAGCATAGGAGCACAGAGCATTGGGTCCCTGTATCCACAAAACAACTGGGCGGGCTTCCCTTCTATCTCTGTGCATAGCCAGCACCAAGAGGCTCTCCAGTGTCCCCTCTTGTTCTTTCTGGGGCAGTCCCTGACCCAATGTCCTTTTTCTTCGTATTAGGCACACTGATCTTTAGCCAGGAATTCTCTTCTGTTGCCAGGTACTATCTTCCTAAGTTCCCTAACTACTGTGGCCAGTATATGTTCCTCTCTTGTCTTTTATCTCTCTTTAGCTCTCTAATTTCCTCTTCTTTTTGTCTCTTTTCTTCCCTAGCTTCCTGCTCTTTTTATCCTCTTTCTTCCTGTCTTTCTTTCTTTCTTTCTTTCTTTCTTTCTTTCTTTTTTTTTTTTTCAGTCTCTCTGCATCTTCTTCTACAGCTATTAGGTGCTGTCCACTTTTCTGCACAGACCCTGAACCACGCATCAACTTATTTTCTCTGCAACTTACAATAACTCTCTCAGTGACTTAGCTTTACCCTTCAAGTTTCTGTAACTTTCTCTTCATATCCTTTCCTTATCTTAGCCAGATTGGTGGGGCATTTTCCAGCCCCTAGGAGACCCACCCTCGGAGCCTGGGGGCAGACCTGGAGCACTCCCTACCTTCAGGGGCATTGAAGTCAACAGTCAGGAGCCTTCCATCCATGTCTGGAACATTCTTTCTGGCCTCTAGCAGGATTCTGTCTTTCCTCAGTGGTAAAGAAGATCTGTAACAGTTACTAACAAGCATCTCACGTGGGATGGTGAGAAAACAAGAAGGGAATCTAGAGGAGAGAGGTCCACTGAAGAGGACAAATAGCATTTAGTCACACAGCTAAACCAGGAGGCCTTTTTTTTGGACAAAAAGGCCACTGTAAATATAAGCACAAGCTTTGTCTATGAAACAGAAAGGCGAGCAGAGAGGCAGCCTAGCTGTTACCGGCTGTTTCTCTGGGCTTAGATTTTCCCTTAAGGAGTACCTACCTCCCTTCAGTGTCAGCTTGGTGGCTTTGCCTCTCAAGAGAACCAGCCTCCAAATGACACTGGGCTTCTAGTAACAACTAATAACAAAAGGATGGAGAGATGGTTAGAACCTGGGTGCTAGATACTAAGCAGCTGACAAAAGAATTGTAACCAGTTCACCTGGGGCTTTCAGGACTTTAGTAACAGCCCTTTACCAAACTGTCTCAGTGGGCTATAGGCCCATGGAAAAGAAAACATTAATCCTGACTGGCAAAACAAAGTTCTTCACAGTTGTAGATTCTTTGAAACTATTTTAGGGGCTCTTTTTGTCCCCCAACCTGGGGCATTTTAACCATAGGGGCAGGAACTGGCTGCTGTGGGGATAGGACCAAAGGCACTCTCCATGTTAATGATGATCAGTGAGAAAAGTAATTTAATGTTGGAGACTGACTCCTCCCTTGGAATAAGGACAGCAGATAAGGCAGGCTTCCTTAAAGAACTTCTCTAAATGAGCGCTCTCCTACTGTGAGCAAATGTCAGAAATTCCTTTCCTGTTCTTGTTTTCCTTATAGCCCCACTTAGCTCTCAGCCTTTTTAGATCATTCTTCCTGTAGCATTTCTAACACAGCCTGTCCTTTTTTTATAGCCTGTTAACAGCATTTCTGATCTTTTAGGCAGCTATGCACTAAGTGCCATACCGGCTGAAACTCCGCCTTTAAGATTCCTTACTCCCAAGGAAAATTTAAATCTTTCCCAGTTCATCACAGCTGGCTGCGAGCATAAGCACAGATAAAACACTATATGTTTTTGTTTTGTTTTTCTTTCCTTTTTTCAGAGCTGGGGACCGAACCCAGGGCCTTGCGCTTGCTAGGCAAGAGCTCTACCACTGAGCTAAATCCCCAACCCCCAAAACACTATGTTTTAAAAATTAACTTTGGCTATCAACCAACACACTGCCACTAGAGCGGGGTCTACAAAATTAAGTTTCTTACTCACTAAGCGTTAAGGGGACCAAGTAAAACTCTTCGACGAACAAAGCAAACAGTTTCATGATTTCAAACACAGTCGTCGGTCCAAGATTTTAAACACAGTCGTCAGTCCAAATTCAAACACGAAACAAAAGTCAAAAAGACACTAACAGACACAACACGTCCAGAAAACCACAGTCAGGTCACAAAGAAGACAAACAATTCCAACAGTCAAACAAGTAACAAGCAGACGCGCCGCGCAGCTTCGGTACCAAACTGAAACCAAGAATTCAGACGGAGTCAGCGAGGGTCTTGGATCCTCTACTCCAATAAAATTCAGACGGAGTCATCAAGGGTGCGGATCCCTCCGAAAACGGACGGAGGTGCCACGGATCCGGATCTCCCTCTCCTCCAACCACCCTTGGAACGTCTTCCAGGGCTGCGGGGGAGAAGTTCGAGCTCGTCAGCTCCTTCTCTGGCCCGCCCAGATAGTCCCCAGATCTGAGCCTATTGATCGATCGTTCACAGGACAAGACACAACAGACAAGACAAACGCCGGCCGGCTTACCTCCCGGTGGGTGGTCGGTGATCTCTGGGCGGAGGGTCTCCAAACCCCGGGCGAGCCCCCATAATGAAAGACCCCCAGAGAGGACCTTTCCCTCAGGAGGAGTCCCAAGCGCCCAATGACCGAGCCGAGTCCACTCGGATGCAATCAGCAAGAGGGTTTATTGGAAAACACAGGTACCTGCGGGCACACAGTCTCTTCGGAGGACTTGCGCACTCAGCAGCTCCAGCATGGGGCTTTTATAGGGATTGGGGAAGCAGAAGCGGGCGTACAGAAGCAGATGCATAGTTACGGGGATTGGTGGATTCAAACGAGGCACATAGACATGTTCACATATGATTGGCTATTTCACATGATGAGGTAATAAGGTATAGCTACACACATTGGCAGGTTTGGGGCGTCCTGGATGTCGGGGGCTGGGGGCTTATCTCTTCCTGCCAGGTGGCCTGTGAGTGGTACTCCTGGTCTGTTCTGCATTCCTTTCCTTTTATGGTCTGTTAGTTTTCACGGTGACTCGGCCCTAGGTATCTGGGCGTGCCTGGGCTCGGTCAAGCCTGTTGCAACTCTGAGTTAAGACTCATGGGGTGGGTCTTTCAGAACATGTATTTTAGGCAGAGACAATCTCCTATAAAACATAAAAGAAGGTATTTGTAACATGTGAATGATTTCTATTCTAAAAGACATGCCAGAAAGCTCAGTTTAGAAATGTTAAAAAAGGGTGTTTTTACAGATAAGATACAAGATATGGCTGTCACATTCTGTGCCCTTTGATACCATTATTTCCAAGGGGCAGTATGACAGTGAAACGTCAAGAATATTGATGAAGTAATCCCACAACAAATATGTATTAGATGCATGCCCTCCCAGATACTAAATGGATTCAAAGTTTGAATTAAATATAGTCTCTGTCTTTGATTAGATCACAGTGGCACAGCAGAGTTAAAGTAGGCAACAGGACAAGTAATTGTAAGAATAGGAAGGAGCTGATGAGAACCACGGGAATGAGAAAAAGAAAGCTAAATTGGAAGGAGGAGTACGGGACTTATCTACTGATGTGATCGGGGAGTTTGTCAAAGATCTAATGGAGATGTTGAGACACAAAGTACTTGGAAGTAAGCACTAAAAACCTTTATTCTATCACATTTTCAGAGCCAAGTTCTTTTTAGTTCAAAATACTTTCTATGGTAAATCCAGACATACATGAGAATTCTTTTCTCATGTATGATTTTATATCATATCAGAAAACCTATAGGTCTAGCCCATCAAAGAAGCAGTTGATCAAAAGTATACATTCACTAATTATGCTTAGAGCTTCATTTGAAGTGCATCCAAGGTCAAAATAGCATTATTTGGATTACTTTTAGAAACTGAACTCCTTAGGCTTAAGCTCAATCGAGATAGTTCTTATGTAGCCCATGAGCAATCTATGTGCCCATGTTGGAAAATGCAGCTACATTAGTTCACAAAGGAAAGGAATCCTGCCCAACCTCCATTTAGCAGATATTGATTGGAACTGTTCTGAATTTTAAAATGTTCACATTTACACGCTGATTTTACCAGAATTAAAGTAATAAAAATGTATTTCCTCACCCTTGTCTTGCTTTCATATATAGCAAGGAAGAAGAGACTTTAGAAGTTGAGTACCAAGGGAAAGCAATACAAAGCGAAGGTCAATGCCAGTCAGTAGTTTAAGCCATGTAAATAGAGCTGCGTCCCTCTGACCAGTTTTTGCTTCAGGAACACAAAGGTCATGGAAGAGATCACCCTGATTTCTTCATCATGAGAAAAATCTCACAGGCCCACAAGCCAGTTCTGTTGAGACAACCAAAAATGGCACTGTGTCAGTGAAGGCATGGTTCAGGAAGAGAAATGTAAACCCTGTGTGTTTTATCATTAGCCCTGGGTAAGAGCTATGCATCAATACAATGGCATCCAATTGCTGAGTAGAATTCAAGTATTCACATCCATATAGTAGCATTATATTGCTATACCCTTGTTGAGATCTCAGTATCATTAGAGAGTCTGCTTCCCTACTGTAGTCTATGAACTTAACCATGTCAATGTATTTGGCCATTGATGTGAGCAGATGTTACATGACCAAATACCTGAAAAGCACTTTGACTTTTGGTGTCTGTCTTGTATCATGTGATCAATAATGGTCTGAGGAATGTGAGGTTGTGAGTGATTGGGACATGGGGAGCATATACATCCCCCATCAGGCGCTGGGAGGCAAGCATACAGTGCACTGGAGCCCAGCCTGTACTAATTAAACTCTAGCCAACCTGTACAAATGCAAACCATAAGTATGCAGTTTACTGTGAGTAACAACCCACTTTAGATATAACTTTGTCACACGCTATTCTTGGAGCAATGGCTGACTTGCAGATCCACTTCCTTTCCTTCATGAATCAGCTCTGGGCAGATTTTCTTCTACCTTCTTATGTCTGACACATAATGAACAATAGGAAGATGTATTCACATTTTAATTTGGATGACTTCTCATCATCCATAGGACCTAAAGGACTTCTTATTTTATAGTCACTTTTGTCTAACAATTAATTTAAACAGAGTAATTGATTTAATTATTAAGATAAAAGGCAAATTATATGTCTATCTGCAAATGGCATATTACATATACTAAGAACATTTTCATTACAATAGTAAACATCACTATGAATTTTAAATGGTTGTTACCCACTGAGATTCCTCCATCCCTGTTTGGAATTTAGAATTATTTATCATTAGTAGCAGACTAACAGGATTGGATTCCTGCTGGAGTCACATTAGATGCAGCTCAGACAACAGAAAAAAACACAGGGTAAAAATGGTTACGTTTTTATCATTTGTTTTATTTTATAACCATTAACCAATTGGCAAAAACTCCATTTCCCTACTCCTCCTCAAATATTCCCTTTTTAATTTTTGAGGATTTAATTTATAAATTGTACCTCTTTGAAGGCCATACTCATACTCTTAGAATATTGTGTTAGAATTAAAGGGCATTATTTTCTGACCTAAAAATGAGTATTTACTATGTCAGTTAGAGAAACTAAGGGAAAGTAAGATGCATTTCTACCTTGAAAATTCTTAAGTTGGGGAAAAAGACTGTAGTTTCTTTTTTTAGAGCCATTATATCCTAAATAATGGTGTATGTGCTTAGAATGAGGATTGCTCTATAGACCGCCCTTGTACTTAGACTCTAATGGGGGAAGATGCCATTCAGTAGCCATTATACCTCTTAAGAGTTCAATGAAAGTAACCTGTAATTTGTTGTCTTTAACTATTATGGACACTTCCCTATCCGAAATGCAGGAGAGGGAGTGAGATAGAGGAAAGAATAGAAGGAGGGAGGGAAGGGTAAGGGAGGAAGGGTTAGTTACAGAGAGGGGAATATTGTAGTTATAAGAAACTAAACACCTTTTCTCTTCAGTAATATCTAAACACTAAGAGCTTCAAGCTCTGTGCTTGAAGCTCAGGCTCATTGTGAAACAGCTTTGTCTTAGTTAAGATTTTACTGCTGTGAACAGACTCCATGGCCAAGGCAACTCTTATAAAGACAACATTTAATTGTGGCTGGCTTACGAGTTGAGAGGTTCAGTTCATTATCATCAAGGCAAGAACATGATAGCATCCAGGTAGGCATGGTGCAGGAGGAGCTCTGAAGGCTGCTAGCAAAACACTGGCTTCCAGGCAGCTAGGATGAGGGTCTTAAAGCCCAGATTCACAGTGACACACCTACTCCAACAGGGCCATATTCTCTAATAGTGCCACCTCCTGGGCCAAGCATATACAAACTATCACATTCTACTCTCTGGCCCCCATAGGCTTGTCCAAACACATGAGTCTATGAGGGCCATACCTAAACAGCATAATACATAATACAATTAGTCCAATTTCAGAAGTCCCAAAAGTCTATAGCAATCTCAACAATGTTAACAGTCCAAGGGTCAAAGTCTCTTCTGAGATTCATCCAATAAATTAACCATAATCCCCAAAGCAAGACAGGAAACCAGGTAGACAAACTGCATCTCCATGACTGATGTCAAAGCCGTCTTCAGATCTCAAACTGCTTTTTATCTTTGTTGACTGCAACAAACTTTACTCTCCTGGGCTTGTTCTGTTCCCTGTTAGCAGCTTTTCTCAGCAGATAGCCCGTGGCTCTGGCATCTCTAACATCTTGGGGTCTTCAAATCAACTGAAATGTTACAGTTTATTGTTTCAATATCTGGGATCCACATATGATCTTCTGGGCTCCTCCAAAGGACTGGCATCACTTCTCCAGCTCTGCCCTCTGTAGCACTCCAAACTCAGAGGTGAACTACTCCACTGCCACTGCTATTCTTGGTGATCATCCCGTGGTACTGGCATCTCCAATACACTAAGGTCGCCTGCTGCTACTAGGTTTCACCGATAGCCCCTCATAAGCTCTCTTCATGGTGCTAAGCCTTCACTCCTTTGCATGATCCCTTTAGTCCTGGGCCATCAACTACAACTGAGGCTGCACCTTCACCAATAGCCTTCCCTAGCCTCTCACAGTGCCAAGCCTCAACTGTTCTTCATGACCCCTTCAGACCTTCAAAACCGGTACTACCTCAGTGACTCTTGCACATTACCAAGTACATTACCAGGTAGAACCTTGGCTATTTCTGGAACAGAGCTTTTTTGTGCTCTCAGAAAACACTTCTCAAGAGATTTCACCTCAGTGATGCTGGTCTCTTCTAAGTCACCACTAATTCCTTAGCTTCAGCTAACCAGCATTAATTATCCTAGTAGTCCCTTCTATTCTTGACTCTAAAGCCAGAGCCACGTGGCCAAAGTTGCAGAGTTCTGCTTCTTGCACGAGCTAGAACATAGCCCCCTTGTTCTATTATATTATCATCAGTTTTCTGTTTTCTAACTCCTTCATTGACTAAGCTTGGCTGTCCTGGAACTTGCTCTGTAGACTGGCTTTGAACTCAGAGATCTGCATGCCTGACTCCAGAGCACTGGGATTAAAGGTGTGGTCTACCAAGCCTGGATTTAAGTTTTTATTCACTTAGAGTTTGCTCCCTTCTAGGCTGGCCTAGAACTCAAGAGATTTGCTTGTCTTTGCCTCCTGGGATTAAAGGCTTGAACTACCATCCCTGGACCTAAACTTAGCTGGGTGGGATCTGCCCTAAGGTCACTACTCCCTTAATTCAATTTAATATCCTTGAACACAGGATTCAGCTCCATTTCACTTGCTGGTGCCCCCTAATACTCAAACCATATATTTTGTATTTTTTCCTTTCTCCACTTGCTAGGCCTGTTCAAAATGCTCTTCATGAGACTTAACCAGAGAACAAAGTCTCTGCTGGGCTCTTTTGAGACTCCCTTTGTCAATGCAATTAATCTGAGTCTCTTCACCTTAGCCTCTGGCAGACTCTTCAGACAAGGGCAAAAAATAGCCATATTCTTCACCAAAATACTATAAAACAGCCTCTAGGCCATGTATTGAAAATTTCTACTGAAACCTCTTGGGCCAGGTCCACATAATTCAAATCACTCTCAGTAACAAAGTCTTCCATATTCTTACTAAAAGAGTCCATTGAGTCCCATTTAAAGCATTCCACTGTTTTCCAAATCCTAAGTCCCCAAATCCACATTCTTCCAAACAAAAGCATGGTCAGGTCCATCACAGCAATATCCCAATCATTGGTACCAATTTCTGTATTAGGTTTCACTGCTGTGAACAGACACCATGGCCAAGGCAACTCTTTTTTTTTTTTTTTTTTTTTTTTTTGGCCAAGGCAACTCTTATAAAGACATTTAGTTGTGGCTGTTTTACAGGTCAGAGGTTCAGTCCGTTATCATCAAGGAACATGGCAGCATCCAGGCAGGCATGGTGCAGGAGGAGCTGAGAGTTCTACGTCTTCATCTGAAGGCTGCTAGCAGAATACTGCTTCCAGGCAGCTAGGATGAGGGTCTAATAGCCCATGCCCACAATGACATATCTACTCCAAACGGGCCACACCCTCTAATAGTGCCACTTCCTGGGCTGAGCATATACAAGCCATCACAGGCTTTGTTCACAAATCATGATAAAAAAATAATGACACAGTGCTCTAAGGCATCTGAGGCCTTGCTGGTGACTTGTAAGATTTTCTCCCTGGAAAAATCTCTGAACTAGCCACTGTAGTTAGTATTCCTTAATACAGAATTTCTTGAATGTATGATAGAAAATATTTATTTTAAACATCTTTCATGCAATGCTGTGTTCCATGATGGAATAAAGAAAAGCTTGTCCTTTGGCTAAAACACATTGATGGGAAAGGAGAAATATACCCAAAATTAGAAGTAAATGTCTCATGAGCTAATTGTTGCTCTGAAAGTGTTCCATATTTTTTTTTCCAAATTGTGTTGTGTACAATCAAACATTTATTTGTGACTCACATATCTTCAGGTTAGCTGGGTTTTGATTGATCTAGCCTGGGCTCAGATAAGAATTTTTTTCAAGCTATGGATGTGTACCAGCATTCTATATTATTTCCCATAATCCTCAGACCACAGGTTGCCTAAAGCATGTGTATCACATAATGATAGCTGCAGTCTAGCAGTGGTGGTGTCCACCTTTAATCCTAGCACTCTGGAGGCAGAGGCAGGCAGATCTCTCTGAGTTTGAGGGCAGTCTGTTCTATAGAGTGAGTTCAAGGACAGCCAGAGAGCTACACAGAAAAATCCTGTCTAGAAACAAACAAAAATACAAACATAGTGAGAGATGAATTCCCTCCTACTGAAAGATTCTAAATATATACTGATTAAAAGGCTCTCACGAGTCTCACAATCTATTTCAAGAATATTCTTTATCCAACAGATTTCTCAGGTTCTCCCACTGACAGAACTGACAGAACTGGAGGAAGTCTTAGAGAGAGTCTCACTTGTTGGTTTAGCTAGTTGCTGAAAACAGTCTTAATTCAGTAAACCTGAGGCCTGAGAAGCCTCCTCAAGAATTCTGAGAGTCCTACAGACTTACTGTAGAGATATCCAGGGGATGTCGCATGCCAGTCAGCGCCATTAATGCTTCCCAAGCAGTAGGCAGAGCATTGAGTAGAGAGGGGCAGGCACCATGTCTAGTGCGCCCAGTCCTGTTTGATGTTATTTGGTGTATGTTCACCTCAGCCATGACACTGATCTGTCTTTTCAGGATGGTTAATCTAGAACACCAAATATTTCTGATCCAAACATATTGGAAATAGGTCACCTAAGAACTCTGTCTAAATGGGCTTCTCTGCCTAGGATTAAGGTTCCTTTTGTGGTCACTGAGTTGTGATGTTGTACATTCATCCTTCCATGTTACGGTCATAAAGATGCATGTATTCTTGGGTCAGCCAGGCGGCTCAGCAATAAAGGCACTTGTGCCAGTTTGGACACCTCAGCTTGATCCCAAGACCCACTAAGAGTGGAAAGAGAGAACCAGTTCCAAAGAATTCTCTTCTAACTTCCACATATTGCATATACACCGCTCCTCCCCCAACTACACACACGTATATCTCTTATACACAAAACAATACATTAGAAAAAGTTAAATATGTACTCTTGCATTTCAACCAGTGAACTATTGATTAAGTATTTACAGCATTTTTTATATATCGTTATTCTAATCTACTGGGGTAGTTGTTTGTTTTGAGACACAGTCTCACTAACTAGCTCTGGATGGCCTGAAGTGTTCTATCTAGAGAAGTCTAGCCTTGAAGTCACAGAGATTTGCCAATCCTGAGTACCAGGATCAAAGGTGTCCACCTTCACACCGTGCTCTCTTGTCGACTTTTATAATGCGAAAGAATAAATGCAAAACAGAAAGGCCCACCATTTCTCAATATTAACAAAGGCAAATACTAATTAAAAAAATCTAGCTATCTGGATTCTAAAACACAATGTATATAGGTTCCCTGACAAAATATTATATTCATTTTATTTTATTAGTCATTTTTATATAATAAGAAAAATACTATAAATATACATGCTATAGTAGGCTGTTGAGGTTCCAATGTCTCATACTGCTTTTCAGATTTATTTGTTTTAAGAGGAAGAGACCACTATAGCTGTTTTGTTCGCTTCTGTTTCTTTGAGACAATCTCATGTAGTCCAGGTTTGTCTGGAAGTCGCTATTTGGCTCAGGATCCTTTAGCCTCCTGCGCCCAAGCACTGGGATTACAAGTGTAGAATTCCATGTAGAAATGTTTGCCTGATTCGGTTTTCCTGGCAGTTTGAATGCTTTGACCCTACATTACATTAAAGGTCATTTTATATGGCACAGGCAGTGAACAATGGCCATTTCCTGACATTTATGTCTGGATATTTGTTTAACTTCTACTTACCAAAATCTGATTTTTGTTTTCGTTTGTTTGTTTATTTGCTTGGTTTTGAACATACCATGTAGCTAGGAACTCTCGCTTTTGCTAGTTTCCGTTTCCTGACAGCTTTTAGTGGGATGGGATACATTTTAACAAATAAGAAAAAAGTCTCATATAAATAATTTCTATAGTTTTCTTCATCTGTGTCAGTGATAAAAAAAGTTTAACTAATATGGCTAACTATGAACTTTGAGAGATCAAAATAAAGACATAAATTTAAAATAGACACTGGTAAGCTAACTCTAGTCTACATTTGTTTTCCCTTCCATTGAGAGTCCATATCAGCATTGCCTATGTTTTGCTCTCTGAGACCTTCTCCGATTTATGCTAACGTTGACTCGTCTTATTTGTTTCTTATGATTGAAAACATGGTATAAAATTTGCAGTTAATCCTAGGCAATTTAGCGCAGAATGCAGAGTCATGAAAACATACACCCAAGTAACGTCACACAGAAAGAGTAGGTCATACTAAGGAATATATATGTACATACATATGCTTATATACATGCAATAACAATTAGTTGGGGACAAAGAGGTCATGAATTTAAAGTTGCTCTCTGAGACCTTCTCCGATTTATGCTAGCGTATATGCAAATATAAGGGGAGTTGGCAGGAGGAAAAGGGAGGAAGAGACATTATAATACACTCTCAAAAAAATGCAAAAAATAAGCCAAACAAACAACAGTAAACCCTCCTTATAACCTCTGGTTCTTTGTTGAAATCTCTACATTACCCAGAGGGAGAAACAGTTTTAAAGTGGTTTTCATTGCCCACGTGTAGATCAACAAGTGTTCTTCTGACTTCTGTCCGTGCATTGGCAGATACTGTAAAAAGAAAAGACATTTGCCATGTATTAAAACTACATCCTTGGGCCACAGCTTCCCTGTCTCGTACCTGCTCATCTCACAGCCATTACATTTCTTTATTCTCTAAAAGACAATCAAAACTAAAATAGCTTCCTGCTGTTGGGAAGAGTCTCTGCTCCCACTGCAGGAGGATACTCACATTCTGAATTTTATATTATCCAATTGACCAAAACCCTTTTATACTTAAAATAGTGACCTAAGGCTTTTTCAGAGGATTAATAATAATAATTAAAACAAAGTCTGAAAACTAAGTGTCTTGCAGGTGTCCTATCACTTCGCTGTGGTGAAATTTTATTTATTATTACAAAGGTTTTATCCCTCGAATTCCTTAGAATTTACTTAGGCAAAAGTTAACAATGGTTAAGCTTATTATAAAATATTCTGGCAGAAACACCAGGTATGGCTTTTTGCTTTATATATAAAAATAATGTTCATTCTTTTTTTAAAAATCCTTTGTCTGAGTTTTTGTAACTGACAAAATGATTGCATGTGGAACATAATTCTTGCATAAAGTAAGCTGCTTACAACACAGGCTAATTACACATCTGGGAGGCAAGGCAAAGACATCCAGCGCTTGCTCCTGCTGAGCCCCAAGCACAGCATTTAATGAAATGAGGGCCATAAAAGGTTCAGCATGGATGCTTTCAGGTCTGACCTGGGCTTCTGGGAAATTGAGCATTGGCCCTGTGGGCTGCTGCATTCCCCCAGGATTTGAAAGGCTGGGTTATTACCACTTGCATGCGTGAATCAAGCACTACTTTGCAATATAGGATATTTGCGAGTCTGGAGATGGCCCCATTTGGAACACTCTTAAACTAATAACATGGATGCCTCCCTGCCCATCCATCTTCCTGCTGCTTTTTTTTCCTCTCACACCAAGCAATTACTTTTGCTGTTTGTTTTATAGAGGGCGTTAGTGTGTACAGGAAGGTCTGTGCAGACACTCCTGTTTCCTATCTCCTGTTCTTAAACATGCCCCTCCTTTTCACATAGCAAAGATGAACAGAAAGAGGCAAAAGTCAAAATATCACTATTTGCAGATGATATGATAGTATACTTAAGTGAGCCCAAAAATTCCACCAGAGAACTCCTACACCTGATAAATGACATCAGCAAAGTGTCTGGGTATAAAATTAACTGAAACAAACCAGTAGCCTTCTTACACTAAAAGGATAAACAGGCTGAGAAAGAAATTATGGAAGTGGCACCCTTTGCAATAGTCACAAGTAATATAAAATACCTCAGTGTGACTCTAACCAAGCAAGTGAAAGATCTGTATGACAAGAATTTCAAGTCTCTGAAGAAAGAAAAGATCTCAGAAGATGGAAAGATCTCCCATGCTCATTGATTGGCAGGATTAATATAGTAAAAATGTCCATCTTGCCAAAAGCAATCTACAGAGTCAATGCAGTCCCCATCAAAATTCCAACCCAACTCTTCTTAGAGTTAGAAAGAACAACTTACAGATTCATTTGGAATAACAAAAAACCAATGTTTGCTGAAAACTATTCTCAACAATAAAAGAACTTCTGGGGGATTCACCATCCCTGACCTCAAGCTGTATTACAGAGCAATAGTGATTAAAAACTGTATGGTATTGGTACAGAGACAGGCAGGTAGATCAATGGAATAGAATTGAAGACCCAGAAATGAACCCATACACCTATGGTCACTTGATCTTTGACAAAGGAGCTAAAACCATCCAGAGGGAAAAAGATAGCATTTTCAACAAATGATACCAATTCAACTGAAGGTCAGCATGTAGAATTATGCAAATTGTTCTACTCTCATCTCCTCATACAAAGCTCAAGTCCAGGTGGATCAAGGACCTCCACATAAAACCAGATACACTGACACTAATAGAAGAGAAAGTGGGGAAGTGCCTCAAACACATGGGCATAGGGGAAAATTTCCTGAACAGAACACCAGTGACTTATACTCTAAGGTCAACAATTGACAAATAGAACCTCATAAAATTGCAAAGCTTCTGTAAGGCAAAGGATACTGTCAATGGGACAAAATGACAACTAAAAGATTGGGGAAAGGTCTTTACCAATTCTAATATACAAGTCTAATATACAGTGTATACAAAGAATTCAAGAAGTTAGATTCCAGAGAACCAAATAACCCTATTTAAAAATGGGGTACAGAGCTAAACAGGGAATTCACAACTGAGAAATCTCCTCCAATGGCTGAGAAGCACCTAAAGAAATGTTCAACATCCTTAGTCATCAAAACAACCCTGAGATTCCACCTCACACCAGTTCAAAACTCAGATCAAAAACTCAGAAGATGGCAGATGGTGGCAAGGATGTGGGGAAAGAGGAACACTCTTCCTTTGCTGGTGGGATTGTAAGCTGGTACAACTACTCTGGAAATCAGTCTGGTGGTTCCTCAGAAAATTGGACATAGTACTACCTGAGGCTACCACTCCTGGGTGTATACCCAAAAGATGCTCCAACATATAGCAAGGACACATGCTCCACTATGTTCATAGCAGCCTTATTTATAATACCCAGAAGCTGGAAAGAACACAGATGCCCTTCAACAGAGGAATGGATGCAAAAAATGTGCTACATCTACACAATGGAATATTACTCAGCTATCAAAAACAATGACTTCATGAAATTCATAGGGAAATGGATGGAACCAGAAAATACCATCCTGAGTAAGGTAACCCAATCACAGAAAAACACACATGGTATGCACTCACTAATAAGTGAATATTAGCACAAAATCTCAGAACACCCAAGATATAATTCACAGACCACATGAAGCTCAAAAAGAAGGAAGACCAATGTGTGGATGCTTCAGTCCTTTTAGAAGTGGGAACAAAATACTCAAGGAGGAAATACAGAGACAAAATGTAGAGCACAGACTGAAGGAAAGGCCATTCAGAGACTGTCCCACCTGGGGCATATACAGACCCCAAACCCAGACACTACAGAAGATGCCAAGTAGTGCTTCCTGACAGGAGCCTGATATAGCTGTCTCCTGAGAGGCTCTGCAAGAGCCTGACAAATACAGAGGTGGATGATTGCTGCCAACCATTGGAGTGAGAACAAGATCCCCAATGGAGCAGTTAGAGAAAGGACTGAAGGAACTTAAGGGGTTTGCAACCTCATAGTAAGAACAAGAATATCAACTAACCAGATTCCCCTCTCCATCCCCATCCCCAAGCTCCCAGGGACTAAACCACTGACCAAAGAGTACACATGGGGTGACTCATGGCTCCAGCTGGATATGTAGCAGAGGATGGCCTTTTTGGACATCAATGGGAGGAGAGTCCCTTAGTCCTGTGAAGGCTTGATTTCCCTGGTATAGGGGAATGCCAGGGCAGGGAGGTGGGATGGATTTGGTGGGTGGTTGGGGGAGCACCCTCATAGAAGCAGGGGGGGGATTGTATAGGGGATTTCTGGAGGGGAGACCAGGAAAGGGGATAACATTTGAAATGTAAATATATAAAATATCCAATAAAAAAAAAGAATTGGGAAGTGATGTCAGAAAAAAAAAAAGAGAGAGAGAGAGAGACGTCCATGTTGCTCAATAAAGTTTTGACCAATTATGTGTTTTGTAAACTGGCCATTTTGCATTATATGCTGTTTAGTATATAGTAAATGTTTGAGAGAAGATTATTGAATGACTAGTTTGTAAAGAATAGCTCTTGTCGTTCATGCTGGAGTAGTCCTGGCTCTGAATTCCAAATGCAGCAAGTTATTCAATATGTGGTTTTATATGTGTGTGTGCTTGCTGTTTTGTTTACACTTTATATGTGCATGACATTTTACAAATATCATTTTATAAGATATAGCATATAGAAATAATATTATAGAGAATAAAACCATAATAAAAATAATATTATAGAGAAGTAACGTTATAACTTCGCCCAAGGAATGACATACTTACCATCTTATGCAGCCATTCAGTACAGTATGTAGATTTTCCTGTAGACATGCTGTGCTGTAAGAGCTTAAAGATAACATGGGTAAGGCTAGGACTCTAAATGAATGGGATAAAGTGCTAAAATACCTTTTCAAATTGGTTAAAACTTTATTTGACATTTGTTCTTTCATTTGCTCTTTTTCTTTCTTTAATAAAACCAATTCCCATATATACATGGATGAAGTGAAAACTATTACATATTTTGGGCTATGGATTTAATCTAGTACATTGTAATCATTTTTAAAAAATGAGATTTGAGAGAATAGCATAGAAAACACCAAAATAGGTCAAGTAATATCTTATAAAACTTTCTGTAGCTGTGTGTTTGCGCACGCGCGTGCACACATACCTACATATTTGAATGGAGATGGATGGAACAATGGATGATTGTGTGCAGATAGATGAATAGACAATAAGTTTTGGTACTGGATCACAGGGCTTCCAACTTTGGGAAAGGTACCATGCCTATTGCTCTTTGTGATGCTAACCTGTGGTCTGAGATAACTGATTTAAAAATGTGAACCCAAGGCTGGAGAGACGGCTCAGCAATAAAGAGCACTGGCAGCTCTTCTAGAGGTCCCTTGTCCAATTCCCAGCAGCCACATGGTGGCTCACAACCATCCGTAATAGGCTCTGAAACCCTCTTCTGGTCTGTCTGAAGACAGCTACAGTGTACTCATATACATGAAATAAATAAATCTTAAAAAAATTTAAAATGTGAATACATACACTCAAAATGTACATATTATATATAATAGAGAGAATCAAATAATGCATACAAAAGAGTATGTATCCTGTATACTTTTCAATAGAGTAGGTGTGTGTGTGTGTGTGTATGTGTGTGTGTATGTGTGTGTAGGTGTGTGTAGGTGTGTGTGTGTGTGTATGTGTGTGTATATGTGTGTGTGTGTATGTGTGTGTAGGTGTGTGTGTGTGTGTATGTGTGTGTGTATGTGTGTGTATGTGTGTGTGTGTATGTGTGTGTATGTGTGTGTAGGTGTGTGTGTGTGTATGTGTGTGTGTATGTGTGTGTATGTGTGTGTGTGTGTATGTGTGTGTAGGTGTGTGTGTGTATGTGTGTGTGTATGTGTGTGTATGTGTGTGTGTATGTGTGTGTATGTGTGTAGGTGTGTGTGTGTATGTGTGTGTGTATGTGTGTGTAGGTGTGTGTGTGTAGGTGTGTGTGTGTGTGTAGGTGTGTGTAGGTGTGTGTGTGTATGTGTGTGTATGTGTGTGTATGTGTGTGTGTATGTGTGTGTGTGTGTATGTGTGTGTATGTGTGTGTGTGTGTGTAGGTGTGTGTAGGTGTGTGTGTGTGTGTATGTGTGTGTGCGCATGTGTATGGGTGTGTGTATGTGTGTGTATGTGTGTGTGTGTATGTGTGTGTGTGTGTATGTGTGTGTGTGTGTATGTGTGTGTATGTGTGTGTGTGTGTATGTGTGTGTAGGTGTGTGTGTGTATGTGTGTGTGTGTGTGTGTGTGTGCGCATGTGTATGTGTGTGTGCGCATGTGTATGGGTGTGTGTGTACATGCTTGCCATTAAAGGTTCCTTTTTCTACTTCCATAGCAGTATACGTATAGTAAATGGTTGTATAGCGTCATGCATTCTTTCTAAAACATATTCCTTTTTAGTAATTCAGCAGTATTGGAAAACAGAGTGAAAAGAAAAGAGCAGCACTGCAGTGGTAATAAAGAATCTACCCTAGTGGTAATAGATAATGACGTTTTCCAGCCAGATAACTTGGGACAGGAATTAAGTAGGCAGCAGATGGGATGGTCTCTTTCTATATATATATGGTACAGCATGTCTATGACATACCTGAAGCATGCTGGACACAAAGTTTATCTCCACGTTTTATCAATACAATTATATAAGTAATTTAACAAATAAAAATACAAAGTAGCAAATGGGTTAGTGTAGTTGTTTAACTAGCTTCATGGATTGTAGTTGAGTCTTGGATTCTTGTATAAGTAATGAATCATTTAGGGGTTGTACTAATTAATGTAGCATTGCCTATCATCACCCCTACTCTGTTCATCTCACAGACATTGAATACCTGCCTCTGGAAATTAGCTACCATCTAGTCATAAACATAGCCAAGAACAGGGCTATACTCTTCCATTTTAACCAAATGTTGGTCATGAGCCTGTGGACTGAAGGCTTGCCCAGTTCACAGGGTGTTTGCTGTCTTGAGGCTTTGGGAACATATTAGTAAGAACCATGCAGCCAGCAACTTCTGTTATGCTTTCTAGACCCAGGCATTTTTTAATGTGGCTACATTTGGTAATGTTAATTCAAGGCCAGTGATTTCTCAACTGGAATTTTACCCTAGATGACATATGACAGTGCCTGAGGCATTTCTCGTCACAGCTGGTGCAGGAACAACACTACTGAGGCTACATGGCTGTGGTTAACTACACTGCATAGGACAGTCCACAATACGAGTGTCTGTCATGCCAAGCTTGAGGAGGCCCAAGCTGAGGACTCTGCATGACTGGCACCTAGTAGGTGCTGGGATGCTGGGCTTATTGATGCATAGTGGGGGCATTTTAAGTATCCATCACAGCCTAGCCCTGGAAATATTGAGGACTTTGTGTCCAAAGAATTGACATCTACTGACAAGGTATAAGAAATAACAAGGAGGCAAGTTAAAAGTAGTAAGGGTCCCTTACTATACCCATGTTTTTAGTGTGGAGGTGCAGGTAGAAGGAAATAACAGGAGTCTTCCTGACACAAGTTGGAGGAGCTCCTGCTAAAAAGCTAGCAAGCCACGGATCATCTGCTGTCTGGATGTGACATTGTCCCCAGGCTGGTCCCATCTCTGATGTCCTTCATTAAAGACCCTGGCAATACTCTATTCACCTCGCCATCTGCTGCAGAATGCTGCCTGACAAGGTTTGAGTTTAATTTTCAGAGTTGCTCTTCAAACTAGGATTATTGGTAGGAGACATTCAGTATATTGATTTTCTCCCTTTGTACATTAGGTAAAGGAACATTTATTTCTAAGAGAGGAAATGGCTGTGTTAACTACTGTAATGGCTTCCTTCACCATTGGGAATATGCCATTATTAGAAACCCACCCCTAATTATGACTTGAGTCCGTTACAGTGCAACAAGGAAGGGAAGCATATCCGTAGTTGGCACAGACTATAAATTGTGTATCATTTTACTTTCATTATAGGAATTAATCTTGAAATGTCCTGTGACTAAGTCATATCACAATGGGTCACAAATCTGGGATGCAAGGATGTATGGTGGCATAGCAGTTAAGAATCAGGCTGCCAGGCATACAAGTAACACTTGTAATCCAAATTTTTAAAAGATTTATTTATTTATTTTATGTATATGAGTACACTGTTGCTGTCCTCAGACACACCAAAAGAGGGCATTGTATCCCATTACAGATGGTTGTGAGCCATCATGTGGTTGCTGGGAATTGAACTCAGGTTCTCTGGAAGAGCAGTCAGTGCTCTTAACCGCTGAGCCATCTCTCCAGCTCATAATCCAAATTTTAACTCCAGCACTTTCACTCGTGAGATGGATGCAGGGAGATTGCTATGAGTCTGATGCTTGCATGGGATTGGGAAGGAAAGCCCATTGTTTCAGAAAAAGAAAAGAAGATTTAAAAAGAGAAACGATCAAACTCAGAAGCACATAGGAAAACAGTAATTAGCAGAGGGTGAGTGGACTGGAAAGGTATTGGTCAAGTGGTACAAAGAGTCAGAGCTCAGGGCAATGAACCAGGGATCGCTGCACTGCATCGATGGTGACTGTAACTCATACTGATGTTCGGGATTCCCAATCCCTCAAAAAATAGGTATCTGGAGTGATGCTTAATAAGTTCAATGTTTATGTGTGCATGTGTGTATTTATGTGGGGTATATTTGTTTGTACACTTGAGTGGGCTGAGATTTGGGTTTATGCAGCCAAACCCAGCTTTTACATGGATGCTAAAGATCTTTACTCATGCCTTCTTGCTGGGACAGCAAAAATATTTTACTCAGTACAATTTTCCCAGCCCAGTAAATATATTTTAATGTGTAATATACACTGTAAGTATAGACAGTGTTTGTCATTTAATAACCAATTTATAGCATAGTTCACACCAACTTTAATCATAGATCATGAAAAATTTTCAGTGCTTTCACTAAGATGACCATAGAATATGAGACATCATAGATATATAATGAATAGCTCAGGACCTTTCACTAAAACAATAACAGTATGAATTAGGAGTCCTGCTGCGTGGGCCTCCAAAGCTTCTGTATTTACAAGTCTTGAGATCTGTTAGCACAATACCTGGCTGCAATGCTCTGTGATCTCTTCGTCTGTAAAATGGCCCTGCTAATAAAGAAACCTTTCAGGTCATAGGGAAGCTAAGTGCGTTAACATGTGTCAAGTGCTTGGAGTGGATCAACTCTATCTTCATCAGCCTTTAGTTTGTTGTTTCTATTGTGTTTCATGCTCCTCCGAGTCAGGGAGTTGACTTTGTAATGAAACGGAAAAGGTGATTCTGCATGATCTCTATTTTGTTTTCACATTTAGATAACAAATTAAACGTATTAGAGTAAAACAATAATAACTGTCAATCTTACTAATCAAATACAGTTGTTAAATGAAAACTCCTTGATCATAAAATAAATGACTTGAGTGTAACCGTCATATACTGCATGGTATCTCGGCTATTTTGGTATATGTACTGACACTGTGCACTAGCCACAGGAAGTCATGTATTCTAGGAGCATATGTTTCAGCCCCTGTCCCATTCTTAAACAATGTAGAACTGTATTTCTAAAGCAGTTAGGTTTTTAAAATCATTTTCTCTAAATAGTACCCAAAGAACTTTCAAGTTTACATCCTAAAATGTTCATAACTTATAGTGGGAACAATTGTCCTCTAATTTATTGTTTAATTCTGTATTTTTTATTAGACTTAAATTAACCCAATCCCAGAGAGACTCAAAATCATGAATGGTGGTAAAATGTTCTGGATTCTAATTTAGGTATATTGGAGGACAAAGGTAAAGGCTAGATGTTTACATTTACTGCTGAGCTTGGGCATCTCCGTGGGGATTGGAATAGTACAAGGTGTTGGTAAAGAACACCAATTCTCTATCAATTAAGAGGAAAAGAAATAAACAACAACAACAAAGCAATAAAACAACAAAACAACCAGGGCTTTGCAACTTTGATGCCACAAATGGAATTTGCTTCTCAGCTTGGACAGTGAGTTAGCGTGCCCGCGCGCGCACACGCACACACACACACACACACACACACACACACACACACATGAGAGAGAGAGAGAGAGAGAGAGAGAGAGAGAGAGAGAGAGGCAGGCAGGCAGACAGACAGACAGAGACACACAGAGAGAAACCTACCATAGATTTATTAAATTAGGCAATGCAGTATCATTTCTTTGAACAACCTTTTGTCAGAATCTTTCCAATAACCCTGTATAGAAAGAAAGCAATTAAAAGCACTATTTCTTTACACGTTAAATGTGGGTTCTTGTCTTTTTTGTTAGGAGTTGAAAATGTCAGGTCAGTGGCTCTGGCTATGATCAGACCCCTTAATCCTGTTTTAATTATGGGTTCTTTGCTACTTCTGATTTTATACGGATTTGAGACTGACATCCAGACACTCGTGATGATGTTTTAAATACTCAATTGTACAGAGGAGTCACCTCGAAGTGACCTTAAGATGAGAGTCTCTAGACATAATTACAGAGAGGAAGTAACTGCCAGCCTAGACTGAGTGGATGGGTTTCAGGAATATCTCATTTTCAAATTTTCCAGTTAAGCACTGTGGCCCTTTCACATTCCTGCAAGCTTGAAGAGGTGCAGGAGAGGCACTTAGGCAATTGTCACGTGCATAGCACGTGCTGATTCTCACAGCTGTATAGCTGAGAACCCTCTGTACCAAATATGACTAGCCGCCACGTGCTTCTCCCAGGAGAGCTGACCCATAAGCCTGCCATTTGCCACCACGCTCTGTCTGCTTGGAGATGAATTTGCCAGTGGATTGGTGCTATTTGTCATCGAGAACATGAATATTTATTATGCAAATTACTCTTTATTGCAATCTAAGAACTTATTTATCTTTAGGGGGCTCTGCTATACAAAGATATAAACTTAAGGTATGATTTTTGAAAAGATGAAATTAAACTCAATGACAGCCATTAAAGTGTTTCTCTAACTTTAGAATGAACTTTTTTTTGTGCTCTGTTCCATATTGATAATATTCACCAATACTATGGTTTCTGTGCTAAATGATATGTCTCAAATTGTATAAGTATAGTATTTCTCCAAAATTTTTACAAATTTTTATATATTAAGACATCCATGAGATGGACATGCTGAGAATGAATAATGTCTAAGAATATTCTGAAACCTGACGTTTGTTGAGTTTAACATTCAGCCTGTTTAATTATTTAAAACAGCCTACTGAGTTTCCAAGTATCTACAGAATGTTTAAAGTTTTACAGTTTTAGCCTCCTAAAGTGTTTATTTTTTATTTTTTATTTTTTATTTTTTGACCATTACCAAATTCTGTCTCAGGGAGTGCTTTGTTGCATGGTAGATAAGATGTTTGCATGTTAACAGAGAGTAGGGGGTGGGTAGCCTCTCTTTGGCAGGAATATAACTCTAGGAGGTCCAGCTACCTCATCTTGCCAATTGTATCTGCTTTAGGTCATCTGAGAAGGTGAACTGATAATCAGCCCTCCTCTCTTCACTTTTCCCAACAGAAAGGAGAACCTGATTGCTATGCACTCTCCCTGGAATCAAGCGAGCAGCTCACCTTGGAGATCCCCCTGAATGATTCCGGCTCTGCTGGTCTTGGAGTTAGCCTGAAAGGGAATAAATCTCGAGAAACTGGGACTGACTTGGGGATTTTTATCAAATCCATCATCCATGGAGGTGCTGCTTTCAAGGTAAAGGTGTGAGGTTTGCCTGGGTGCTGGTACTTGGGATGGGGCTGTGGTTTTTGAAATCCCAGATGGAGGCAATCTCTAAAGGATGGGAACCACTGAGGCTTTCCTGCTCAACTCTGGAAGTGTGGATGTGGACTGATCTAGGCACCAGTTCCTTATGTTTGTACTTCCTAAGATAGTTGTGAAAAGTCTTTGTGAATATTATTCTTTTAATTATTCCTTTAACAGTCCTCTGAACTTATAACTTAGCAGAGTAGCACCTAAAATTACATAATCAGAAAAACAAAACTAGAAATGAATTGACTGAATGTGGGAAATGGGAAAAGTGTGCTTACAAAAAATGCAAGCTTAGAGGGTTCTAAGAATGACTGTAGAATACAGTTCGTTCATCATTCAGCATCCCTCAAGATAACCACCGTGCCTAGAATGTGGATTCCCCTTTAAGCACTCAAGTAAGTTTATCCAACTCCAGGAAAGAGAGAAGATGATGGCCCTACTCTTTCATGTTGGGGCAGCCTGTGAGACCAAAGCTGATAGCATGGTCTAATAGTTCGCTGGACTGCCTGTGTTCAAATCCAGCACTCCCACTGCTTGGCACCCATGTGAAACTGTGGGCACGGATATTGCTTGTTATTTCTCATTTTCTTACCTGCAGCACCTAGTCCATAGGGGCCCAAGGATTAAATAATCAATGTGCACAACAGTCTGAGAGGAGGAAAGTGATTGTATAAGAGGGACAGCGTGTTTGTGTCCCTGATCACCATTGACTCAGGCAATATAATGATATGCCAGAATTTGAGTCCTACCTTCTTTTCTGTCTTCCTGAATAAACAAAGGCAAATTACTCTTCAGAACTGGCCCCCGCTTGCTAGGAAGTCAGTAAAGTCTGTAGCATCTGGAGCTAGTGCTGGGCTTTAAGATACACATAGAGTAGCAGATTGCAGCCTTTCAGACATACTGCATATCAGATATCTATAGTACGATTCATAACAGCACCAAAATTACAGCCATGAAGTAGCAACAAAATAATTTTCTAGTTGGGGGTCACCACAACATGAGGAACTGTATTAAAGAGTTGCAGCATTAGGAAGGTTGAGGACCATTGATGTAGAGTCTTTGGCTTGGTGTCTAACAACTCCTCTAAGGAATGTTAACTATGTGTATCCCCTCATACCGACCCTGAGAAGACCTACTTAGTCCTTATAAGAATAGCCAGGTCTTAGAATTCTTACTCCTGATATCCCCCACTTCCACTTTTTCTTCAACATAAACACTAAGCTGATGTCTTCTTCTTGGAGCATGAGACTTGCACTATAGATAGGCAATTCTTTAATTTATTCTCCAGTTCAGTTAACTTGTGTCACATGATCAATACTCTTAAAGGTTCAGTGATTTAATCAATAAGCTTTTATTTCGTTCATGGCCCTGCAGGGCAGCTACTGGTGGTGGTAGAGGCTCTGGTGCAGGCTGAGTGTTTCCTGTCACATTGTAGGTCTACAGGCATAATGTGTTCTGCATACTTTACCAAGCCATTGGCACTAGGCTAACAGACATCAGAGGGCTAGTAGCAATGGCTGATGCCTTACAGCAGTGGGACTTCGAAGGGGCACACTGTCACAACACACAAACAAAACTTGTCAAGTAGTCATAAGACTGAATCCAAGGTCAAGGGAAAGAAAATATGGTGGCCAGAATAAAAGTGGCAGAAGTGTGGGTGTGGAGATCGGTAAAGCAATGAAGTCTATGAATGAATCTAAAATACCCTCTAATGTGTCTCGAATAAGACAACTGCCATGGGTATGGAAACCGAATGCTAGCAGCAGCAAGCAGCAGCATCCGTTATACTTGTGGCTTTACATATGCTAGGCCCCATGAGAAGTATTTAAAATGGAATCTCTAATTTTATTCATTTACACATTTTGATTATGTCATTTTTATCAAAGGAGGCATTGTACATGACAGTGATTTCAAGGCTCTACTCTTATGAGATAACCTAGACTTGCTGAATACAAAATGGGGCTATAGCCTATGGCTGCACTGCTTTAGAATGAACGTAATTTCATACCATCCAATTGTGTACCTGTAATCAGGGGCTACTCCCTGGTAGTTTTGTGTTATGCTCACCCTTCTTAGCAAGCTGTCTAAGTGTCTGCTTTGTTTAAGGACAGGTGCTATGCTTGTGGACACCCACTTGCCATTATTCTTGTCATTGTTAATGACAGCTCTTTTTGCAGAATTTATTCAGAGTAAAATTGAAACCGAGATGACTTCTTGGAAATTAAAAGCAGACATCTTTGCTTTCACTTTTGTTTTTTAAATGGGCAATAACTTGCGCTCCAGCAGATATTGGTGTGTCGTTTAATAAGTGAGTCTGTTTGTGTAAGTGAGCAGTTCCTTACCTAAGCAGTTTCTAATAGTCCTATTTCTTGCAGAGAGATTTCACTTTACATTTATGTAAATTCTCTTCCTGACATGGGTCTGCTGAGTCAGACCTTCACACCATTGAAAAACACTGGACAGCATATTTATAGCTGTTCTGAAACAGTGAGAGGCATCAATCATGTGTTTAGCCTCGCTGTGAATGGTTGGTACCCATTTGTCTTGTTTACCTCCTTCACTGTGCTCAGTACACGCCTGAGCTCTGTCCACAAGGAACCCGATTCAGATGAAGAAAATTTTTAATTTTTTCCTCCCGCTAGTCCAATAATCCTCAGAAAATTGCCACCTGTTCTGTGAATCTGGGTTGTGTCTTACAAAAATTGTTTGGAGACTTTGTTCCTGTCCTGGTTGAAGAGAAACAAATGTAACAGACTGCCGTGTCCCTGGGGCAGGGAGATGAGCACCGGGGACACACATGTTAGCATCTGGCCCTAGGATTTTACCTGAAATCAACAAAGTATTTTTTCTACTGGAGCAATCTTTGTCTCCCAGCCCTTCATACCACTAATTGGTTCTCAAGGTGTTTTTCCCTTAAGGGAAGGTGGATTGTTGAAAACTAAACTACTTTGAAAAGTATGACCAAATTCTTCCTGTGGATTCTGAGTGCTATATTCTCCTGAGAGTGTCTGTTGATATAAACAAAGGCAGACCAGCTACTGCCAGATGTAACATCTCAGAATGACTCTGATTCTAATTGAGGACCTTTTGTCTCTCCTCTCACCTACCAGGCTGCTGCTTTCAAGCCTCTCTGTTTCCTCTTTGAGTTATTTCTAATAAAAAAGCAAAGCTCTATTTGCTTGTAAGTGCATGCAGCTTTTCGGGTACTCTCTGGGAAAGAAGCAGGAACATGAACTACTTTCAGGGCAAGTTGAATTGTAGATCTACGGTACTCAGAATCTTCCAGATACTTAACTAACTCAGAACATTGAATGTACAATGTAAAACATGACACCCAAGAAAATAAGGGGGAGCAAAGAGAGCCCAGAGATTGAGAAGTAACCCCCTGTTTTCAGCACATATCTACTCAGCAAACATGTACAGGCCTATAAAACACACACACACACACACACACACACACACACACACACAGGCATGCACAGGCACGCACACATGCACAGGAGCAAGGGAAATAACACCCAGATATTCAGTCTCCTTGCAGAACCCTCTGAAGCCTCTCTGTGAGCTACATCATATCATTCACCATGTGCATGCACCAAACACCAGCACCAGGCTAACTCTTGGAGCACTGATGCTAATCCGATCCCACAGTGCACTTGTTGCCGGCTTCTGCTTTTAGTTTCTGTCGTTCTTCCTGGGCATTATACCAAAGTATAGTGCAGTTGCTTCTACAAACAAAGTATACCAACCATAAAAATATGCGTTACTTTGTCTAAGAACCATAACTAGGCTGAAATTATGATGTCCTGGAGGATGTTCTCCTTAAATTCATTTTTGTGGTTGAAACTTCAAGTAAAATATGCTGTTGTTGCTATTAGATGGAAAGAAACATCAGTTCTGCATTCAGAAAAACATCCCTTTTTTCAAAATCTGTGTTACACCTGACTTTGTATTTTCTCTGAGGTTACACAGGCACAATCTCTACAGTCATTTTGAAGACTTTATATTCTTAATCACTTGCTAAATATCTTCAAGGTAAATGACTTTTCTCAGCTTTGCTTTTAATGAACTATATTATATAAAATATAATATATTTTTATTTTATTAATAATTTTATATTTACTGCTTACACTTACCTTAGGCTGCTTTTTTTCTGAAATAATTTTTAGAAAAGGCAATATTTTATAAATTTAGGGAAACTGTAAACATTACCACAAGCATGAGAGTTGCATGTAATACATCACACAAGTTCTGCCTTGTACTTTTTACATTTGAATATGCTGATGTTAGGAGTGGAAGATACACTATTGAAGCCCTGAAATAATAAGATAAAAATTCAAATTTAAGAGCTTTTTAAAATTAGTTTTATTTATTTATTTTTGCTAAGAGAAATAAATGCCATGTATCAGGTAGATGGATTATTTAAGGACTCTTAAACAGAGAGAATGCATTTAAGAATGTTACTCTGTACAAAAATAATTTAGCCCAGTGTGTGCTTAATAAATACTACTTGATGATGGTGAAATTAAGTAGAGGGAAAATGCCTGGCATAGCTAATTGCAAGTGTACGCATCCAGAATATGAAACAGACATCATTTAAGTAACCTGATCCTGTCTGCTCAAGAAGTTTGGAGTGATTCTTCTCAAAGGTGTAGGATTTCATAGAATCTCCACTATTTCAGAGTGGATATGAGAATTTTAACTAGTACAAGCATTCACACAGTCAATTTCAAGTGATTAAGCTGAATTTAGGGGAAGACCATCTATATGAGCAGTAGATCTGGAAGTAGGGACCAGATGTGGGGTCTCTCCATAATGGGGAGCATTTAGTGGTATCCCACCCCCTTAGCAGAGTCAGCCCAAAGCACCCAGCCTGAGTAATCTTCACCTCCATTTCTGCCAGTATCTATAAATCATGTGGCATATCTATAATTAATGAAGCCAAAGGAAGATGAAAGGGACCACTTTTAAAGGAACACTAATGTTAAATGATTTCTTCAGCTCTCCATTTTTCTTAAAACTGATACATTTCCTCCCAGCAGGAAGACTTTGAGGTATCACTGGTAGCTGGTGGCATTCTAACTGGTGCCTCTGACAGAGGTCTAGGCAGTCGGGTTTTGACAGCTACATTGGATGCCTTCAGCTCTGCAGACTGAGCACTGATGAGTGGTCCCCAAATAAACCAGGAGATTTGTAATGTACATAGTAAGAATTTTATGTTTAAAATATTTAAAAAGGATATCATTAGCCAAAAATATAAGGAAAATACTTGTCAGTCACTTTTATTTTAAGGCCTTGAAACTCTTAGCAGGCTTTAATTCATGTCATTTGTGCATTTAAACATCAGGAATGTACAGAAGGGTCATATCCTGTACTTTCTAACATTCTACCATCTCAGCCTCTGTTACTGCTTTGCCTGCCAATTTTTATCACTTCTGACTTTCTTAGGTGTGTGAATACAAATAAAAAGTGCGTTTGGTCTCTACAGAGCGAGGTTTGAAGCTCCATCAACTCAGTGTGTGTTTCAGATACCTTGGATCGCATCAATTGTGAAAGTATGCATGATGTCATAGTCTTAAAGAAAAACGCAATCTATAGAAATTGATCTATCCTGACGATGGTGCCTTGGATCTAAAATTAGCACCTATTAAAATAGTTTATAATTTAATGCCCTTCCAAAATTCCCGGGGGGGGGGGGACGTGCAGCTTGTAGCTAGTGAGCCCTTCTGGAGAAGAGACCTGATGGGAAGTTTAAATCCACTCTGAGCGTGTACTTAAGGGGATGTGGAGCCTGGCCCCCACTTTGTTTTCTTTTTGCTTTCCCACATATTCAGGCCATATTGTGTTGTCTCTCCATTGGCACGAGTGCTCCTGGAAAAAACCCTGAAATTCAACTAAACTAGTTGGAGTATATTATGTATGAAGGGAAGGGAACAAAAGAGGAGAACACACACTTGAGTACCTCAGGTGGTTCTCATCCACCACAACTAATAAGTACACTTGCCCCCTGCCCCAGAAAAAGAAACCCAAAAGCATAGAGAAGGAGAAGAAAGTAAACACAACAGAGTTTCAATGGGAAAGCTCTCTGAGATTCTAATCTGTTTATGCATTCATGCAGAATATTCCTGATTCATGCATAACACATATGCCTGAACAGGCTTTCTTAATCTGCTTTTCTAGGCCAAAGTAAATTAAGAGTACAAAATCCAGAAGGAGATAGGAAGGGATGAAAAGGGAGTTGGGATGACAGGAAACAGGAAAATGTAAAACAAGCACCTCAGAATGGTATCATGCTATAGCCTGTCGACTACTTCTGGAGACTCTAAGTCAGATTGTCTCAAGCTCCTACTGTGAGAATGGTCAGTGTGGCTATAGGAAGCTGAGAGTGCAATGTTTTTATGGATGTCCAGCATTTGTCCAGGAGTTTTAAACAAAAGGCACTAGGGTGTATTTAGAGCATTTTATCAAAATGATTTTGAGTATATGTCCCTATGCCCTGAAGAAGATCTTTTTAGTTTCCTAGAAACATTTCCAAATACTGCAGATGCTGGGACTTCATCAGTTTGCTCCCCACAAATGGAGTGGAGTTCCAATGATAACTGAATTCAATCCATCGAAAAGTTTACAATAGCTGAGTCAGTGAAGATGGGGCCAGTCGACAAAAAGTAATGAAGCCAGCCTTGGCTCATCAATTCTTCTTAGGTGCAGTTTATAAATTAAATGATTTCTTCATTATAGATGAAACTTATACCAGTCCTCATATACCTTACTAAAAGATTTTTTTTCAAATGACTCAATTTAACAAGCACTTCTTTAGCCTCTAGAGTGAGCTAGGCAATCTATAATAAATTGGAGACACAGAATAAATCTCCTTATTCTATAATCTAGGAAGCTAAGGATAGTAAATTAAATGTGTGAGAAACTAATTCCATGAGGGTAGCAGTAGACAAATAGCCATAGTACCAGGGACACTGGGGAAAGGAGGAGTTAGATGCGCTGAAGAACAGCTGTTAGAGCAAGATGGCTGCCAAGGCTGGCTAGAGAGGACAAAGAGCTATCAAATATGTGCAAAGGAATTTGAGAAGGATGAAGCATGTGGACAAAGTCACATACATGAAGAAGGGCTCTCGTTGGAAAGGGTATCCCTCTTCCTTCAGCTTAGATGTGTTAGGGCAGATGATGCAAATTGAAAAAATTTCACATGGGTAAGGTAGTGTAAAGTGAGCACCACAGGTACTCAGGGTGGTCCACACTGCTTGTTTGCCGTGTCCTTTCCAACTATTATTGCTTCTAAGTTACTCTGAATGATAACAAACTGGAACCAATTTTTTACACTGTTTTAACTTACATTTTGTTTTGTTTTCAAAATCACAATAGGTAGATATTGTCATAGAGTAGTCTTAGAGCTTTCAAAAGGATTCATTTGGGAAAACTGTCTTGCTGATCAAGTATCACCTTGCCTAGAGTATCCACTGCTCCAGGAAACATACTGTAAGTCTGACTTTGGGGCTTGGGCTGTGGGTGTTGATAATATCCCAGGAGGCCTTACCAAGGGTCCTGTTAGAAACATGCAGAGGCAGGAGCCAACATCTGGTCATGATTAATCCTCTCAACACCCTAGACTAATGTGGATTGGCCTTGAGCCATAGCCAACTCTTCCTGGGAAAGTCAGTCTTCATACTTCTGGAATATTCTACAGAGCCTCACTCTTTACCTAGACTTTCTTAGTCTCTCCTTATATAAAGTTTGTGTCACTATAGTTTTATAATTTTACATGAAGGAGCTTTATAAAAACAGACCAACAGAAGTGCACCAAGCTACATAACGTCACCAGATCAGAACAGAGGAAGTACTGAGGAGTTGAGCATCAGGAGCTGAGCCAGGAGGTCACAGGATCCCCTGGAAGTCATTGAAGTACTGTGGGAGACACATGAAATATCGTGCAACACATATGGCAGCCCCTCATTACAAAGACTTATCTGATCCAAATGTGCAACTGCAGAGAAACCCTGGTGTACATATTTGCTTTGAAGAGACTAGGATTTGTAACTTTTATTAGATGTTCAGAGAGGTCCAAGAACCCATAAAACTTAAAGAATATTAGCAAAGGGGCTGGAAACAAGACTCCAGAGTGACCCAGAGCTGGTTCAGATCTGGTCCTAGAACATGCCTAGCAACAATTATTCCAGCCCCTCTCAGACTCAATTTTTTCCTTTTAAGAAAGTGTTATCTTAAGGTTTCAATTATCTTAGGCATTTAGGGAGGTTATGCATAATGACTACACAGTAGAAACTTATTAAATATTTTATCAATATCTTAATACCCTTAATCATTTCTAGAAATATGATTTAGGAATCAAAATAGCATAATAGGATCACATACCTATCCTCATCACTGAAAGGCTAAGGCAATAGTATTGCTGTGAACTTGAGGCCAGCCCAGGCTACAGAGTGAGCCTCAAGTCAGCCTGTTCTACAAACCAAAACCTTTTCCACCACCCAAAAATGAGGAAAGATAAGAAGAGCTGGCTATGCTAAGTTCCTTTTGAAATCAATTAATGAAACCGATCCTCTGTCTTTACATCCCTGTATAGGAGGAAGTAATATTTATATCACAAAGTCATTGGAATAAATGATTAAGAATTCACACAAAATGCTTCCACAGATGTTCTTGCAGAAGGGAGATGTAATAACCTGCATCTTGTCTCTGAGCCCTTGATCCCTTCTTTTATGATAAGTGGTCAGAGCTGATGACTTTCTAAGCCATCCCATCACAGGCTAGAGAGAGCCTTACATCTCATACAAGTTTTTATGTCTCCACTAAAGTATCCCGAGGGAGTCACTGTTTGCTTTTACTCTTGTCTAGTCCCCTCTCCTCGACATTGCTGCTTAGGGTTCTGCTGATAAGAAGAAAGGAAAGAAAAATTCTCTTTGTCTTAAAGCTATTTATTATTGTTACTGTGAACATATGTGTGTATGATGTCTGTATATGTGAGCACACATGCCATGACACACATGTGGAGGCCAGAGCAGAGCTTTGTGGAATCAGGTCTCTCCTTTCACCTTTGTGGGTTTCAGGAACCAAACTTCCATCACCAGGCTTGCATGGCAAGCACCTTTACCCTCCGAGCCATCTTCAAACCCAAGATTTATTTCTTTGAAAAATATAAGCATGGGCCAGATTCTGATGGAGGAATCGTCCTAAAATGACTCATGTATTTATTTGTATTCACATGAATAAAGTTGTGGGATTTTACTCTCATGCCCAAATAATTATCTGAAATAATAACATTAATAAAAATGTCATAGAAAAGCAACTTCTTTGGTGGAAATTATTTCAATGTGAAAAGATATGCCTACTCTTGAAGGATGTTTGAGTCTGAGTAGCCAATTCCTACTTCAAGCAACTTCATCTTAGAATATGTCTAGTAGAAGACGTCCTCCATTTTGCTAGGGCATCTCTTATACTTTCCTGTGTCCATGCATTCTGCCTATGTCCCTAGATTTCAAACACTGATCTTTCTGTAGATACCTGTGCCATATTGTCTTCACTGGGTTTAAAAGTCTTTTCTTGAAGCAGTAGTCTTCTGGAATGAGTCACTATTATTCATGTAGCTAGATCACCCTAGTGAATTCAAGACATAGACTCTTCTGTTCTTTTCCAACTTTGCGCTTAACCAGCTGAGCCAGTCCAAATAAATATATATGGAAGTGCCTTCTCTTAAAAGGTGTTAGACAAATGATGTCTTCTTGGAGCATTATACTATTCGTCTATAAATGGAAGGGCTTAGACAAGATGACCTCTGAGGACCTTTCTAAGCTTAAAGCTTTATGATAACATTCTAAATGTTAAGACAATATGATCTTCAAAAACTCAGGTGACAGCAGATGCTGGCGAGGATGTGGAGAAAGAGGAACACTCCTCCATTGTTGGTGGGATTGCAGACTGGTAAAACCATTCTGGAAATCAGTCTGGAGGTTCCTCAGAAAATTGGACATTGAACTGCCTGAGGATCCAGCTATACCTCTCTTGGGCATATACCCAAAAGATGCCTCAACATATAAAAGAGACACGTGCTCCACTATGTTCATCGCAGCCTTATTTATAATAGCCAGAAGCTGGAAAGAACCCAGATACCCTTCAACAGAGGAATGGATACAGAAAATGTGGTACATCTACACAATGGAATATTACTCAGCTATCAAAAACAACGAGTTTATGAAATTCGTAGGCAAATGGTTGGAACTGGAAAATATCATCCTGAGTGAGCTAACCCAATCACAGAAAGACATACATGGTATGCACTCATTGATAAGTGGCTATTAGCCCAAATGCTTGAATTACCCTAGATCCCTAGAACAAACGAAACTCAAGACGGATGATCAAAATGTGAATGCTTCACTCCTTCTTTAAATGAGGAAAAAGAATACCCTTGGCAGGGAAGGGAGAGGCAAAGATTAAAACAGAGACTGAAGGAACACCCATTCAGAGCCTGCCCCACATGTGGCCCATACATATACAGCCACCCAATTAGACAAGATGGATGAAGCAAAGAAGTGCAGACCGACAGGAGCCGGATGTAGATCGCTCCTGAGAGACACAGCCAGGATACAGCAAACACAGAGGCGAATGCCAGCAGCAAACCACTGAACTGAGAATAGGTCCCCTATTGAAGGAATCAGAGAAAGAACTGGAAGAGCTTGAAGGGGCTCGAGACCCCAAAAGTACAACAATGCCAAGCAACCAGAGCTTCCAGGGACTAAGCCACTACCTAAAGACTATACATGGACTGACCCTGGACTCTGACCCCATAGGTAGCAATGAATATCCTAGTAAGAGCACCAGTGGAAGGGGAAGCCCTGGGTCCTGCTAAGACTGAACCCACAGTGAACTAGACTATGGGGGGAGGGCGGCAATGGGGGGAGGGTTGGGAGGGGAACACCCATAAGGAAGGGGAGGGGGGAGGGGGATGTTTGCCCGGAAACCGGGAAAGGGAATAACACTCGAAATGTATATAAGAAATACTCAAGTTAATAAAAAAAAAAAAAAATCACAAAAACAAAAAAACAAAAAAAAAAAAAAAAAAGACAATATGATCTTCCTGGTATTACCATTAATGAAATTACCCATCACTTATCTTATGAGCAAGAAGTACACACCAATAGCAGCGGACAGCCACTCTTGCAAAAGAGAGTATGTGGGTTTTTTGTTTGTTTTTTTATTGTGCCCACAACTCTCTAGTGACACCTGTGATAAATGTGACTGTCTCAGAAAAAAAAAATTCCAGAGGCCCTGGGGTGGGTCACTTGACCTGTCTTCTTGGTTTGGACTTCACTGTAGTAAACATATCTTACTTGAATGTTTTAGAGATGGCTGAGACATATGGTGTGTCCAGAAACAAGTCTGTGTTAGTAGCTGTTGGTACAAGCTTTTACAGACAATTGTTTTCTTCTCCCATTTTCCCTCTCATTAAATTCGTTCTCAGATTCTTTCAGTTTTTATTGTTCCTCTTCCTGCTATCGTAGATGAGGTGTCCTCCCAGCTGACAGACCTCTACAGATATTAACACTGGCTCATTTCTTGTTAACAGTGCCCGTATCCCTGTCCCGTGCCCCACACTTCTCTAAAATCCTCAAAATCTGCACATCAGCTTCCAGCCACATTAGGAGAATTTTAGTGACAGGCTTCAGCCCAGTGATCCTCCTCTCATATGACAAATTGGGACAGATTCAGCTGTGCTTCATTTCTTGTGACTAAACCATTAAGACTGTGGTTGTTTTACCCATCTTGCCATTTCATGGAGGCTTAATCCTATTCTTCTGTGTGCCTGATTCACAATTGGATAGCAGAAGAGAGATTTCTTTCTTGGTAAATTAGGGTAAAGGTTAAGTGAAGTTCCAAAGTCAGAGGGAGGAGACATTAAGTTCCCATGAAGCAGGCCGGCTTCTGAACAACTACACATTCTTTATTGATCCCATTGTTTTGCCATTCTCAATGTTACTTTCAAGTGAACATGCACTCCTTTGTGTGGCCTGTTTTAATCCTGTGTGACCAACATTCCACCCACCAGGTGATGTGATGTGTAAGGTGTCTCTACATGCTCTATGGAATAACAGCTCTCCCTCTCCCTCTCCCTCTCCCTCTCACCCTCTCCCTCTCCCTCTCCCTCTCCCTCTCCCTCTCCCTCTCCCTCTCCCTCTCCCTCTCCCTCTCCCTCTCCCTCTCCCTCTCCCTCTCCCTCTCCCTCTCCCTCTCCCTCTCCTCTTTCTCTGTTCATTAGGGAAGAATTCCTCTGACCACCTGCCCTTGTATTGGTTGAAGGCCATCAGCTAGCCCACAGGTTTTTCTCTCTGAGGCTCAATACAATGACTGACTTCCCTTCTTAGCTTTGTGTCTGTTTTGATCATTTCTCAGGGAGGTTTCTTTCTTCACTTCTGCATTTCATTCTGCTCATTTGAACTTCCATACTAGGAATCAGTCACTGTAAGAACTCTTTTCCATTTAGTTAAGCATCATGTAACTGTAGCCAAGATAAAATAGACTACTAGGAGAGAGGGTTGACTGGTCAATGTTTACAAAACTTAAGCTTGCATATGTCTCATCTGATATGTTATTATGACCCTAGGCAAGTTATAGTTATACTTCCATTATTTTGATTATTTTTGTGGACATTTTTATAAAGCCATGAATCTCATTAACTCATTGGGTCTGTGTATATCACCAAAGGTAGTCAATGAAAGAAGTCTCTGGAAAAGTTAAACTCTGTGTATCTTATTTCTATTTCTGTTAAATGTATTTGCAGCAGCAGCAGAACAGGATTCCTAATTGTATCTGAACCTTGAGGCTTTCTGAGGTTAGGTAGCATAGCATAGACACCAGTCTATAAACATTTTAAGCACCGATATCCCCTAGTCTTTCTAGAGAAAAGCATTGTGGTCTGCCCAAGTTGTCTTCCTAAAAAGCTGCACTCCCAGTTTATCAGCCACCACTAGAAATGTTAGCTGATGGAAGGCTTCTGGCTGAAGATGACTTCTGAATGAATTGCCTTGCATGACGGGAAGAGGAGTCAGGTGGACTCTCCAAATATCAGGGTTCCTGGTGCTCAGTGGTAAATGCTGTCTCTTCTAGGAGATGCTGGATGAAAGTATTTAACAGCCTAAACATCGTAGGGAAATGCTTGATAATTCCCTTTGTCAAGCTTTCCTGCTAGTGGCATTAGGGCAAATTGGTTCTTATTATGCATATCTGTGTTCTTCTGTAGAACAGTGGATGAATAACTCTATGCTTTGGGTTAGAGAAAATCATGTGAGGAATTTGTTTACTCCCTTCAATAGAGCTAGCAGTGATATCTAAGAGACACGTTATGCTGTGAAACACACAGTTTTCAAGCATGTCTCTCTGTGTCTGAAAATGTAAACCCTGCTTTTGAGAGATGGCTACCACTCTTGTTTCTTAGCCTCCATTCCTTGAGTCCCAACATGGTCTTTGCCAGAGCAAATGGAAGAAGTGTGTTAGATTTATATGTTTGCCAGACAGAGACTTGGCTAAGAAACATCACAGGTGTCTCAGTTTGTGTGGCTCAGGACTCTAAGATATCTACAATTAATTCCTCTCGCACAGAGTGCTGCTGTTAGTGACTTCTTGAAAAGTTCCAGAACCTCTGCCTGCCATTGAAAATAGATCATTCACAGGAGTTAAGGTTTACATATAAACCTCTCATTTTCATACTTGAAGTTTTCCTCCAAACAGCTACTGACATCACCATGCTTCCTGGTGTCACACTGTTTTCTCCCCTCTGCCTCAGGATGGCCGTCTCCGAATGAATGACCAACTGATTGCTGTTAATGGGGAAACTCTTCTGGGAAAGTCCAACCATGAAGCCATGGAAACACTGAGGAGATCCATGTCCATGGAGGGAAACATCCGGGGCATGATCCAGTTAGTGATTCTGAGGAGACTGGAGAGACCACTGGAGGTGATACTATTCTTGACATTCCTAAAAATTTCTGAAATAGCCTCTGGAATATACAGATTCCATCACTCATATGGTAGATTGACATTTATTGAGTCTGTACTTTGGAATATATACCACAGACAGTCTCTGGTGGATATATGAAAGAAAGAGGTGCTTGTATATCTTAGACACAATAAAAAATTTGAAATATGCATATAAAGTAAATAATTTATCAAATATCACAGGTCTATGTTTAACAGGGCCTCTACTCAGAAATTGGTAGGGTTCTGGACTCCTTAAAAGAAAGTCATCTTTCTTAATAAAATTTTGGTGGTATACTAGAAAGGAACCTTAGAGGGTTCCCGATTGGATGGATATGTATATAGTGTTTATTATGGAGGTTATTGTGAGATAATCAAATTTCTATATTCCCTCTATAAACTATGCTTGGATGATGCAGACCTGAAGTTTAGCTAAGTTAAAGTTTGATCTGTTGAGCAAAATTTGTGCTTCATTTTAGTTAATAAATGGAAGTCCTATCTCTTCTTAAATATTTGATCATGATTTTTAAATGTCAGAAAAATGTCCACTTACATTTTACCTTAAGTATAAAATAGATCTTAAGTGCTGATATACTTGAATATTCCATTTAAATCAAATTGTTAATAAAATTGGCTTAAAACAGTATTTCTTATTACACATGAAGGATTAAGTACTAAATATTTCTTAAATTACTTTAGGAAAAATGAGTAAGTTCATAAAAATTAACAAAAATATCAGCATGTCATGTATCACCATATTAGGATAGTCTCTAGGGCCAAGATATGTTTTGGTACTAAAGCTGTATATAAAGTAAGAGTATATACTACTTACACAACTAATATCAAATATTAGACTCAGTAGAGAGTCCAACCAAAATTAAAAAATGAACAAGTATCAAGAAATGTATGTCAATGGGGATGCTTGTATCATACGTGGATTACTTGAGTCAAAATCCTCAATTTGCTATTTCCCAACCATGAAAATATGCAGCTGATGTGAGTGCTTGAAGTGTAGAAGACAGGTACAGGTACCTGCTTTATCCACTGTTTGAGTTCATTTCTCCCAATGTGCTAGGCTTCCAATAAATGTTGCTAAATGAATGAAAAGCTGCAGGTAAGATCTACTTCCTCTGCCAGAGGGGTCTTGAGTCATGAAATGACAGAGTATCTTCCTGTGCTGTATTATCAGCTATTGGGAGAGAGGAACTGTACCTTTTATGCTTCTTTGTACATAACCTTGTAGATGTTAAATTAATGTAAATTGGCCAATTACTGGAGACTATATATAATGAATGAGCTTGTTTTCCACATGTGCGTCTGCTTAAGTGACAGAGTCTTCATGAATATTTAATGGCCTTCACTTATGTACATAGTCGAATGCCCCATCTACTGCTTCCTAACATGAGAGAAGGTCCTGTCTGGTGTCATTTGGTCCTTCCTATGGAGCCCAGAGATGCAAAGAACCTGCTTATTGAACAGTAAATCGAAGGGCAGCATAGGGGAGGTCTCCGCTTTCTTATATATGTGCACATTAGAGCTTCCCCTTTAACAAAGATGCTTCAACCAAGAGAAAAGGGTGGAAAACACTGCCAGAGCGCCATGTTCAGACAGACAGCAAAGACCTAAGAGAGGAAAGAATGGGTGTGCTTCTAATAGACTGTGAGATGTCTTTACTCTCATCTTCCCTCATCCCTGCTCTCTGTAAAATACATGTGAATGTCTGTGGGTGGCTATGATATCCCAGCTCCTGGAGGTGGAAGACTTTCTCTGAGCATTCTCAGTCTAGAGTGGACTGGCATCATCCCATCGGAAGGAAGCATTAAGTCTCAGTTCCTTACGCATCCTCACATGTGTCTTGTTAATATAGTTCACCAGGGGATCAATCAGGAATAGGAACTGTTACAAAAAGCAATTTTTATTAGGACATTTAAACAAGATCCATTTTCTTTCCCTAATATTTACATGCTTACCATGGGGAATGAGCAGGCCCTTCACTCTTAGCTATTGTGAATCTTTGTGGTAGCCAGGAAGATTAAAGAGTATTATTCCTTGTAAAGACAGAAGCCTAATGTACAGCTTATCTTTATTAAATGTAAAGAAAATCAGCTATCTGATCTCCTGAATCTTCTGCACTGTCATGCCTATGCTGTGCACAGTGTATGCTGTGCACACCTGCTTTTCCATCTATCCCCACAGAGCAGCAAGTGCCCTCTGCTCTATAGAAAAGCATCCATAGCCCAGAGGAGGTCTGTGCACTGCTCAGACATCAGGGCAAATCAATTAGTTAGATTTGGCAAGAATGCCAACATAATTGCTAGAACATTATACTGATGTTGAAAAGAAATGAAGGTGCTGCTTAAGAAAAGTCAAAATATAAAGTTGTTGTTTTTTCCCCCCACATTAGCCAGTTGTACAAGATAGGTAAACAGTTTTGATGAGAACCTCAGGAAGAATACATAATGAGCCCGTGATTGAATCAGAATCATTTTGAACAGAAGCATGTTTTTCAAAGGATGAGCTTCAGGTTGAATTGCGATTCAGTTTGTGCCTAGAGACTTGGTATTTAGAAATGGGTTATGACCTGGTTTTCTTTTTCCCTTTCCCAAAACATTTTTCCTCCCTGCTGCAGCTCATCTTCGAAGAGGCAGAACATGTTTAAAAATCCATTATATTTTTTATTGGCTGGGACACTAATGGAGGCCTCCACGGCAGCTCTATTTTACAGGCTGGATGCTTTAATTAGGCCAGTTACTGATCAGATGTTGGGACATTGATTGTGTCATTTATCAAAGAGTTAGGAAAGCAGAAAAATTTGTTTTGTTCTTCTTGTTATTGTTAAGTGAAAACAGGAGGCAATGCAAAGCAAGTCCCAGCCCTGCTGCCTGCTGGGACTCCAGCTTTAACATAGGAGCCACTTGTCTCCTGTACCTGCTTTGGTTGGAGTGGTAGCGCGGCAGCCAAGGGTAACGTGGTAAGAGTGCAAGCGCTGCTAGAAGCCTGCACAGGAGGCCAATAGCCCTGTGCAGCCAAAAGCATTTGAATTATTTAGGATATAGAATAGAAGTGAATGCTTCAAATATTTTGTTTAGCTAGATACTGAATTTTTGGGAACTAAAGAAGAAAAAGTAAAACCAAATGCTTTGTTTCAGCCAAGCTCTTCCTGGAGGAGAGAGCTTAGGGAGTAGATCTGTGTTTGCGACATGTGCCTCTCACAAATGGCCAAGGGAAGAGCTACAGAATGACTTCCAAATCATCTATTTCCCTGAAATCTGTTAGGAAGACAAATAATAGGAACAAGGAGCAAAAGAAGGCTCCCTGTGCCACAGTCTCCTTGAAAACATAACTGAGCTTTCTGTCACCAGCTGCCCCCTGTTACCTCTTCAGCACCTGGGGACGATGGTGTGTGGGGTGTTATTCTGGATACAGCAGTTTGCAGAAAACTGTGAATTTGTTTGCAGACTGTCAGAATGCAAACAGGAAAGGGAAATACAGAAGGAAAAAAAGACTCTAGGGAGGACCACTGTCTGGTCCTGTCACAGCCGTTTTCTTTAGCATCTATCTGGCCAAAGACCTGGGGTCCACAGTGGGACACAACCACGACATTCTGGTGACAAATACTGCCTGGGTTCTGACTTGTCCTGGAGCATATGCACTTAGCTAGGGAGAGAGAGTGGCAGAGGGAGAGAGGAACCAGCTGGTTGGCAGAGAAACACCCTTGGCATGAACTGTATTCTCATATTGACACTGCCACAAGCTGTACTCCCAGATGGAGGAGAATTTGAAAGAAGGCAGTTGTAAGTGGGGGAAAGAATAATAAAGTTAATCCTCTTTTGTGTTGGCTATCAGCACTCATAATCCTTAACACTACATTGTCCATGCTGTTTGTTTCATATTGTAAGATGTCTGATCTGATAGGGCCATTTTGATTCTCCACTATTGAAGATACACATGCTTGAGACTGGTGAGATGATTCAGACAAGGGTCAGTCTTGCACTCTGCTGCACTTGTTCAAATTAGAATGTATTTTCAAAATGTAACTTTTGTTTCTGTCCCTTAGGAGATTTCAGAATGTGGAGCACTTTCCAGACCATGCTTTGAGAACTGTCAAGAAGCTCTGAGCGCCTCCAGGCGAAATGATAGTAGTTTATTATATCCGTGTGGCACCTATAGTCCACAAGATAAAAGGAAAGGTAAACACCATCCATTTTCATCCTCTTCAAATAGAGCACAAAACTGCAAAAATGGCTTTTCCATGAGAAGGAGGAAAATGTATCAGGGACAAAGAAAAGTTAATTAGCCAAAGTGCAGACTTTGTCACTCAGAGCCATGAGCACCGAGGGGTGGGTGAGAGCGCTGACTCAGAACCTGTGAATCAGATTCCTGGCAGAGCCTCCAGTTTAAGCGACAGTTTCTGTGCTTGCTGCCCCAAACATGAGGATTTAACATAAAACAAACCATGACTGGAGAATCAAAGATGGCAAACTGTGAGGGTTTTGAAGATCTTTTTAGTCATTGAACGTTACCAAGTCACTTTAAAATGGCATGGATTTACATGAACCCACAAAATGGTCATGATGTGACTCCAAGCTTTGTGCTTGGTTCTGAGATGAATGTGATAAGTAGTGGAGTCGCATAGCTTGAGGCCGTTGGCATGGCAGCTGGACCGTGCTCGGTGTCTTATAACGCCTCTTATTACTGGAATGGATCGCATTTCAAGTAGACTCCTGGGTTTTTGCCATTGTTCTTTCAAGCTTATACTCTGGGTCACCAAGAAACTTGTTTTATCTCCCTGTATCTGCTTTCTTTAATAGCTTTTACTTTTTATATTGCAAAAGCAATACATACATATTCATTGTCGAAATTTTAGAGGAAAGCATTAAAAAGAAAATTTAATATTACTCATTCCTCTATCTATCATAGCACCTAATCAATAACATTTTATGTAGACCTTTCAAGTCTTGTCTTCATGCAAATATGTATACATAAAATGAAATGTGCTATAGGTAATTTCTAAGAATTTTTTTCTCAATTGATACAATATGATGAATATTTTATGTATCACTGAACATTCTGTAGCCCGGTAAGCAGGTGTGGCGTGGCCTCCTGTTCAGTGGAGATAATAGACATTATACCATCAATCCTGTGTTTTGAGACATTTAAGATGCTACCAAACTATAACGACACAGGACCAAGTCCCGAACTCTGATGGTATTATATCAGGATGGGCTTGTAAATCTGAGATTGCTTGAGCATTAAACTATTTCCTCTGAATAAGATGCTGAGGGAGGTTTGGAATTCCTCTTAAAATTTTCCATTTTAAGTACTTGCTGTGTTGTGTATTAGATACTGTGTTAAGCAATTTACATTCAAATTCAAAGAGGTCCATACTATTAGCCTCATTTTACAGGTGAAGGAACAGAAGACCTGTGAAAATAAATCATTTATCTAAGACTATGCGTATCTGATACATGCAGAGCCGGATTCAATTCCTGTCCCTGGCTTTTGTTCATCTCAGCAACGGCAAAGGCCGTGCCTTGTATCTGTCCCTTGGAACCATTCAAGTCTTTGTATCTGATCCTAAGAATGCCTATGAAATGCAGACTTTCCTTGTAGCCAGATAAAAAGAAACATTCAGTATATATTGGCTTACCTTAAGTAAATTATGAGTTCTTTACAGTTCTTAGACTTGCAATTCCACCACCATCAAAGCAGGGCAGAAACCAAATTTCTCTACAGAACACATGAGCATCCTTAGAACTTCGTGTTGTATCTGCACTGAAAATAGTGTTTTGAGTACAAGGGACCACAGATAATCTCTGGGAATACTTTTGCATAGTCTCTTCCTTCTAATACATAAATTTGGATAGAATATCTCTCCTTCCAATGAAAGAAAAATGACAGCAAACAAATAAACAAAATTATGAATCAGCAACACGCCAGATTCCTGCCTCATTTCCAACCCAGATTTTCCAAGTTAGCATGAAAATCCCAGCTCTTTTCTGACCTTGTCCATGTGTCCTAGAGAATTTCTGGTAATGCCCACTATGGAGTAATGTGATATGCCAAGACAATAATGGACTGTGACTGGTAAGCTTCTCAGATAAACCATTGTTTACTTGAAGAAATAAAGCCTATCTTATTATGAGGTCTCTGTATGTTTGTACTACATCACCAGATTGCCAGAGTTTGGCTTCTCATAGAAGGGATGGACTTATTCCACTTTCAGTTAGAGACTGGGCAATAGGCTTTCTCTTCATGTAAGCCAACTGACTTAGAGAGTCATGAACATTCTAGAATTAAAATAGCACCTTGCTACTTTTATCATGTTCGCTGCCTCTCTTTAAGTATTAACATTTTGCACTTTGAGAAATTCCAAGAGGCCCTGAGTATCTCAGCCAGGGAAGGTTCTAAATGCCATGGGGACTTGTGAACTGTGTCATTGGCCATAACAGAACTAATTTTGAGGGCCTCTTTTAGTAGAACAAAATTAACTTGACAAAAGAGAGAAGTTGGGCTAGCCAAAACATTACTTTTCCTCTTTCCCCTTTCCCTTTCTTTGTATGTTTAGGACTCCAGTGTTGATAAACTGTATTCTGTCCACTCTTGTAATAACAGTACAAACTACCCACATTTGCTCAGGATTTTATTCTTTTCTCCTCAACTGTTACATAGAAAAGGATTCTTTAGAATAACATTTGTAAAATGACAACACCAGAAAATTTCACATTTGTGTTAGAAAATTGTGAGCCAAGCCTCCTGTGGAAGGAAGCAGAAGTGCTTCAGGACAGCAACAAGGGCAGAGGCCCTGTTCCCAGGGCTTTCTGTAAGCTACTTAGGCATCTGAATAGCCATAGGTGCACCTATGTTTCCTGGAGATACGTGCTGGTGGATGGGGCCTCAGCACAATCTACCTCTAGTTGTGGCCTTTCTCTCTGAGCTCTCTGAGACTTTCCCCTCTCGACCTGCGTTGTCTCCAAGCTCAGCAGAGGTGACAGCTAGTCACCCATTGCCCAAATCCTTCCAGTCACCCACTAAGTTAGCCCTTTCCTCCTTACCTCAAATCAGACATTTTCATTTTGTGCCCTGTCCCACTATATCCTTATTCCTTGGAGGGTTCCAAAGAAGTAATACAATTCCCCCATTTTTTTATCCTTGTTGGAGCCAGAGTGAGTCCATCACTCTGTAGCAGAAGGCACTCTGCAGTGTTGATGGGAAATAGAATTGTCTTTCTCAGTTTGACTAATGTGGATTGAAGTGTTTATGGTGTCAAACACTACCAGGAAAGCAGAGATGTGTACAATACTGCAACACTATCACTGTCTTCAAGAGGAGTTTAAGGCTGGGCCTGGATGGAGATGGTTCAGCCACTAAAATCATTGACTGCTCTTCCAGAGGACCTCGATTCAATTTCCAGCACCCATATAGCAGGTTACAACTGTCTATATCTCCAATTCTATGGGATATGAACCCTCTTCTGACTTCCTAGGACACAGGTATAAATTCATCCATAAACAAATCAACAAATTTAAATAAAAAATAAAAAGAAAAATAAGAAAAAAAAATAGTCTAAGGAAGGATCATCAGACTACACTTTGCCATTGTAGTACAACTGTTGTTTCGATGTGCAAATAAATGAGTATGGGTATTTTCAACAAAACTTATTTAAAGGCCAAATTGTGGTCTAATTTCACACCAGGGCATAGCTTTCTTACCCTATTTAAACTCATGATTTATTTTATCCATCATTCAACTGTTTTTGACTTATGGACTGTACAAGACAAAAAAACAAAATACAGTAATTAAAGGAGGCCACTTAAGCCAACAATAATTTAGTAACAAATAGATACATTGTCAGCATTCACAAGTTGTGTCTGTACGTGTATGTATCAAGAGTGTGCCTCTTGCAGTCAATAAAGTTCAGAAATATTATTGGTATGAGATTAAAATTCTTCACTTGCATACCTAACATAAAACTTAACAGAGATGTCAGGGTCAAGAGAACAAAGTCCATACAGGGTCTGAGTATGTTGCACACAGAGTCGACCAATGTGATGTTTGCCTCTGCTCCTCTCACTACAGTAAAAAATAGAGCTGGGACCTAAGAGTACAGTAAAAGATAAAGTAATCGATATAACAAGAGTCCAAAGAACCTGAGAAGAGGCTTCAGAACAGACAATGGAGAAGACAAAATAGAAGTTACTTTCAGTCTGGTTAGAAAGATGTTTATGGATAGATTATAACTCAATAGGTCAATAAATAACTGTCTCTGCAAAAATAGAATGTGATAGATGTGGTACACAACTTGTTTTATGCTACTACTAATGCAGAAACCTAAACATCAGTGGGTAAAGACAGACATCATAGACTATGGCAGCTTAGTGGAAGAAGAATGCTCTGTGTTGTGATTAGGGTGCAGACCGAAACTAACTCTAGTTACCTGGCACGGACTTTTGGGAGATATTTGGGGGACATGCGAGTAGGGTGGACCCAAGCTGTATATACTCAAAACCTCTGAAACAGGCAATGACATTCACCATAGCAACTTACATCCCATTTGCAAGAATGAGTCTGGGACACAGAGGGATGGGAAATAGTGCACAGATATTTGCCAAGCAAACATGATTCCCATGTTAATAAAAGCAGTTGGAACCTAGGTGACAGCAAAGGCTTCATAGAGGAGGTGGAATTTCAAGTGAGCTTGGACACATGGTAAGACTCTTACAGATAAGACAGATGATCCAACCATTATCGGCTAAGAAAGGTAAGTCCATGACTGCACTCAGGACACAGCATTTGATTTTGCACAGCTAAGATAAAGGAGATGAAGTAGCTGCTAAGGGTATAGACTTTTATTTTGTAAAGTTAATATGAACTAACAAGTTAGTTGATTATATCTGTTAACCACCCACATGGAGATGAACTAGGAGACTACAGATAAAAGTATCCAGACCCGCAGAAGAGAGGACTCAGTGTGCCCTGTTCCTATTTATAGGATAGACTTTCCACCTTGTGTCTGCAAGCAACACTCTCGCCTGCCTGCCTGCCTGCCTGCCTGCCTGCCTGCCTGCCTGCCTGCCTGCCTGTCCGTCTGTCTGTCTGTCTGCTGCCATCATTCCCAGTGGTGGAGGTCTAGGGAACAGTGTTGGCCACCTTTGCTTATCCTGTTTTGTTACTTCAGACACCTACCTGGTGGCCAGGTTCCCTGTTTCCACCCTCATCCCTAGGAGCATGTCAGCTCTGCTTCCAACCCCTCCATTCCAGGCTATTTCCTGGAGCAGAGTTGGATCAATCCCTTGTTGGATATATTTGGCAGAATTTTCTACAGAACCAGAACAGAGAGTAATATTTTTAGACAGACAGACAGACAGATGATAGATAGATAGATAGATGATAGATAGATAGATAGATGATAGATAGATAGATAGATAGATAGATAGATAGATAGATAGATAGATAGATATAGAGATAAATAGAGATAGATAATAAGGAACTGCCTAACATTATTGTGAAGACTGACCAACCACAAGATCTTCTGGATGAATCACCAAGCCGAAACCTGGCAGAACTGTACACTGTACTAGTCTGAATCTGATGAGGAGAACTAGTAAATCTAATGGTAAGATTCTCATCCATAGGCCACCAGGCCTAAAAGCCTATTCAGGAAAGGTGTGGTTTGTTCTACACAGGCCTTCAAGATGGTGTAAGAACCATGGGCCAAGGCTGGAGAGATCATTCAGCAGCGAAGATCCTTTGTCATTTTTGAACAGAACCCAGGTTTGATTCTCAGACCCATGTGGTGGTTCAAAACCATCCACAATTTCATTACCGGGATGTCCAACACCTTCTGACCTCCAGGCATCAGGCATGGATGTGATATGCAACTATACACACAGGCAAAATCCACTCACCGTAAAGCAAAGCAATCTTAACAAAACCTTCTTGAGACTCACATGTCACAGAAATGACAATCTGCAGGACTTAGTTTACTGATTGGAGAGTGTAGCTCATTCAGGGCAATCCTTAAAACGTCCAGAGGGCCATGCACATGCCACCTGCCTGTCTGATACACAGGTGCTCTTGCAACCTACAATTCTTGAGAACAGGAAAGTTTTTCTCTTCTTCTAACCTTCAGGGGAAAATCAGGCCCACAATATATCAAATACCTTACTTCATTAGGTAAGCAGTGGGATTTTCCTTTTATAGCATGATAATAGTTTATATGTTAACGGTAGCACTTTATTTGTAGGAGTCACCGCGCTCCTGGTTTCGTCTGCCTGCTCTCCATCACGGGCCGTGCATTCCATTTTATATTGCTTCTTTGTTGGTGTTGTTGTCGTTGTTTGTTTTTGTTCTTCTTTTGTTTGTTGCTGTGTTTTTGAAGCAGAGTTTCTGGCTGTTCTGGGCTCTTGGTGTACACCAGGATGGCCTCAAACTCTCTGAGATGCTTTTGCTTCTGTCTCCCAAGTACTTGGATTAAAGGGGTGTGTGTGTGTGTGTGTGTGTGTGTGTGTGTGTGTGTGTGTGTGTGTCTTTATCTTGTCATTTTATTTTGATTTGTGGTGCTTGATGTGGGAGACAGGATTTTGTGCATGTTAGGCAAAGGCTCTTCCGCTCATCTCCATCTCCACCACAGGGAAGGTAGTCAGAACATCATTTTCTATATTTAAAGTTTGAGAATTGGAGGAGTTGGATAATGGTCTCAGATTCACAGGGCAGTAGGAGCCAAGTACAGAAAAAAAGGGAAGTCCCACTGCAAACAGAAACAAAACAATAACCCAAAAGAACAAACAAACAGAATAGCAGAAAACCTTTGTTCTCACAGAACATTCTGCAGTCTTTTCATCCACAGTAAATTTTGTTAGTGTATTAAAGGAAAAAGTGTTCAGAATGAACAGTATGATTAGTGACTCGCACAGTCTGACTCACAGGGTTCCTCAGAACTCACTTTTATTGGTAATAGTAATGGTCAGGGTACGTGTCATTTTCCCACTACCAAATAACCGTAGAAGAATGCCACATCTTCTCAAGTAGAAAAACCCATATTCAGACTCCCGTCCTTTGCTTCCAAGGCCTCCCTAATGTAGAGATAGAAAAAGCGGATCTTTCTCCCCTGCTTTGTCTAAACACTGAACAGTATCCCGGGTCTCAAGACAGTTTCTTCAGTACTTTTTCCCACTCGGGTAAATACCTAAATTATAATTCAGAGTATTTATTATAGAGCCACACTTTCAAAAATACTAAGGTATAAAAGATATGCTTTATGAGTCTCCTCCAAACCAGGGATATTGGTAAGCACTGGACTTTCCCAGGTAACAAAAGGTGCTGGAGCTGGGTAGTTTTATTTGCCATGGTGGCCAGTGAGTGGGTCCCCCACATATATGCCCATTAGGAAGCACAGTGATCTCAGCCAGGCAGCATTCATGTGACCCCTTCCATTCCAGGTAAAGGCCTATTGATTTCAGAGTTGGTTTATGTGTGAGAGATGGACTGAAATACAAGTAAGCCCTGCTCCTTCTCCCTCCGGTTTACTACAGCTTCATTCGTTCCTTGTTTTATAGACCTATTGCTTCCCAGTGATGGGTGGGCTGAGAATGAAGTACCGCCGTCCCCGCCACCACATCCCAGTCTGGAATGGGGCCTTGAAGACTTCAGTCACAGGTATCGATAAAATGATATATCATAAATGTTCCCCGTTATAGTTTTTCTGGGAAAACTCAGCAACCTTATTTTAACTCTATTTCTTTGCAGAATAGAAATCTTATAGTCTCCATTTTTCCTCCCCAGTGAAAGATTTTTTGTGACTAAGAGTTTGCCATTGCTTATAACTGGCTTCCTGGAATTTTATAAATATAATTAACATCAGTAAGAAAATAGCTTGTTTTTATTTTATAAGTTTGAAGACAAGAGTAGCAGAAATCAAAAATGACAACAACAACAACAACACCCAAAAACCAAAAAGGAAAAAAAAAAACCCAAAACCTGTACATAGGAAGGTGCAAAGTAAAACCCAGGAAACATAAAGTATCAGGTTTTCTTTTTTCTTTACTTTGTAATTGGCAAACCCGAAAGGAATTTTAAAAAATAGATGCTCCAAGAAAATTAATGGAACCTAAAAATTAAAGCAGCACCATATATAATCTAAAATATTGAAAAGGGTACCCAATATTATAGCCACTCTGTAATAGAAACTAGAAAATCAATAACTTTTAGACTCACACAAGCACAAGAGCAGAAGATTTACTAAGCATACATACTATTTAACTAGGGGAATTCATAGATTTTGTTCTTCTGATGAGTTTTAAAAATCATTAAATTGTCTCTTTGCTATTTTCTGTATTTATTATGGCTGTTAAAAAACTGTGTATTTTATTCCATTCTGTTTCCCATGATAACCCTGTGAAATTTCTTCATTTTTCTTACAGCAACACTGGTGTCACTTCTATTATGCTTTTTAATACAATGGGCTAAAAATAAGACTACACAAGAGTGTAGCCAACTATCAGAGGAAAGCATGCCTATGTCGAACTACTCCGAGTTTTAGACTTTGAAATCAGTTATTTTTCTCAAAGCAGTATCATGAAGAACATTGGGAATCACAGTGTGCTAGGCCAGCACTGGTAGGGATTTTTTTTAAAAGAACATAGAACATACTTAGTTCATTCTCTGCATTGTCTGTCTTGATCTTGAATCCAAAATGAGTTTGTTGAGGTACCAGTTCAATATTCTCAGAGGTTTCATTCACTCTACTTTACAATTCCTTCTGTGTATGCCACACAATTCCATCGAGGTAGCACAAAGATGAATTCAATAGAAAGTAGATTGGCAAAAACCTAAGCAAAGCCAACATTGCCGGACGTATCCCTGGACCTGACCTTGAACCACAAAGCCACAGTAATAAAATAAAAACAAAACAAAGAAACAAAACAAACAAGTTGATGTTTATACCAAAACAAACACAGCTGCCAAAGGGAGAAAGGACACCAAAATAAACCCACAAATCCATGGCCACCTAATTTTGACAAGTGCATTGAGAAGATACACTAAAGAAGAGTCTATTCAGCAAATGGTGCTGGGAAAATGGAAAATCCAAGAAGAATAAATTTAGATCTGCAAAACTCTCTCACCCTTCTCAAAAGTCAATGTGAAACAGTTCAAAGGCCTCACTTTAAAGCTTGAGACACTCGGACTGCCAGAGGAAAGCGTAGAGAACTCGCTTGAAGTTATGACGCTGGCAAGCACCTTTTGAACAGGACTCCAACAGCTCAGAAAATAGTCCCAAGAGTTGATAAATGGGAATGCTTAGCAATAAAAGTTTTGGAACCCTAAGGGAAACTGTCTGCAGAGAGAACAGACAGCCTATGGAATGGAGAGGCTCTCAGTCAGCTCTGTCCCAGATAGCCTATGATCTGAGGAATACATTGATATCTAGAATACATAAAGATGTGCAAAAATTAAGGACTAAAAGCATACAGTTGCCTAATCAATATTAGGCATTGAAATGAACAGACCATATCAAAAGAAACACAGGTAGGCAATAAATAATTCTTAAATGTTCAATATTCTTCGCAACCAGGAAAAATGTAAGCTAAAGCCTCCTGAGATTCTCTCTCACCTGGGTCAATGTGAGAAAACAAATGACAGCAAGTGACCGCAGGGCTGTGGGCATAAGAAACCCCTGTCCACTACTGGAGAAATACAAACTAGCACAGCCATTTCAGAACGCAGTGTCACAGATGAAATCTCTTTGTCACAGATGAAATCCACTAAAGAAAACTACAACCAATCTAAATGCAGAGTTATCGTAGCGCCCAGACCCAATGGACACATCTACAAAAGAACTCGTCCAGTTAACACTCAGGGGACACTGTGGAAGAGGGGCAGGAGGATTGTAAGAGCCAGAGGGTCAGGGAGTCTGCTGCAGGATTCTGTCTCCAGTAATATCAAAAGCTACATCCAGAAAGTCTCACCAACATGGCCGCCAAATCATGAGCTGGACAAGGATGACATCAGTGATGACGAAAACATCCAAAAGCTGCCAACCCTACCCAAAAGCAACCAAGGAAAGCCAGGACTGGGAGAGGTGGTCTTTCGTAGGGAGGAGCACACCAATTGGTTGTGCAGTGCCAACCAGTCAGCCTTGAAAACACACATACAAGTATATTATATTGACTCAACAGGCTATATGTAGGAATATATATGTGTGTGGATAAATGCATGCAAAACCAATTAGTGAAAAAAAATGAGACAAAGGATTTGAAGGAGAGTGGGAAGTGGTATGTGAATGGGTTTGGAGAGAGGAAAGAGAAAGGAGAAATTATGTAATTAATTTGTAATTTCAAAAATTAAGAAAATGCATTTAAAAGCTTCATAGAACACAAAGACTATGATAGAAAAATAAAATTTGAACTATCATCTGACCCAGCTATACCAATCCTGGCCATATACCTAAAGAATTCCGTTCTGTTACAGAGCTACTTGCAAATCCATCTGTATTGCTGTACTATTCACAATAGCGATGGAATGGAACTAACCTGGATGGCCATCTACAAGAACATAGATAATGAAGTCATGAGAAAAACTAACTCCTTGTAGGTTAATAAAAAAACAAAAGATTTTTAAATTAAAGAAAAAAATTATTTTTCTCTTAAGAAGATAAGACACACAGTTAATTAGGACAGAGAGATCAGTACAAAAGTGCCCTGGGAGCCCTGAAGACTGAACCCCAACTCTGTCTGCAGGATGAAGGAAGGTTACATCAGAGAAAGAGTGGTTTCATGGAAAATGAAGGGGCCCATGAAGCAGAACAGAAGAAGAAAAGCCTTGTGGGAGAGGGAAGAATACTATGTTCAATATAGCTGAAACTTCGCTATCTGGAGGAAGAATCCATAGCATGGTCTGCCATGTTCCGAGCACCTTGCTTCTCTGGTAAGCACTGGAGAAGCATTGGATGTCTCAACACCAGGGATGAGTGTCAAACCCTGAGCAATTTCATGTGTGGATGGGGAAGCTATGGCCCATGGGACTTGTTAGACTCGAGGGTAGAAAGATCTAAGAGAAAGGAGAAATTATATGGAAGGAAAGGACAGAGACATTTCTGAGGTGGATAAAACAAGTCTTAATGCTTTGCAACTCTCTCCCCACTCCTGGGAACCTGTGACCTGTGCCATCCTGCAAGCTGTTGTGTTGCCTAGGTAACCAACAGCAGTGGGATTTGGATGTGTGAGGAAGGACTGGAAGGGAGCCAGAGAAGTTGAGCAGGGAATGCTGCCCCCTCGCCCAACACCTTTCAAATCAAACATGGAAAAGCTCTCCACAAGGGAAATGTGTGCTTTCAGAGGTCAAGTCTTCTTTTATACAAGAAAGGCTCTCTTGTATATAGAGGGAAAGTAGATTTGATTAGATTTAATGCCTATTCTTTAAAACAAGTGAAATCAGAACTTACTTATGTTATATCAATAATAATCACATAAAAGTTTAAAATTTGTATGAATAAAAACAAAATATATGGGAAATGTGTTTTTTGCTGTGAAATCTCAATACGTGATGAAAGCCAAACAGTAACAGAGTGTGTTGAGTATCTGCACAGGCTCGCTTTTGTCGACTGACACAAGGAGAGACTGCCAATTCAGAAGATGCCAGCATAAGACTGGCCTGTAGACAAGTCTCTGGAGACATTTTCTTGATATGGGGAGGCACAGAGATGGGTGAGGCTAAAGGTGTTCCTAGGTGCTATAAGAAATCAGACTGAAGCCAGGGGGAGCAGGTCAGTGAGCAGCACCCCTCCCCTGTCTCTGTATCAGCTCCTTGGAAGATAGACTATATGCTGCAAAATTCAATAAACGCTTTCTTTTCTCCCCAAGTTGTTTTTGGTCACATGTTTTTATCACAGCAATAGAAACTAACTAAGATGATATTGTGAGCAATTTAGACGACATTTGGTCATTCCTTCATTATTCATATTCTCTCAGCCATATCCCCTGATACATACACAAGGCATAGATCACATGATGCTGCAAATAATCTTCCTGGCCAGTCTTCCAAAGCTTCTTGCTTGTCCTTTACTTTCAGACAGTTGTCCTTGAGCATGCACCCCTGCTTGGTCTTTCATTTTCCAGGTCTGTCGCCGTTTTTGGGACAGCGGCGTGTGTTTCTTGCTGCTCTTACTTCTTCATTATGCGGCAATATTTGACCAGAGTATCTTTTCTATTTCAGAGATTTCCTGGTTGTTCATGCTGAAAACACGGCCTTTATCTAGGACATGTCTTTGGCCTGCTGTCAGCTTCCAGCTTCCCACACCCTCCACTGCAGCCCACCCAGCCATGAGCACATGCTAACGTCCCTCAAAATTAAAATATGTCATATTTTATTCTTAATCATTGTGTCACCCTGACTTCAGATGCTTTCCGTGTGTAACATAAAGTTGCAGATGATTCAACCCGTCTAACTTACATGGCTAAAATATTTTCATAATAACTGATTCAATACTACACTTATTACTCCAGCGAGCTAGCTGCTCTAACACTATCGTGTCTTGCATTACCCTCATGTCTCGCCTTAAGTCTCTGCAGGTCTGACTTTAGCTTTCCTTTGCATTATTTGCAGTTTGTAAGATGGCAATAGGGATCCTTCTAATGAACATTTTCAAACTGCATTTGCACATATTCGAAATAATGGTAACAGATGTATATAGCATCAAATTAATGGATGTAATCAGACATATGTACATATGGGTAAACGATTTGCAGCATTCATATGTACAGTACAGCTTTCATTTATCCTATTCTCCTCAATTATATCCTAATATTTTTATAGAAATAGATTTGTTTTGATTGAGCAGATCATAACTTGATACCTGATCATATGTCACCCCCACTCTTTTTGTAGAATAGTGATAGGTAAGAATGATTATTTCCCAAAAAGTTTAGAGGCTTTGAGCTTTTATGTTTGTAATGCCAATCACTGAAATGATAATCTAGAGGCTGAAATACATTAACCAACTCATCAGTTGGGTAAATCCCCATCGTCTGTTATAAGCAGAGTGCTGTAAATGCAGTGAAATCTTTGTTTTGAAGGGGAATATTCATAATGGCCATAAACATCTTCCCTGAAAGCCATCATTAAAATATACAGCATCATCTTTGATCTGCTACTTGGGTTTCATTTCATTCATCACAACCTATACTCTGTTGGAGCAAAAGCAAACCTAAAATGCAAGTTACTTAGGAAACTGACCAGACCTTCAATTTAGAAGGAAAAGACTTGAATATCTATGGATTCAGCCCAGTATTTTAATCCATGCTGTGATTCAGGTCCAGGCTTTGCTCTTGAGCAGCTGTGTGACCTAGGACCATCAGTCTCCTCCGAGCCTCAGACCTAAGAGATGGATGACCCCTAATTCCTTCTGCCTCGTCTTTGTATCTGTGAAGATCATATGTCCCGCTGACATTAAAGCTGCGGCATTGTACAAGATCAAACCATAAACTCTTGTGTGCAAATAAAGGATGAATAACATGTGTAAAGGCACATGCTACCACAGCACCGAAGCACAAAGTAGCTCTTGATCTCAGTGGCATCTCTGAATCCTGTAAAATTATAAGGAGAAATTGGAATATTTGCATTTGACAATGCTGGCATCAGTAACACTAAATAAGTCATGGATTCTTGGGCACAGTTGGCATTCTCTGGCATCACTGGACATGTGTATAGCACTTGAAGGCTTTCTCCATTGACAGTGTACCCAGATACCAAGAAAGAAACCCCAAGAACCTGTATAACAATAAAGAGTAAACTAAAATTTTCTACATAGTTTTCATAGAAATGAGTATACTGTTTGCATTGGAGAGAATAATGAGCCCTCATTTTGTAACCACCTTGACCCACAGGAATGAAGCTTAATAACATTAAAATATGACAAACATTAAATTCTTACTGTGTGTGGTAGGCACTATTCTCACTATTTTACATACCTGAATTTGTTTAAACTTTTACAATGGCCTTACAGAGTGGTTCTCTTACTGCACATTTTATAGATGAGGAAACTGAAGCCTAAGGGTGGACAATATGATTATGCTTCTTTTATAAAAGGACATCGTGGTACAACAACTTGCCTGAGTCACACATCTAGCAAGTAGCAGTCAGGTTGTAAACTGGTCCATTGTGTTCTATGACCCTGACTCTTGCATAATGTACTATGGTACCTATCGGTAGACATCTATTTCTACCCACTGGGTTAGAATAGTGTAGGCTAATTTATTTGATCATCGGGATTGCTATTTCACAATAATGACAGGGATATTCCTGTTAAATATCAATACAGTTTTTAAAAAGTTAAACTTGGCTTCTGTATTTAGTTTAAAAAACGGGATTGTTCTCTGCTTTTTAGAGGAATCCTCATTCAAGATTAAGGTTGTTTTTGCTGTTGTTTAAAATGCCAAACTCTCTAAAGCATTACCCCAATCCTTTCAGATTTTCTAAGGATTCAGATTTGCTACCCAGTCTGAGTTCAGGACAGAAATCATACTGAGATGAGCCGCTCATATACACTTTAGCAAACCTGAGTACAAAGGAGAAATCAGCTGCAATTTAATTTATGGAAAGTGCATACTTACTTCTTTCTAAACAAAAGTAATCCATTATCTGAAATTTCTTCATATAATCCTTTGTACTGAATCTCCAAACAAAGTAGAGTATTCAGTAGAAGCAACATTCTTTAGATTGACCCCAAGTACTAAGAAATCCATAAAGGGCATTTAATGTATTTGTGTCTAAATTGTCAACTGTGCCGTTCCTGCGGCTTTCTTTTGGTGTTATTGATGGACAGACTCTGCCCAGCATTAACATTACTCTTTGAAGATCTCCGAAAAAGGTAAAACTCAGTCTCCTGCAGCCATCAGTCATTCAAGATGGTTTTCTTTATGGAGACATCCCTTTCACCGCCCTTTAAAAGGGCCCACTTATCCCCTAGGAATCCCTTAGCCACTCTGGGCTCAGCCACTCTCTAGTAACATCCTTTGAAGTGTTGGGGCTTGGTGAGCACCCCTCACCCACCTGGAATTGTAGGTGATGCAGCAGGATCCCAACTAGAAACCACCAGAAGAACAAAAGATGCCGTTAGCCCAAACACAATAGTTAACTTATACTGCAGGATAACATATACCGGGCAGGACTGTTACATGCCATAGAAGAAATCTGAGGGTCAAGAATAGGTTTAAAATACACAACTGCGCTAACAGTTATACTCAAACAATGGTCTGAAGTCAGGGACCCATGTGGTTGAATTAGGGAAAGGCTGGAAGAAGTTGAGGAGGGGGACCCCATAGGAAGACCAGCAGTCTCAACAAACCTGCCCTGCCTGTGAGATCTCTCAGACACTAAGCCACCAGCCAGGAAGCGTACACTAGCTGGTCCAAGACCCCTGACACATACATAGCGGAGGACTGCCTAGTCTGCACTCAGTGAGAAAAGAAACTTGAGGTTCCAGGGAGTGAGCAGACCTGGTGAAGTGGTTGGGCAGAATGGGAGGAGGATAACAACTAGATTGGAAAAAAAGATTAAAGATAATAATTTAAAAAAAATAAACATGGCTGCAGGCTGAAGAAAAATGATGAGGAATGTATGCAGTATGAGAACTATATATCCATATCCATCCATAATCTTTCTCCCTCCCTGCCTCTTGGTCTAAACCCAAATATAACGACACCTTCTTTCCACAGCTCTAGAGTGGATTCCACAGGATATTTTCCAGATCAACATGTCAATTTCAGAATTGTGACACCAGTCGGGCAGCCCGAATCAATTAACCTGAAAGCCTCCAAGAGCATGGACCTTGGTAAGTAATGGGAGGTGCACCAGGTCACCTGTCCAGTCTCCACTCATCTGACTTTCAAAAGTAGTCCAGTTTGGGTTTCTTCAACTTCAGAAGGTGTTAACTGTCTTCCCATTTTCTCTCACACATGTAATTGTGATTACCCTGCTTGATCAGGAGAGAGATGCTTAGATTTATGAAGCATTCTACATAATTCTCTCCCTCTGTAGATCGGGGGGTGGGGGGAACAACTAATTCTGGAAAACTTGAATGGCACAAAACCGTCTCCAGCTCACCTGCCTTAGCATTTGTGCATTGGTTCCAGTTTGCATACAGTAGGCCTGGTGGGCATAGCTGTTGTTTGGCCTGGGAAGAAAATCGGGTCAAATGGTACTCCCCATTGGTTTTGGTTTTGTCAACTAAATATCCTGAAATCTTAAGACATTAGAGAGGGGAGTTGTACCTTGGGTCTGTTGCATGGACTAAATAGAGGAGGACTTGTTGGCTTCAAGGGGAGATCCAGGACTCTGGCAACAGTGTAGACCAGGGCATGAAGCTGTAAGACTTTTCAGACACTTAAGAACATTGCTCCCATCCTCTGGGAACTTGCAGGGTGTAGCATACATATTAGTTCATAGTAGATACAGAACAAAATATTCATTTTATCTTGAGTGCACAGGGGCCAACCTCTGCAATGTTTTCTTCTTGAGGCATATTACATATCTCATTAACATTAACAAGGAAACAGAATCATCAAAACAGCGAGCTCTACCCAGTGGTCTGATAAATAGGACTTATCTGTTGCTCATTTACAGACGCTCAGGAAAATGTTCAATCACGATGAAACAAGGGAAATTGATTCCATTTTCTATAAATTAACTAAATCGTTGGGAAGCATTTGCTCTAATCGCCTATAGGGTGAGACAGGCAGAAAAGCTCAACAAGGATGCTGTTGTGAGCACTGGTCATAAGGGGATTTTTCTCAAGAGCAAACCTGAGACAAACCAAAGGGCTAATGTGACAGTGACATCTGTGATTACTAATAATTTAAGGAGCAATTCATTTTCTTGAAGTGCTTGATAAACATTTCCTCTTCTGTCTTGCCAAATTCTCTATAAATAAGATGAATGCGTTAAAATGGCTATTAAATTTGGGGAGGGAAATATATTGCTGTTTTCTTCATTTAATTAAAAAAAAGTGTGTTGCATTATAATTCTAAAATCTGTGCCAAAGATAAAATTAGTATATCATCCATTTTAAGAGAGAAAAAATATTAGGCAGTCTGCATAATTATTAAACCTCAGTCATGTCCAAAAGCATTTATTTTTTGATCATACGTACCCCAGTCCTCAGCTCCTTCCAAATTCACCCTACCCACTTTTTCTTAAAACATCTCTCAAGTTCAGGTAGTCTTGCCCATATATTCCTGAGGCCTTCCACTGGAGAGTGGTTGGCCCACCAGAGGCTATACTCTTAAAGAAAAACAAACTTTCTCCATTTCACTCGTTAATATCATCTCAGCTAGCGGTGGGGCTTCATACCTACCTCCTGTCTCCGTGTTGGACTCTGGTCTGGCTTGAGCTTGTACAGGCCATGCACGTGCTGTCCCTTTCAGTTCATAGTAGATGCAGTTTTCTTGTAGTCATCGCTGTCTCTGGCTCTTGTACTCCTTTAGTCCCCTCTTCTGGAATGATCCCTGAGTCTGGGAAGGGGGGGCATGATACAGATGTCCCATTTTGGACTTGGTATTCTGGAGTGACTCTATACCTTCATTAGTTGTCTGTCTCCGTGTTAATCACCATCTACTACGAATAGAAGATTCTCTGATGAAGGTTGAAGGATTTAATGGTATGATTAATACTGACACTTTATTTTAGAGAAAACTTTCTCTTTCAAATTGAAATCTTATTTCTGAAATATATGTATTAGCATTCATCCGTCATGTTTTATTGGTCATGATAGGTATACACTAATGAAAAATGGTAAAAACAATGTTTTTTCAATTTATTCAAAAGTCCATGGAGTATTTTGTTTAAAGACCTAAGTTCGAAGAAAAAAATCAAAGAAAGAAAAAGAAAAAAAAATAGAACAACTTGGTTTAAAGTGCACTGTTCCGAAGTGACTTAGTGGATGCTATTAAAACTTTTTTTTTTTTGCAGCAGTTGTCAAATTGAGCCCCTCCTGAGAAGTATGAATTCAAGGCTAAGACAGTTTACTAGTAGGCAGTACAGGACAATCTTGTTCTTTATATTTTGTAAGTCGAGCTTACTAAATGTGTTATCTTTCACACTAAGTAAACCCTACGATACTCCAGCACTGGGCATTTGGAAATGTCTCCTCCTTGATTACAGAAGTTGAGTGTTCCTTGTGGCTTAAAGTACCATTGAGGACTCTAGATTGTATGTATGTATATATGTATGTGTATATGCAATATATATATATATATAGTTTTAAGTATTGATAGTGATGATGTTTAGGGGAACAATGCTCTCAGCAGGATAAAGTACAACTTCAAATGTTAAGAAACTAATAATAAACCGTAGGGCTGGAAATGTGGTTCAGCTGGTACAGTACTTCCCTGGCATGCGCAGGACCCTGGATTTAATTCCCATTTTTAAAAAGTCTATAATATTAAGTTAGAATTCTCACATAATATTTTCTTAACCTGGAAAAAACATCAGCTTCATATGACTAAAAATAAAAAGGCATGAGAGTATAAATGTTCATATTTATTTATTGAGTGATGACTGTAGACTGGCTAGTTCTCTGTCAGAAACTTTCCATGACCTAAGTGTGGTGGTAGATTCTTGAGACACATATAAAGCCAGCCACGTAGGTGGATGAGGCAAGAAGAGGTGGATTTAAGGCCAGCTGGGGCTGTGTAGTAAAAACTACATTTATATGTAGTCTATAGGAATCTTCAAAGGGTGGTGTGCACCATCTCGGTATGATGCTCGGTACTGAGTCATACCATAATCTTAACTTCTATATTGAGCCCTTTTTCATATGGTCAGATGAGTTTTTAAAGGCAAGGAGATTCCAGTTACATATTTTTTACTTATAGACTATTTTTTCCTTATATTCTTTCCTAAGATGGGCAAGTCTTATGAAAACTTTAGCCCCCATATCCCCACCCCCTTCCCCTAGTCACCAGGCACATACACAGATGTCCCTGCCTGCCGTGCTGTGCACTTTGCTCAGCCTTCATGCACATGATCGTGCCACATGTACACTGGAATCATTGCACAGTTATGCAGTACAGAATGAACGACTCTCTTGATTTACGCTTTGCTTTTCTCTTTCCTGTTTAAATGCAACTTGAACTTGACTGAATGTTTTATTTTATGTATCTTTCTTTTGGCCCCTTTGTATCTTCTTATTTGAATTAATGTATTTGTCCTTTGCCAGTATTCCATTTGTTCCCTTTTATGTTTTTTTAAGAGTAGTATTGTCATGGTTACTTGTGTTTTCCCTTTGATCTTGGTATCTTTTACCGTAAAAGATAAATGGTTTGATGGGGCTGATACAAGTACTCAGTCAATAAAGCATGTACTGTAAAACCATGAGGACCTGAGCCTAGAACCCTAGTACCCATCTACCCTAGCACCTAGCTTTGAATGTTGGATTTGAGAAGGCACACAGGAAGACCTCTAGGAGCTCATTGGACAGCAAGTCTTGCCAATAAATGACATCCAGGTACAGTGAGAGACCCTGTCTCAAATCTATGGGGGAAACTGATTGAGACTATCTCTGTGGTCAGCCTCTGGCTCCTTCACAGAGATGTGCCCAGCCACCCTCCCTGAATCATATATGCTTACAGAAATACAAGCACATTTTAGACTCATTGCCATGTAACGCCATCTTGTCTTCCTTTGGTTTGGTTTGGTTTGGTTTGGTTATGGTTTTTGGTGTCCTATTTATCACATTTATTTTCTTCAAGTGGCTTTTGGGGAAAATTACTAATAATATATTTTGTATTCATAGTATATGAATATTTCTAAAGAAACATAAACACTTAATGTATTATTTAACCTTTACTATTAATTTAGAATGCAACCTCGTTAGATACTAAACTGCTTTCTATTTGTACGTGAGTGGGTTTATAGACCTGCATTTATTACACATAAATCTACCCTGCACAACGTGCCACCCTGTGCAAATCATCCTACTCTTACTCTGAATTTTAGTTACTTACAGGATAACTTTCTTCTCATTCATCTTTTTAAGCTGAAAACTAGATTTTCTTTTCAAAGGTAAATTACTTTGGCTCTTTGAATACATTGACTCTCCCATGAACCAAATAATCAAAGTGAGTTTAAAGATTTGATAAGAATGTTTCCTCATTGTGTGTGTGTGTGTGTGTGTGTGTGTGTGTGTGTGTGTGTGTGTGTAAATGTTATTTATGCATTCCTGAGAGAACCACTTTATCAGGTTAAAATAGCTTCTTTGTAAAGTGCTAGTTTCCTAAACTTTTTTCATTAGTCCCTTTATTCTTTAAATCAAGAACAGGTATTGAATTTTATTAAGTGATTTGTAAGGATCTATACAAAGTGACATATACTGTCACTTTTTCTTTGTTAATACTGTCATATTTTTCTTTGTTAATAAACTAAAAGAAAGCTAATTAAGTAGATTGTTCACAATTAGTCCCTGATTCCTTTTGAATAATTGTTTTCTCTAAACTTCTAAAGTTCACTTGGTTAACAGTAGTTTTACATGTGGAATTTCTCTAGAAGGGTTTCAGTATGGCCACACTGTAAAGCATAATCCAAACACTGAAAGTCGTTTTACTTGGTATTCTTAATTTCTGTGGAACTAGTCTACATTTGGGCAGGCCGTTTTTCCGTCACTATTTAGTAGATATCCTTAGAGCATGCATGTGGTCATGTTTAAGACAGATCAAGGATGATTAAAATAATAAAGTACACGAAATTTGTTTTTAAGCAATTGGCTGTAACTATACTTATTCAAGGGGTGGGGTGCAATTTAAGGGACTGTGTAGATACTTTGGGGTTTTCCAGAAAATCAATCTTTCTCTACTAATTGCAGACTTTCCTCTATTTATTTAAATTACCAGAATTACTATGTTCTGTCTGGATCCCTTTAATTTGTTCATAATTGAGCTTGTGTGGGTGTTGAGTTGGAAGCCCTCGGAAGCTGAATAACACAGCTGCCTTTTTGGCCTTTGGCATGGGGTTCCCCCCACCCCACCCCCCAAGAGCTGCCCTTATTGGCAGAATGCCAGGGAACTACATTCAAAGACTTTTTGATGAGGCATAAAAATCTTTAATTTCCAGGCTTGGTGTTTTATGACCCCATAATAGTGTTTAAGAATTAGTCTCAATTATTTAAGGGACAGCACTTCAGGATTTTGGCCCCTTTGTTGACCTAATCTATAGCCCCATTCAAAGCCAAGTTTAAGATGCTGTTTCTCACAAGATATTTTTAAAAGGAATTTTGTGTTCTGCTTCCATTCGAGCTCCCACTCTTATTTGAGATGGTGTCTGTGACACAGGGCGAGAGGGCAATGCAGCTGAGGAAGCCAGAGCAGCTGTCTGCCTCTGCTCAATGGGAGGAAATGAGATGACAGCGGTGCACGAGGCAGCCAGATGAAATTGTAGGAAGTTTTCTGACAATGAAGGTTGTTGATATCACATATTTCCTGGTCTCTTTTTGCAGACTGCATGTGCCTTGCACAACTCTCTCTAAACTCGGGGGAGAAGGGATAGATTGGCTGATTGTCTTTCAGGATCTCCTGTCAGCAGCTTTATTGTTAGTAACTCCTATTTTTTTAAATTTAGGGAATGTTTGTGGACAAGCAGTTGTTGTAAACTATACACAACTCGATTTCCTGTACTTAAAAAGGCAAATTATTAGAGATATATTTTGAATAGAACTCTTTTATAGAGATGGGATATTCCTCTCAGAAATTGGCACCTTTCATACGAGACCAAAGATGGGAATGAAATAAGTAAATTAAACCCACTTTTCTACTTTGTTTGTAAATTTATTTTTGTAATGAATTCTTTCTTTTTTTCATTTTTGCACATAAAGTATGACAAATACCCTGAAGACTGACTACAAAAAATTATAAAATTATATATTCTGATTTTACACTACTTTAGGATGTTATATATCGATTTATCTTAATATAAAATTTTAGTCCTGTGTATATTCTCTATTATTATCAATAAACAAATTCTTTGAAGATAGTAAGAGCTCAACCAACTGTTGCTGTTTTAACAAGTCTAACATTAAAATAACAAACAAATCTGCTTGGTAAAGAGAAATTAATGGTATCCCTTAAAGATAGTGTTTACTCACTTTCTCAATTAGTCAAAGAAGTGATCAGGAAGGAGCACTGGATGAGCTAGATTTGTGTCTTATCAAGACAGAACTAGACAATCGCAGAGTTATTGAGTGACTGATGAACAAATGCTTACTGAGTACCCACTATTTGCCTTATTACATGAAACCCCAGGAGCCAGTACGTGATGGGAGATGTGGTGGCTGTTTCTATATTAAACTCTAACAGGAAAGGAGTGCCTAGGAGTTAAGGGAGGGCTTCCAAGGGAACCGTTGGCATAATCTAGGAAAGAGTATGATGGCCCATTGTTTAGGATTCCTAACAAATGCCACTGGGTTCCTGTGTTAGTTTTCTTTAAGTATATGGAAGAATGATGCTCCAGCTGGAAGAGTAGGGTTGCCTGAATATGGAAGTTAAAAGAATTGTTATTTGTGTGCTGTAAATGGACCATGATTATAAACCGGCTGCCCAAGATTACTAGCATTCATCAAGAGTAGTGGCCGTTGACAACCTGCCACTATATGAAAATATAGTGAAAATATATGAAATAACCCAAGCCTCTTTCCATGTGAGAATTTATAAATGGACAGTCATGGAAGTATTGCATGCGATATTGACCTTGAATATGTTTCTCTTTGTCTTCTGGATGAGCTCAATGGGTCGAGTTATGTACTGAGGTATAGATATAGCATTAGAACGTTCGCTCCTAAAATATACCAGTTAGATGTCTGTTATCGCCCTAAAGAGGTCAAATAGCCACCTCCTGTAGACTGTACTTGCAGCCTCTTACTTGTCCATGACAAAGAAACAAAGTGAAAATCAAAACACCTCAGCAAGAAGAGGTGGATCATTAGATAGTTAAATTTCCAAGAGCCAAGAACAAGGCACTCAACTGAATAATTACATTTTAGAATGTTAGAGGAAAGGATTTTGAAGGTTTTCAGTACAAAGAGATAAATATGTTTTTTAGGTAGTCAAGGACTTTGATGGAACCTGGCTATGGGTAATTTGGAGGAAGAGACTCTGGGATGGAATGGAATCTTACCAATTTTACAATAAAGGTGGGCCCAGAAAATGGGCATTCTGTTGAGCTGACATAATTTCCATGAAAACTGGGTTCCCAGAATTGTGACAATAGAATTCAGGCTAGAGAGATGGATCAGTTCAAAATGTTTCCTATGAACGCCTCGTAACATGAGCTTGATCCTAGAAACCCATGCTGGAAGGGGAAAACCATCTCCTGCAAGTTATCCTTTGAGCCCTGCATGCACGCTGTGGCATCAACATATTATTCATACTGTCTCAGGCTTTGTACTGCTGTGAAGAGACGCCATGACCACAGCAACTCTTAGAAGGGAAAACATTTAATGATTTAATTGGGGCTGGCTTACAGTTTCAGAGGTTTAGTCCATTGTCATCATGATGGGAAGCTTGACTGTGCATATAGGCAGTCAGGGTACTGGAGGAGCTGAGAATTCTACCTGGCGATCCTCAGGCAGCAGAAGAAGACTGTGTACCACACTGGGCATAGCTTGAACATCCTAATATTGCTGCTCCCTCTGGGCCATGCATTCAAATACAGGAGTCAGCGAAGGCCACTCCTATTTAAACCACCACACATATAAATAGCAAAAAGAAAGTATGTACCCAATGAGCACTTACTGGATACTTATCATATACAAAACAATATCCCAGGTAAATAACAGGGTGTGTTTATTCTGTTTAAGTCAATAGAAAGTAAAGTTGTATACAGTGAATAAACAGTAAAATTTCAGATAGCAATAACTTCATGAAACTACATTCAAAACTGGACCCAGACTGAGCAAAGTAGAAGCTCCCTAAGACAGAGTAATGAGACATGAGGTATTCTCTTGAAGCCAGGTTGGGAAAAGCACAGTTGTCTTAGTGTAAGACTCAAGACTCCACATGACAACCCCTGTGGATGATAGCCTGTGCCTTTAGCTGCTCGCCTGGCATGGATGTTTCTGTATGAACTTCTATGCTATCAGATCAAGTAACACGACTGATTTACTATAGTGCACACACGCAAGACTGTATTTAACTGAGTACAACATTTTAATAGACATCAGGACAGTATAAAATGGATTTAGATACTGCAGAGGGGCCCAGAAACCATGTCCAATGAAAACCAGTTGAAAGACATGAAGATACAACACCTAAGGGTTTTTCAGCTCAGGGAAGTGCTGCTTAGGTATTCTCCTACTTGTTACTGAAACTCTTGTACTCTGGTATACACTCCAGATAGATTGGGCAATAGAAATCACATTGGAAGACACAAGAAGCTTACAAGCTTTAGTACTAGGTCAGTGGTGCTCAACCTTCCTAATGCTGTGACCCTTTAATACAGTTCCTCATATTGTACTGACTCCAAACAATAAAATTATTTTATTGCTATTTCACAACTTTAATTTTGCTACTGTTTTGAACCTTATTATAAAGATCTGTATTTTTTGATGACCCCTGTGAAAGGGTCATCTCTAAAGGGGTTGTGACCCCTAGGTTGAGAGACACTGACCTAGGGAGATGTTAGTAATAGAAAACTAATTCCTCCCTTTTGCATGCTTGGTATGAAGGGAAAATTGTGTAAATCAAAACAACTCATGAAGACTGAGAAGAGAAAGAAACTCTACCGACACAGTGGGAAAGGAACTAACCTTGGAATTATTTTTAGTAAGAAATATAAATTCTCTTTCTGTGCAAGGGGTTTTGTTGTAATTGTTGCCCAAGCTAACCATGAACTTACTATGTTGGGCAGATAGACCTCAAATGTGTGACCCTGTAGCCTCAGCCTTGAGTAGCTCAAAGTGTAAGGCCATGACAACACTCTTGGCTTATGTACCTACTATGCTCGTGTGGTTAAAATAACCATCCAAGCTATAATTATGACTGAAGGAGAAGCAAGTGGAGTTTGCAGAAAGCACATGGCAGCACTTAGGTACCAAAAACAGAGAAACCAGTAAGGAAACAAAAGTTGTTCCCCGCAGTTCACAGCACCCCCACCCCAACCAGTCCATTTGAGAACACTAGGAAAGTCAGAATTGGTTTAGCAAAGATTATTTAAAAAAGAATTAAGTTCCAAATAATTGCTACATTTTTAAATGAATGTTAGATTATTCTTAATATTAACCGAATTTCAGGGATCCTTTCTCTGCATCTGTGGCTGGCTCATTGTTCTCAGTACAATAGTGCAATATACAGGCCTTGTTCAAAAGTTGATTGGCTCCCATTTGACTCAGAGAAACCATGTAGGAGTAGCTCTTTTTGTTAAGGGTATAATTCTCTTCCTATATGTCCCTGTGTAACTTTTCCTCAACTTCTGTGGAAACCCACAGAAACATTTTTCTTCCTTTCTTTCTTTCTTTTTCTTTTCTTTTCTTCTTCTTTTTTTAGACAGAGTTTCATTATATAGCCCTGGCTGTCCTAGAACTTTCTATGTAGGTCAGGCTGGCCTTGAACTCATAGAGATCCACCTTGCCTCTACCTCCTTAGTACAGGGATTAAAAGTGTGTGCCTTTGCCTCAGAAACAGGTTTTGAGGTGAATTGGCTGTGTTCATTGGAAGTGATTCCAGATGTATAGAAATGATACTTCCATACTGACTTATATTTCTAGAATTTTCTGAGTTTTTGGCTCATTCCAGCCTCCCCTTATCAGACTCTTTCCAATGCGTGCATGCATGCTCACAAATGGCCTTAAACTTGCTCTCTTTTATCTTTTTTTGAGAGCAAGTTTTGAGAGAGGGAATCACTTGTGTTTTGAATAATCATGTTTTCTTCCTTTAAAGAAGAAAGAACCATCTTTCACGTAAAAACACTTAACCCAGTGCCTACAGCACAAAAGATCGTCAGTGATGTTTTTTAGTAACATTAGCAGTTGTGGAAAAAGTAATGCTACTAGGATAACTAACAAGGAGCCACTACATTACACATCTCCTTACAATTAGTGGCTGACTTTTAAATTACTGCACAAATAAATTCTCTTCCAGGAGGAATTATGTAATGTTAAATTTTTCCTGCAGGAGACACTGAGAGAACTATAAAGTTTGGACATGTTTATTACTGAATCATCACTAGTGATGTTGTGTAATTATCAATCCATGAAGGTATTTATGAAGCTGGCCTCTGTATAGTAGAACTTGATTTATAACATGATGAAACATCTTGATTGATAGGGAAACTATCTTCTTCTTTAAAACTGAAACGTTCAGCAGTCACACTTAAAGCTTAATACCTGAATTGCTTTCTTATACCTGTACATGAATCGAGCTCTTCTGTAGGATTCTAATCCTTTTAACTAAGCCAAATATAAACCTTATATTGCTTGCTTTTGTTTCTTAAGTCATTGTTCATATTTAAATGCAACCCATGTTCATTTAAAAAGAACTTCTGTATGAATATGAGAATATCTCCATAAGAAAGCTAAAACAGCTGCTCAAAGAATAGAACAAAGTACTGAAATACTCCTTGGAATGATAGGCCAAATCTACTTTAGTTGTTCTGAAATATTTCTCATTGGCTGAACTTATTCTGCTTAACATGTAGCTTAATATCACACAAAACGTGTGATATAATAAGTATATATTAAATGAAGTTTTGCAATTTCATAATTATCCCCTCTGAGAAGGATCCTGAATGATGAAGAGTGACCCAGAAAACACTTCAGACTTAGATTAAAGCACTAGTAAGGAGAGACAACCATTCCACTTTTACAGGAAGTAGCTACAGTGCCTTATTAAAGTGCAAACATTTTAGTCTTGCACAGTTTTAGTCTCATCTCTATGTACGTGCTTTCCTCAGGACTGAAATGACCATTACACTATTGTAAGTTCCTGTAATTAGTTGACCATATGTAGTAAAATGTCACACTCTTGATCCAAGTCACTGGTTCCTCCTGAAAAGTACTTTTGTTCCTTATGACAGTACATGAAAGACTCTGGTTGTTACCACTTGTCCCCTCTTTCTGCCACTGATAGATTTAAAAGGAATATTTTACTTTTTAAATTATTTTAAAGATGAAAATATATCTTTCATATATTTTGTTCTAGCTTTTTTTCTTTGTGAACCATCTGAACTGTTTTGAGCATGAATTCTGTGTGAAAGCATTCTATGTGAAATATCACTTTTTGCAAGTAAAATGTTACTCTACATTAAAGGTCACATTTTAGCCCTTGCTCACAGGGGAAAGCAGATATTTCACTAAGGTATTTGTTCCAAACTACATATTAATCAATATGTCTACATCTTTCATTAAATGATTAGAGAAAAATTTAAATGATCCAGAAGTAAAGTCAAATTCAGACCATTTTATAATTCCAAAAACTTTTTTAGCTCATACACATCAATTAATCTTTTAAAGAATAAATTAGTTTTAATTGTAATCAGAACCCTTGAGCTCTCCTCTGGGATGCCACATGCTGCACTCTTGCTGCTGAAGGATACCTAGCAGTAGCAAGCATTCGCAAAGATGTCTACCCTCCCTTCACAAGAAGAGACAGTCATCTAATGTTGCAGATATGATTTCAGTTTTATATGAAAATCATTTATCCATCTGTTCTCCTTTCTCTCATTAATTCAATAAATATATATTGGGTATATTTCCTCCATGTTAAATACAACCCTAAATAGCTTAGACACATCACTGATAATAGAGAACAGGATCTTATATGAAGAGCTTAATTTCTTGTTGTGGCCATTGTTTTTTAGTAGAAATATTCTCATGGGTAAAGTTCAAGAGATTGGGTGTGTAAATGGTAATAATTCAGTAAGTGAATAAGGACGGGAAAGGTTTCAAGGATGACATAGATATCACTCCAGTTTGTAGAAAGACTAATGCAGCAGTACCCACCTGGTTGCCAGTGTCCATAAGGAAAGGCGTCTAGCAACTCTATGCAAGATGTAAAAATTAAACTGAAAATTAAAAAAGAGATCATATTGGAAATTGACTAATCAGGAGTGATGGTTTTAAGTGAACTGGGAATAAGCTATCGACCCTCTGTTGATCCTGGAATTGATTGACACAATCCCCAGTCCCCAAGCACTTCAGGACTGCCTTGAACAAACCGAGAGAAGGCGAAGGTCCCAGCTTAAGATTCCTCAGTAGTAAAACAGTCATGTACCAAGGAATCGGAAAGCATTTAGCCCATTTTCAGCACTTAAGAAAAGTTATCATCACACAAAAATTAGATAAAAAATGAATTACCTTGGAGGTTTTTAAATCTTAGCTCAATAAATCAGTATCTATGAGGTAAATAACCCCAGTGCTTTCTCTCCAACCAAGCAAGTGAGAAGAAAGCCTACTGGTCAGATCCTCTTGCTGTCCAATCTTACCAAAAACTGAGGCATACGTTTGTGGATATAAATGTAGATGTCTCCTCAAATTTAATTAAAATGAGTGTGGTAATGTACAGACATAACCTAGCACTCAGAAGGCTGAGACAGGAGATTGACAAGTTCAAGACCAGCCTAAACCATGTAGTAAAGGGTTTTGTTTGGTTGGTTTGGGTATTTGCTTATTTGTTTTTCTCTCTGTGTGTGCATGTGTGTATGCACACATGTGTGTGCATGAGCTTGCACATGTGCATATGTGACGGCAGGATCTTCCTACACTGATCTCAAACCCAGTCATTCTTCTGCCCTCATCTCCTGAGTACTGGACTCCCGGCATGTACCATCCACATACAACTTAAAAACCAATAGATTGTCTTACTACGATTTCAGTGATGGATCATTAATGATAGAAAAGAATTGAGGAAATACGTATTTAAAGTTAATTGTGTGTACTCCAGGTGTGTTTATTTTCACCATCACGGTCACCAAAGTAACACAGAAAAGGGAGGGAGGCCGTATGTTAGCTCCTGGTGTTATTCAGTACATGATGGCATAGGGAAGACAGTGGCTGGGGGATGACTGAAAGTGGTAAAAGTGGTCTTGGGATAAGATACCCACAAGGATCTGGATCTGGGTCTAGTACCCTTCTTATTTCTTCTAAACCATACCCCTACCTCCTAAAGTTTCTAGAACCTCCCCATATATGTCAGCCCCTAGAGAGACAAAGCCTTCAATACATGAACTTCTTGGTGAAACACTTCATACCAAAACCCTAGCTCCAGGTCACAAGAGATTCCATGAGTCTCAAGATAAAATCTGCAGAGCAGTTCCTAAACTCACTGGATCTGAGACACCACGGCATCTCATAGGTCTATTGATCTAACAAAATCCTGGCAAGGAGCAAGGATGAGTACAAAGCAGAGTGCAGAATTTCCAGTGAAACTGCAATGAAGAGAGCGGCCGTGACGAGGGTGGAGGCGGAGAGGGGATTTCCGGGATAGAGGAGTGCGCAGCCGCTGAACTGAACATGATGAATGAATTGCTGAGCAGATCGACTAAGTCTGGCTGGAGTAAAGTGTGAATTAACCATGGCCTTGACGACAGAACGTGACTAAGTGTCCTGCTGTGTGCTTCTGAAGAAGTACATGTGTGGCATAATAACTGTGGGACAGTGACACCCATGGTTCTGAAGCACGGACTTTACCTATGGTAAGAAGATTCAGTTCTTCAGCCATAGTATTCAAACCTCAAAGTCTGTTAATCCAGACTGTGAAAAACAAAAAGGGTAACTGCACTATAGTAACTCTGTAATCATGCTAAGGCTCATTTGGGAATTGATTGGTGTGTGCCAAACAGTCTTTGGCGTAGGAATTCCACAGTTATTTCTCAGAATCATGATACCACAATGAAATGCCAGGTACTGGCCACTTATGGATATTTATATTAAAGGATATTTATATTGCTGACATCATTGGTGGGTCCTCTTGACTGGACATCTGAGGAGAATGACAGGGAGTAATAACGGGAGATATGTCATAGTAAATGGTTACATCTCCAGATGGAACAGAGAGCGTGTCAAACCTATAGTCCTCTTTAGGGTGTAGTCCTTATAGTAGGACCTTCTAGTAATCTAGACAGATACCCATAGCATCTCAAAATCCTGGCATCCTAGGTTTAAGCCTTGAAAGTGGGAGACATTTACGAACTCGTCATAAATGAGGATTTCAGAGTGTGAAGAGAATGGGTAATATGTAGTAAGCCAGCAAGGATTCAAGCTCAGACTTATCTAAGTGAGATGGCTAAGTTCCAAGTTATTTTGACTTTATATTTAAATTGGAACTTATGAATCTTCCAACCTTACTTCTAATAATAGAAGACCTATTTTTTTGTTATTTTCCATCTAAATCCCTTCTTCCACTCAGGACTTGTTTGTCTGTCTGTCCTTGGAGACTATCTCATCTCTTTGCCCTAGATCTTTCTATGAATTCCTGGAGCATTTACCATTGATATCACTAATTTTAGCACAGAATTACACTCTTTGGATACCTACCAAATGAGAACTTTTTTTCTGACTCCAATCAGATTACAAGCCCCTCCAGGGTCATACCTAATGATTCTTGGGCACTTCTGCTCACCATTTTGCGTGCGTGCATGCCAACTACATATGAGATGGATGGTTGAATGAATACGGTTAGAGCAATCTGGCTGCAATCTAGGAAACTCCATTAATCTCCATCATTGACTTGGCTGATCTTACTGTGTAAACAGATTCTCTTTTCCTAACATCAAAAGATTAAATGAATAAAAGTGCAAACAAATGATTAAATGAGAAGCAAATCAAAGGGCGAACAAATGTTTGTATTGGGTTGCAAAAAGGAATAGAGATAAAGACATCTAGGAAGGGAGGTGCAGATGTAACACCAGGCACCAAGCAACCTCGTTCACTCGTCTGAACTAGTTGGGTTTTTTTGTTTGGTTGGTTGTTTGGTGTTGTTGTTGTTGTTGTTGTTGTTGTTGTTGTTTTCACTTGAAAGTGAGTAAGCTTGAAAGAAAGAAAGTAAGAGAGAGAGAGAGAGAGAGAGAGAGAGAGAGAGAGAGAGAAAGAAAGAAAGAAAGAAAGAAAGAAAGAAAGAAAGAAAGAAGGAAGGAAGGAAGGAAAACAAACTTCAGGAAAGAATTAAATCCAGGAAGTACAGAAGGCCAAAAGCTTCAATTTCATTAAACAGAGAAGAATGGAAGCAGTTGTTTAGAATTTGAAGAAAAGGGCTGTGTGCTTTATTTTCTAATTGGAGGAATCTATGAATAAATTAGGCAATCACTTGACATAATTGATTTAGATCATGTGAATTCGCTTGCTCTGCAAGATAGGGTAAATTAGATCAAATTGTCCGTGCCCCTCCTAGGCTTCTGTGTCTCTCTGGCATTCGGTTTTCTTTTGTACTCTTCTACATCTTCATTTCCTTTTTTCAAAGTATTTTTAAATCTTAAGAAATATATATATATATATATATATATATATATACATATATATATTCTAACTCTTAATTTTAAATTACAAAGAGTTTTCCCTTTTGATTGTAGAATTAGATTTGATTATATTTCCATAATAATAAATCTGTGTTTCTTATTTATGAATCCTATTTTCATCTTCCATAAATCTGTTTATACAAGAATAACATAGTGTGCACAAACCTAGTGCCACGGGAATTATATTCAAAACATGCTCGAACTGCTTGCTCTTACCTGAAGCAACATGAAATTGAATTACATTAGAAAAGAGCAATTTGGGTGCGTGTCAGCTGTAGCAAATATCACAGGAGCTGAATATTTAGAGATTTTGTTCACCTTAGGTCAGACAGTATTAGTTGCTTGACAAATATCCCAAAATAGAACCAAAAGAGAGAGAGGAGGCAGGGATTCCAAGTCAAGAAACACAATTGATTCAAAATACAAATATCCTAAATGGTGTAAATGCATGATACTGGCGCACCCATTATAACTTCAAATGTATGCAGATTTCTATTCACGAAGTAATTTTTTATTTAGATTTCATCAGAGAACTTAGTAATGCAAGTGTAATCTATTTATTGCAATCTCATATGCTAAAACAACCAAGGAACGTCAGAAGCCCCAGCCTGCACATGACCCAATTTGTATAAAGTCTAACATAGCTACTTGCTGTTCAGAGTGTGGAAGTTAACTCTTAAATGGCTAAATTACCTAACCTTTTAAATATCTAAATCTATATACCTTTAAGAAACAGTACTTACTTAAAGGGTTTATTGATGACCAAATCATAACTCAATGTTGTTATATTGAAAATGTGGTCAAAATCTTTATAAGGACAAGAGTTTCTCAGAAAGGTTACTCCAATTGCTTGACCCATTCCTGGGGAAACAGCCTCTATGCTTCACCATTAATGGACTAGGAACTCTATCTCCCTAACAGCTCATACCCTTACATTATTATTCACTGTGTCACTAAATATGTTCTAGAAGGTTCATCTAAAAAAAAATCTGTTAAAAATACAAGTTAAGCATTTCTAGTTTAAAATCTGAGTTCCTAAGTGTTCTTAAAATTGAAGTACCAGTTTTTGAGTATCAACTGGATACAGGAAGAATTCTCTGTTGACTCTTATGTGCAAAATCTGTGCCTAGGCTAGTCACAACTGCTGGCCTGCTACATTTAAGGTATGTATGGAACATGCATAGATCTTTGCCTATACTTGGGTCTCGTCCACAGAAACCCTGTCATGGTTGTGCTAATTATATAAAAGTCAAAAGTGTTTGAACTCTGAGCACTCCTGGTTTAGACGCTGGGGTTCTGAAAACTTAACCTGTACAATATAATAGACATATTTGTGCCTAAGAAATTCTTGTCTTAGTGAGTAAAGGCATTTGCTGTCAGAGCCTGGTGACTATGAGTTCAATCCGCAAAATCCATATAATACTGAAAGGAGAGAACCAATTCCACAAAATTGTGCTCTGTGTATACATTTGTGGCATAGCAAACATGCACCCATAAACAAAACACACATACACACACACACACACACACACACACACACACACACACACACACACCACAATTAAATACATTTTTAAAGAAGAAGCAGTTAGAAAATGATGTCTTTTAAGGTGAAGAAAAATTAATTGTGTGTAATGTATATAAAACTTAGAAATGATCATAATAGTTTGGTATAACACCATATTTTGTTTTTCCCCATTAATTTATTTATTTACTTTATATCTCTAATATCCCTATTGGAACCCCCTTCTCCTCCCAGTGCTGTCTCATACAACCCCTCCCCATCTCTCCTCCCATTCTCCTGTGAAAATGGGGGAAGTCCCCCCCTGCGTCCTAATGCACCCTGGCACCTCAGGTCACTGCAGAACTAGGACTGAAACAGAAGCATAGAGTTACTGTCAAACATTAGATTGACCTCAGGAAGTCTTGCAGAAGAGTTGGAAGAAGGATTGAGGAACCCAGAGAAGATAGAGACGCTACAAGAAAATCAACAGACTCAACTAATCTGGACCCTTGGGGGCTCCCAGAGACTGAACCAACAACCAAAGAGCTAGTGTTGGGACCCCTGCACACTCGTAGTAGCATTTGGTGTGCTTGGTCTTTATGTTCCCTCCACCCCCAACAACTGGAGCAGGGACTGTCCCTGACTCTGTTGCCTGCTTGTGGATCCTGTTCCCCTAACTGAGCTGCTCTGTCTGGCTTCAGAGCGGGGAGGATGTGCATTGTTCTTTTTTTAATTTAACAAAATTTTAAAGGTTAAATGACTCAAAAATATCAACATTCTTGCTTTAGAAATATATTTTACTGTGTGTGTATATATGTGTATGTGTGTATGTATGTATCATGTGTGTTTGTATAATATATGTGTGTGTGTGTGTGTGTGTGTATTTGTGTATGTTCATGTGTTTGATTTGAGTGGGAAACTACATGCATACCATAGCACATGTTTTGAGGTCAGAAGATGTGTTCATGGATTCTGTTCTTTTCTTCCAACTTGACATGGATTCCAGGGATCTCCCTCAGGCTGAGACACTTGCAATAGCAAGGACCTTTACTTACCGGCCCATATTGTTAGCCCCAACTTTCTTTTCTTATTTGTTTCATTTTGGAAAAAAATCGAATTTCTTGAAAAACAGCCACAATTGCTGTTGAGTTTTAAATTTTACAATGCAAGCAGGGTGTATTACAGATCTTTAGTGATAAATACAAAGATTATTTTAGGGTATTGCAGAGGCTGTACACACTCATTCATAGTGGAAACACTGCGGAGATGACAGCAAGAGAGCTGTCATTCATAGGGAAAATGACATCGCTCTGAGTCTTCAGAGCTGACGCCCTCACATTCAGCAGTGACACCCAGTTCCAGGTCTCATGCTCTACATTAGCAGACCAGCATTCTCCCTCAAAACTGATGACACTCATTCTTTAATTCACTCGTGTCTAGCCAGTATTCAACTTCCCTAAGTTGTGTTGAGATAGCATTTCAATAGCCACTTCCTATTATTCAAGGGTTTTTCATGGTTGATAGAAGTAAGTAAATAATTGTAAAATGCATGGCAAAGGAGTTCCACTTGTAAATATGTGAAGGCGTCTTATAAATTACTGGAAAGTAATTGTTTGAAGGGAAATTGTAAAACTATTTGGCAATTTAAAATGGAAGAAAAATTCTATAAGTGAATAAATATGAACTATATTCGAATTGACAAATAATTAATGAAATTGATATATACTGGCAAAGTTCATCAGTGGTAAATATTACTATGGCCTATTGTCGAGCATTTTTCTTATATTATGACTGTATACAGTACCTTTCTATTTTTTTAATCTCTACTTACCAATTCTGTCTTTAGGAATCAACTTACAAATACTAAACATATACATAAATAAAACTCCCAGACCAGTCCAAGATCTTAGCAACATATAAGCATTCTTTTACTCTATTGAGCCAGACGTGTCCATGAAATTACAGGGTTTTAAAATCAATAGGCTATGGTGTAACCAATAAAAGCCTTATTCAACAAGCTATACAGGGTGAAATTATAATATTCCAATTATTAAATGTGTTATATACAATTATATTGATGCTGAGTGTGCCTCTGTGGGTGTGTATACATATGAGAGAGGGTTATAGAGAAAGATGCAAAGAGAAACGGGGCAAAATATTAAAATGCTTTTTTTCCTTGTAAGAATTGCATGAGTGGTTTTATTATTTATATATCCTTTATATTTCTAGACTTTACCAAAAGTGTGCATTAAATCTGTAACATAAAAGAGTGGGAGTGTCTAACTACCAAAAAACAGGTGTATTGGATATATTGATTGAATTCATTTTGCTTTGAACTGTCACCTGTAAGTGGGTAATAAAACTATTTATAGGGCACAGCAATGTTTCTTAAGAGATTTCAACTGCATTTAAGTCACTCTATCCATTCGGCTGGTGTTAGCCTAGAAGCACATTGAGCTGCAGAGCCCTCAGAACATTCCTTGCAAGTGTAACCAGCATTTGTATGTGTAAAATGAAATCTGCACAAGGCCAACTCTGGACCAATAGCACTGTCAGAGACCCAGGTTCCTTCCCATCTCTGCCGTTCTTCACTTCCTGCCTTTCCCTTCATATTTGTCGTTTTGTAGTGTCCAGATGGCTGCCATTGCTTCAGCAATCATATCCATGTCCTGGTCATAAATAAATATATATATATATACATAAATACATAAATACATAAATACATAAATTAGCAGAAGGCAAACAGTGTGCCAGCATGCTATGCTTAATCCAGTCTTGTCTAAGGGTGGAGGTCCAGAAAACAACCAAATTCCTATTTATAGTGTCAGAACTAACATATGTTATATGCCCCATGCCCCAGTAAGGATTTAAGGTCAATGGCATTGTGGGTGGTGTTGTGTCAGTGACCCTGCAATGCCTGCCACAGTTGCCAGCATGTTTCTGAGCTTCTGGCCACCATATGTACATAACCATAAATATGCACAACTCTTCTCAAGAACTCTGCAGAGCTCCCAAGTCCTTTTAGATCTTAGTCTTCAGAGACAGCCATTTCACCCTATGCTTAAAAGAACTATCGAGTCAGTAGAAAAGCAGTGGAGAGCGGCCTTCACCCACAGTCTAAGTCAAGGTTCAGCCAATGTCCTTAGGCTAAGGCCGGGGAGAAGCACTCAGAGTTCCTTAGGAGAACGATGGCAACAGCAATTTCAAATTAGAGGAAACAGTGAAAGAAGCCTTGAAGAAAGGAGACATTCGAGTGGGCAGGCAGTGGCGGGTGACTCTGCCTGTCAATCACTCTTTCAGCTTTATACTTGTCTGTCCTGAATTGTCGAAAGAATTCTTATGGTCAAAGTACCAAGGACTTTCCAGTTTAATTTGTCTATTTGCCAGCACAGACACAAGGCATAGAACCTATAAGCTACACACACACACACACACACACACACACACACACACACACCAGAAAAATAAATAAGCACAATCAAATTTATTGATTCTAGTATAAAAATAAAACCTCAAATTTGAAAATCTTGTCAGAATTATCCATTGTTACACTTAGAATTCATTTTTAAATATTGTTATTTTCATTGTGTATTTAAGGATTTAAGAAAACAAAGGTTGTTTAAAAAATCAGTCAACACTAATCTAAATAATTTTTAATTAATTAAATTAGTATATATCTCAGATTTTTGCAGCAACATTTTCTTTGGTGTAAATGTAAAAGAAAAGATGGAGGGAGAGAAATATAGAATATAGTCACAACCAACTCCTTTCTCTTTCCCTTCCTTGGTCAGCAGTCTATAGTTCACCAAGGAAACCACTGATCTAAGGAAAATGATAGAGAATTTACTGCCTATGAGATTACTTTGGACTTTGGGTCTTGCAATTGTCTGGTTTTCGATTTTATGTTTTCTATTAGCTCAACCTTATCCTGAATGTTTCATATACCTCAATGCATCCCCCCAAAGATAGATAGCAGATATTTAATATGTATCTGCAACCGCCTATTCTGCAAAAGGAGCCTGATTTAAGTGAGTCCATCTAATAGATCGGCATAAAATACCACATGAGTTCACTAGAGTGTGTGCAGAATTCTGTGCTTCCTATTTAAGTGAGTGGTTGTGTGCTGTGAAATGGAGAGGCAGCACATAAAGCCCCAAAGTTAATAACCTCTAATAAACAATGAGGCTGGATGACAACTTTTCAAAATCTATTACACACGAGGAGCCCTGGTTCTGCACAGTTTGCATATTAAACAAATGATAGTAGGTTCTGGGCAGGAATATAGACACATTATATACCTCGATGCATGCCAGGAGAGAAATCTTTGATAGCATTTACTGTAGCCAAGAACAGAAGCAGCTATGTAATCCCCAGCCAGAAACCAGGTGCCAAATTTAATTCATGCAAAAAAATGGGTTGGCATCTTATAAGGTTGGTAAGCTCTCGGGGAAACGACCATGGAAATCCTGGGTAGTGGGTTGTGTGGTCTATGGGTAACGGTGCCCTGCTGGGCTGGCTAGTTCACTTTCTTCTATGCAGCTCAAGGAGTAATCAGACTAAGTCCCAGGCAGGCATCTCACAATGCACATACAAAAGTACCAGACTTGGTTTCCAGTCAGGTCAGCACAGCACATGCCTTGGCTACAGCAAGCTCACTCGTCAGATCTGTAGGAAACACACAGTGTGGTGTGGTAATAACACTGAATGAGAGGTCTGGGATTCAAAAGGATCTGAGCGTGCAAACCTGGTGAGCCATAGTAGGAAAGATTGGCTTTAATAGGAATACATGTAAATCCCTGTGTTTAGATGGGTAAAAGGAAGCAAGTGCCTTGTTCCGGTCAGATTTCTATGCTGCAGCCTGGGTGGTCTTTTTAAAAACAGAAATCAGATCATTCCCCATCTTTGCTTTTTAAAGAATCCATTCCTCTGAGGATAAAGATGAATTTCATCCATCCATGTGTTTTGAAGTCTTCCATGGCTGGCCTCTTCTTTTCTCTATACCTGCTCTCCCTTGATTCCCCCTGTCTTGCTGAATGCCCCATAAGAGCTCCATGTCTTCATGTGGGACCTGACTGGGGCCTTTCATATTTCCTCTACAAAATACTCTCACCTTTTCCTAGACATCTTCAAAGTGTCAAATCCATAGACTTAGTTTATTTCACTACCTAGTTTCAATTTGATCACACATTTTTTTCAATTTAGCAAATATCCACTGAATACCTACTGAGCATTAGACCTTGTTCAACGTTCTGTATATAAAACAGGTGTATAAAGTCTGTATTTTTCTCATGGAGCTGGTGATCTAATGGGAAGTCATTAGATTTAGTGCTGAAGAACTTGATGAAACCTGGAACAAGAGTAGATGACAGTAAAGGAGGGTGGGTGCTGAAAGGCTGGGCTTTATGCAGAGTGGCCAGAGAGGGTCTCTCTGATGAAGGTCATATGCATTCAGATATGATTGAAAGGGACGGTGGCCTGAGTGGCCATCCAAGAAAATTAGAGTGTAGCAAAAGGAAAGAGCATGTTCCAAAGCTCTGGAAAGGGATGTGCAATGAACTGGGGTGAGCACAAGGCTTCAGGAAGACCATACACTAGTGCACAGATAAGCAGAATAAAGCCGGAGAGGTGACAGTAATCAGCCTAGTGCTAAGAAGCTGTGGTAAACCTTTGAGTTCTCTTCTGCATGTATTGGTTGGAAAGTATTAGAAGGAAAAATCATGATAGTATTTTTCTCATTTAGTTTTGAAAGAATTAAGGCAGACACCATGTTGAATATAAACTATATAGAGTATGGAATCCCTAGGATGAGTTAGGAGTTATTACATCAGTGAGAAATGGAGCTGACCACATAGCTTTGCTATCACTTACCATGTGGTTTGTGACAACATATGTGCTAGGAACGGTAGCAGAGCAGGGAGCAGGCTGCTGTGCTGATTTCTTCAATTCTAATATGTAGCATGTGACTGCATACCATTGGTTCTTCATATATATATATATATTTTAGATGAAGACCTGGTTTAATAGCACTTAATATAAAAAGGACCTCAGGGTCTGAAGTGACCGCACAGTGGATGAGCCAGCAGTAGCCCTGTTTGGCTGCCAAGTGAACTAATGCTGTCTTCAGTTGTATTAAAGAGCTTGGGGGTAGGGATGAGTGGAAGGGAGACACAAATCTGAGGCAATATTGTATTGCTTCTGCTGCATTTCAAACAGTAGCCCTGATCCTATACCAGTTCCTGCCGTCTCTTAAGCCTTGGTGTCTTTCTGTTAAAATGCAGCACGCTGCATTCACCTGTGGCTTCATCCACATATCCACAAAAATTCTGTAAGATTTAACTGAGGTTTTTCTGTTTTCCCATGAACAACAGGCTGTAGACTTCCTGAAAAGAATTTCAAAATTTGTGAGACACACAACAGCTTACGACACTCCCACTTATGTGAGAGCATCAGTGGTCATTGTTTTTATTCTTCTACTTCTGGGTTACATCACGTATGTTTTGACTGTCAAATTCAGTGTCTTCCAAGTATGGAGACGTAACCCAGTTGTTAGAGTCAGCCACGCAGCCCTGAGTGATTGCTTGTGCCACATGAATGTTATGAGAGTGCACACCAAAAGTCCAGCACACTGCTATTTTAGGGGGCACTTGGTACTCAGCCACATAGTTTATTAGGAAAGTCTACTTTAGTAGATAGTGAGTACTAGAAATATGTAGTCTTCACAAATACAATAGCAAAATCTTACCTCTACATCTCACATAGTATCAAGAATTTATGCTTCGAAGTCGGGAATCATTCTGTTTTCAGCTTTTTGTTTATAAAATTTGGAAAACAACCCTCCTTAGGTTTTCTCCTCTATAAAGTAAAATGATGATGCCCACATAGACTTTTTCTAATGATTAGACAATATTTTATGTGTTGAGGTACTTACAATTCCATAACTTAAGCTGGTAAGTGTAGTCATCATCTGCTCTGTGTTCTTCCTAAAGAATGAACTAAGTGAATGGAAAGCTTTTTCAATCATAGGATGAGAAATGGTTTTCATCGCTTAATAGTGAATGGTAGCTGAATATTGTATGACTTGTGCCCTTTTTTAGTGTTGTAATGAGAATCCTCTTCAAGTAATTGAAATATTTCTCAAAAATCTGGGAGTTTTTATATTTTGGATAAAATTAAGAGTCCAATGCCAGCAGATGTCAGGAACCCAGAGAAAGATTCTTATAAGGAAGTGGTTCTCTAAGGAGCGGGGGCCTACTCCTCTGGAGGTCAAACAACCCTTTCACAGGGGTCACCTAAGACCACTGGAAAACACAGATATTTACTTTCTTATTCATAAGAGCAGCAAAATTACAGTTATGAGGTAGCAACAAAAGTAATTTTATGATTGGGGGTCACCACAACATGAGAAGCTGGATTTAAAGGTCACAACATTGCAAAGCTTAAGAACTAACACTATAAGGAATCACACACAAATAGCCTGTTCCCTGACATAAATTTGTTTAAAAAAATAAAGTACAGACTCCATGGCACTCATAGAAAAACATGTCTAAACTCTAACTTTTTAACACTTGAAGATGGAAAATGTTCTTTTCCTGCTGCCCAAACATCGTCTCTTGTAAACTTGAAAGTGGCACCTGTGGTTAGGAAAGACTAAGGTGTAAGAAGAGTGCAGTAAGGAGTTAGCCAGGGGAGAGGAATAGTAATGATACGTGTGGATTGTGAGGCAGCTCTACAGAACACAAAACTGCTGCGAAGAAATGAAGGCTGTTGTGTTATATTTAGTAAATGATCAATGAAACAAAGTATTAAGAGTAAGGTGGAAGCATTTCAATCTTGAAAGTGATTCTGGTTTTCCAGGCAGTAGAATATTAGAGAAGGATTGTGGTACAAAGAAAAATGGCCAAGATGATATTTACGTTGATGTGAATCAATCAGTAATACGTGTGGTAGACATGGGAAGTGGAGCTAAGCCAAGGGTAAGTTGATCGCAACTATAGAAGTTCAATCATAGTTTACTGAAAGTCTAAGTCAAGAGATGAGGATCTTTGGAAGGCTTAGACAGCTGACCTTCTGTGACTGTTGGTCACAGAGACAGCACGTGGCCAGTCCTGCATCTAGACATTCACCAGCTCAGGTGTATACTCTCTGTCTTCAGTACTTAGAATAGCCAAGCAAACCCCATCTGTTCTCTTCATTGCTTTATTGCACCCCTGTGCATGACAGAAGGGGGATGATAATTCAAACTCTTAGTCATGGATCAGGGTCTCAGCTCAGCATGCTCTGTGGTTGATTTTAGATTATATTTGGGGGCACTAGCTCTGTGGGTTAGGATAATTTAACATATGAGAACAGTGGTGTTTTAGTATATTAAATCATTCTAATGCTTATTTCATTGAAATCAACAAATATACTATAGACCATTATCCTGTTTTCGCCATGGCTTTTAGTAGTTGAGATAAGGAGCTGGAGCTGAGAATAGCTGGTTGGGGTGTTGAGAACAGAATACAGAGTGGTGAGAAGAGACGGAAGTCCAGATACATTTGCAGTCTCTCCCTAGTACTGGATGGTGTCATGATTAGAGGATGAACACAAAGGAACTATCAAGTCGGCTCAAAAGGATACCCAAAACAGTGTTGAGAGCTCACACTAACGTGGAAAATGTTTGTGTCTTCAAAGCCCATGTAGTCACAGACATGTGTGTGTAAGGATGTTATTATGAAGATAGTTCTGTCCAATGGTCGGCAGTGAGCCACCAAGTTTCTTACATGAAATATTGAAGTTGAGCCTCACAGGTATGAAGAAATGATACCAGATACAATGAAAACATTTGATGAGAACAATAAATAAGAACCCATTGATGTAATTGGTGAATGTGAAATAAAAACATCTAAGGATGGAAAAGGAGAGTTCACTATGCATTTTATTGATACAGAGCAGATATTAACCCAATATGATGAGCAATAATTTTGGCAACTGAAACGTGACAGGTAAATGTCTTGAAAGAGTCAAACTATCAGGCATCCACGAGGAGAAATCAGGAATCTGAATAGCTATGTAACTCTTGAAGAATGTGATTCTGTCGAAGTGGGTTCCCTCATAGAGCCTCCAGGCCTGATGGCTTCCTGTGAAGTCAAATGCCTGCTAGACTGATGGCAATTCTGAAGAAACCTCAGATCAGTAGAGGAGGAGGAGGACACTTCCTTAGCTCGGTTCCTGCAGCCAACTTTTCTAGGATACAACTATAAGATACAGACACTGTAAAATTAAATAAATAGAAAGAGTGCAATAAACTCACAGCCTTCATGAAATGCCACAGAACCCATTTTACAATTTTGAAAAATTGCAGCCAACAATATATCTAAAAAAGAATAGCGTAGTGTGACTAGGTGGGGTTAACCAAGGAATGCAGTATTAGTCTTTCAAGGTAAGTCACCTACAACAGGCTAAAATATAAAAAAAAATATATAATTATACCAGTGACTTCAGAAAAAACTACATTATCTAATGAGCAATATGAATCCAAACATATGGTATAACTATATATAAGCAAAAGAACCACAAAAATGCAAAATTCAACATTGTGCTCAACTCTGACCAGGGTAGAAAGGCTGGATACCTAGACAACAACTATGAAGCTTAAAACACAAAACAAAGCAAAACAAAACAAAACAAAACAACATGTATTCCAGTATTCCATGGTGTGTGAATGAGAGAGAGAGAGAGACAGACAGACAGACAGACAGACAGACAGACAGACAGAGACACAGACAGAGACACAGAGACACAAACAGAGAGAGAGACAGAGACAGACAGAGACACAGAGACACACACAGAGAGAGAAACTGCACATTTGAAGAACCAAGGAAGCCTTGTAGGAGGACTTGGGAGGAGGAAAGGAAGAAATGTAATTATATTATAATCTCAAATATAAAAAAGTAAAAAATGACAGCCACCATAAAATAATAAGCACAAATCAAAAAATAATAACAGAGTTGATACATGGACTTTTCCTTTACTTTATTGCTATATGTATATCATAATTTTTTAAATTCTCCCACATTTAATAAAAGCAAAATTTAAGCCTACTGTTTTTGTTGTGTGTTTCTGGATATCCTGTAACAGAGAAGCATTTATTTATTCTGCACAGCTTGAGAAAATTCTGACATTTGCATATTGAAAGGAAAGTTTATTGTACCAAGGCTTCAGAGTTTTAGAAATATAGTGTGTTGGAAGTATAATGTGCTATTTTCTATAAGCAGAGAGAACTGCTATTTCAAGTGTCATATCCTGTGACAAACAAGTATGATTAGTGCCAATAAGCCAAATATAGGAGCCAGGGCCCCAGGGATCAGTCACATCAGACTCCGCTCTAGAGAAAGACAAGTGTGTGCCCAGCTTACCAATCATTCACTTTTCTGTAATTCTTCATTCACTACAGGACATATAAGAATTTATGTTTATTCTAAACAGTTCTATCCTGTTTTGGCCTAGTGCAATTTATACCAGAATTAGATCCAATCATCTTCTCCTACCCTTCCTTGCCAGAAGTTTGTCTGCAGATTGTGCCATAAGAATTTCACAGAATGTATCTGCATTATGGTGTGTGTGTGTGTGTGTGTGTGTGTGTGTGTGTGTGTGTGTGTGTGTGTGTAGAGAGAGAGGAGAGAGAGAGAGAGAGAGAGAGAGAGAGAGAATGAATGAATGAATAAATGAATGAATGAATGAATGAATATACCGCACTGAACAATCGCTTCATTAGTTTGCAAGCGTTTGATGAGTGGGTAAATCCAAAATGCTGCCATTTCTTTGTTATTACAAGTATTTCCCTCACTAAGTAAATGTTCATGAGTACATATAAAATTCTAGGCCTGATTCTTGATATTGGAGAAACAGGACATCTTACCTATTAAAGGTATTTATAGTTTAGTGTGAATTAGATACACAACTAATGGTAAGGTGACTGCCAATTATTTTTGTCCCCGAACTCAACTTGAAGAAGTAGACATAGTGTTTAAAGCCTATTTGTCAAGTGAGGAGGGTGAATTTTACTGTAGTACGCATCTGAGACCAGGCACTATTGTGCATCCTACTGATGTAGCAAGTTGCAAGGCCAATTGGCATCCCTTTGGAGTTTGTTGGCGGATTCAGGCAGAAGTGGCGATAAGACCTGCCATAAGAATTTCACAGAATGTATCCGCATTATGGTTCTGTGACAATGAGTTTGTGCTTTTCACCCAGCTTCGTCCTATGAAGAATGATTTATATTTTACCTATGGATTCATTATTTAACAAAAACAACAACAATAAAAACCCCAACTCAGTAATCAGTTCCCAACTTCCTCTGTATCAGCAACGCAATCCAAGCTTGGGCAAGCTTCAGGCCTGAGTGCCTCCTCCTTTCCATGCTGTCTACTCCCTGTGTGCTAAGATTCATCTGTGAGCTCCTTAGGTGCAGTGTCCACCCATGTAAAGCCTGCATTGGCTTTATGAACCCTGTGTCTTTCTGGCTTCCCAGTGTTCCTAAAGCACTCTCCTCCTCCTTCTTAAACACAGTTTATTGTATGGCACAGTTGAGTTTCTGTATTGGGCCACAAGTGTCATCCTCTGATTATTTTGAGAAAACTAGTGTGTATTGAATCAATTCAAAACTACCTAATTTAAAAGAGGTTTTTTCCTGATATTTTTTAATGAGTTAAAAACATAATGAAAATTAAGTTTTTCATCAAATGGTTTAAAATTTCTAAAGTTTATGGAGGGAAAAAGACTGTTTGAAGATCTCACTGAAGAGTTAAGAACATATGGAGAGTCTGATATGACTGAGGGATATGAGCCTCTGTTTTTATCCTGTGTCACCATGGTGTAACAATACAGCATGATATTGGAAGAAAAACTTGGTCTCCCAAGCTCTGACTAACGTATTGTCTGAACAGGAATGTATTTGAATTGGAGCTCTCTGTTTTGGTATGCTTCTAAGAGATGGTGTGACAACCATGGGCATCTCATGCTGGCTCTATAATCTCCTTTTCAGTAAAAACCTTGTTTTAGTTTGTGTGTGTGTGTGTGTGTGTGTGTGTGTGTGTTTATGTGGGCATATATGTGTATTTATGTATATATATATATGTATATGTATGAGTGTGCATGGATGTGTATATGTGCAGTGTAATGTGCATGTGTATGTGTGTGTATATAAGTGTGTGTATACTTGTGTAAGTGTGTGTTTGTGTGTATATTTTAGGACATGGAGTAACTTTTCAAAACATTAAAAGTCCAAAGTGCTGAAAACTCAGGAAAGTCTGTTCAGATAGACGATGTGCCAAATCGTCACTGACTTAGAAAACACTATAAATTAAGGCAGTAATAGTTCATGGTTGCTGAGAAGGGAACTTAATTTACAACTAGAATCAGGTTTACATTCCTTAGAAATTCTGGAAATCCATCACTGGCACAGAAATTGATCTGCTAAAGGAGAAGAAAATTGATTCCTAATATTGGCAATTACATCAATTTTAAGTTCTGAAGGGACAACTCTTGGAAACAAATTTATTAACCACAAAGGAATTCCTTGCTACTCTAGAAATGATCTAAAGAGTAGTATTTATAGCCTCATTTGAAGAAAGAACTTCACTATTGCAGACAACAGCTTCAGGATTGTTGTCTCAATTATGTTAAAGATATTAAGATAAAAAAGTAAGCGAAGCCAGGCTATCTGTATAAAAAGCCAGCACCACAACATATTTTGCCTCAAAGTATCTCTCTATGAAGGAGTAGGAATCTGAACACATTTGCATACTTCCATTCAAACATGCTGTTGGTATTCTCAAAAAGAATAAGTGTAGCTGGCGGTAATTTTTATCTGAAGAGATTTGTGTGTGTTAGCAATATACCATATCCTGTCAGCTCGGAAGAGCATATGGGGCCCATTAACTCACCAAATCTGCCACTGTTCTGCAAATTTTTATTAAGCAAGTGAAGTCCCTAATAGTCACTTATGTTATAGAATGCGTGTCAAATGCTATCAATAAGCAAGGGGATTGTTTTCCCCTAGTGAGAAGGCATTTGAAGTGTGTAAGAAGGCTTGACAAAAGAATAAAACACTTTAAGCAAGCACTGTATTAATAAAAATGCACCCTACTGGGAGCCAACATGCACGCATATTATGTGCACTTTAATGTCTGCTGCTAACAAGTTTGGAGAATGCCATCTTGATCATAGATTTTTTTTTCCCTCCATATTTTTGTTCTCTGAATTCTAGCAATGAACCTGTTGGAAATTAAGTAAAAAGAAAAATGCTGTGTGTTTGTGCTTTCTTAAAATAGGTGTCCTTGGTGGTTGGGCACTCTCCATAGACTTAGACTTCAAAGACTTAGCAAGAATTAGAAACATGGACCATCATGGCTGCTGCGTTCCCCCTGATCCCCATGCAAGTGCGAGGACACAGCAGGAAATTAGCAAACATCCAAACCAAATAATGTCCTCTTTATTAAGCACCTGTGGCAATCAAGCCAAATAGTGCCCATCAATCTTGTGTTGAGTGTCAGGAAATAGGTTAGCATAGAAATCTCATTAGCTAAATAAAGCCAGAGAAATCTAAAAAAAAAAACCAAACCAACTTCATGATCGCTCCTAGTTTTTAATAATGGCTACAATGAGAACAGTGGTGGTAGTAAAAAGGCCTTTGAATTACATCTTCAAAAGGACTCAAAAGGACTCAACATTTTATTCATCCCTTCAATTGCTAGAATATTCCTTGAATATTCCCATAGAGCAAATAGTTGCAGTCCTTGAGTAACATCGAAGGTTAAGGAAGCTAATGCAATGAACTCCAGAAACTTAGGAAGCAATGTAAAGCAACCTTCCATCAGAACCAGAATGAAGAACCATACAGGTCTTCCTTCATCAGCTCCCTGTCCCATGACCTTCCTCATGTGAGGCCCACTTAGTTTTCTGTTTCTTACACAAGCCTTTGATTTAAAAGTACAAACCTATCATGAGTCATGTTGCTACCATTTCAGTCTCTGCACTATCTCAGTATAATGCAATGAAACAACTACACTTACGCTCCAGCCCCAAGAGATAACTAATAGTCGCTCTAAGGTGATGTGGGTTATAAAGGAAGTTGGGTATTAATTATAATACTTGCCATTTAAAAAATTGGTGGTGTGTGTAATTTTACCTCATTTTCTCATTTGCCACTGTTATTTAAATTACTTCCCAGCACTAAGCATGTGCATAAAAGATGATTGTTCCAAATTTAACCTTTTAAATAAAATGTGTTCTATTAATTAAGTCATTACCGCACCCTCTCTTTTCCATTATGTTTGTTCATTTGCCGTTGATACTAAAGATAGGCATCTGTGTCAGAGAGTATTTCGGAGAAAGACCCCTAATTTTTGTGCCTGTCATCCATTTGGATTTTCCACACTGTTTTTTAAAATAGTTTATTTCAGTTTTCCAAAGAATTTCAACTTGTCAATTAAGATAATGATAAGTATTCCCACTGGGAATAAAAGACATTATTCAGCCAAAAAGTTTAAAAGTTCCTTGTAAAACCTAGTGTGACTAGGTAATTTGCAAAATTTAGATTTAAAACGAAAAACCCAAAAAGACAAACTAGGCCGAAGCAACCCTTTGCTCAACTGTGTTTTCAGTGTACATCTTCCAGAGGCTAAGTGAGTCGTATACACTGCATCCGAAGTGCATCGTTCAGATAGCACAGAAACGCCCACACTGCTCTGCTGAAGTCTGATGTGTTCTCAGTTCGTCTTTATCTCTGTACAGCCCTGAGAAAGTACAGTCACCAATGCCATGGCTACCAAATCCACCAGTCACAACTCCCACTCACAACCTCGCTTATCAAAGCCTTACCTAGAAGTTGGCTGAGTAATTTTAATGATTTTTTTAATCTCCCATAATTTCCCGTGTGCTGCTTGTCCCCCGTTCTTAGCATGAGCAAAACAGGAGTTAATGGGCGGTTAGTCTTTTCCACACTAACGGTGGTAGTTGAGTCACCGTTCAGTTCCTGCCACTCATGCTTCTGCTTCTCTGTGAAGTTTCTCATTAATAATGACCATAGCTAAGGTTTTCTAAGTGCCCACCGAGCGACCTTCAAAGCGTTTAGCATGCACCCACCAGTACATGTACTTACCTCACATGTCCTTATGTCTTCACCACACACCGGTGGGATGCAAGCATCTCACTCATGTTACGGTAGTGAGCTGAAGCGCTCAAAGTTAAAACGACTTTCAGGTTACTTACGGAAATATGTCTGAAACTTGAAACAGTGCGACTTAGGTTTCCAAGTCAGGTTCCTAACTCTCAAAATGACTTCTCTCATGTTAAGTGAGAATAAATAATTTAGGTTGAATACATTTGAATTTTAAGTTTCCAGCATGCTAAATTATAAATTTAATTATTGTCTTAAGGTTTTACTGCTGTGAACAGATACCATGACCAAGGCAACTCTTCTAAGGACAACATTTAACTGGGGCTGGCTCACAGGTCACAGGTTCTGTCCAGTATCACTACAGGAGGAAGTATGGCAGCATTCAGGCAGGCATGGTGCTACAAATGTTGCTGAGAGTTCTACATCTTCATTCAAAGGAAGCCAGGAGCAGATTGTCTTCAGGAAGCTAGGAGAAGGATCTCAAAGTCCACCCCACTGAGACACACTTCCTCCAACAATGCCATACCTTGAGCCAAACCACTTATAAAAACATATTTTATATATTTTTAGTTTTAAATAATATATTATATAATCACAAATAAATATTATAGATGTATGGTATAATATCCTCATAGTATATAATTTTATATATTTATATTGTAAAATGTATCATTATAAAATTATAGCCAACATCATTTATATTGGTCTGCAGAAATTTCATTTTTTATAGAATCTTGCTATGTAGCCCAAGGCAGGCTTAAACTTATCCAAATAATCCTTTCTCTGTCTACAGCGTTCTAAAATTACATCGATGGACCTCTTACGTAGCCCAGATTTCTATCTAATATCATAGATTCAAATAAAAAGAATGCTGTATTTCTAGTATATAATTGTTTAAAATGTTTTCTTGTATTTAATTTGTATCATTGTTTGTCCTTAAAATTCCTCAGCTAACAAATCTGTGATTGTCACTTATACAAGGGAGCGGCTAAGACTGTCATTTCACCTCTGTGGCTTCTGCTGATGAGAAGCAAGCCACTGCCTTTATATGAGACTCGGAGACTGTAATGCTTGTCTTCTCAGACTATTGTGAAGATTAAAATGATTAAATAGATTTAAAACATGTAGAATCTGTGTGTTTCAAGTGCTTAGTAAATACCAGCTACTATTGTTATTAAAATTATCAGGAGATTTGATTTATAGTATTTTTCTACTTATACTTTAGATTCCACTATGTATAGTTTTTGGGACAAGAAGGAAAAAACTTGCCTGTCAGTACCTGATAACTATTATTGGACTTACAACTAAACTGTTAATGCAAATCAAAGTATGACGAGATCTTACACAGTCGAGAACAGGATCATAGGCAAGCAGTGCTGTTAGCTCCAACATAAAGAGATAGCCAGGAAAGGACGGCAGGGGAGTGGCCAGTTATGCACGGGACTGTGACCATATGTTAAATGTAACTGAAGCTGTGGGCAGAGGGAAGAGACGGACTCCTTAGTCAAGATGGAGGTGGACTTCCTGGTTCTCAAGCTTCTCTTACCTTCTGTCAACCCTTGACAGCAGAGGTTTATGGACCAGCATGGACATTGGTAAATGGCACATAAAGGAAGAGGGGTGTCGAGTACTGACGTGGTCATCCTCAGAGAGTTGTTTAAGAATGTGTTCACAGGACATATTGATTAGTGGTTTTCATATACTGTCTTTTCCTGATATTAATATCAATTTAACGATAACCCTCTGTGACACAGTGGGAATCTTTTCTGTGTTTTCTATCTAGTAGGGCTTTATAGAATCCATATTATTCATTTAAATGTTTGATAAAATTTACCTGCAGTGTCACCAAGTCCTTTGAGGGAAAATTTTGTGTGCAAACTTATTTTAACATTTAACTATTAGTTCATACATACAGTTCTTTTTTGATTTACTTTTTTTTCTTTTTTTCCATCTTTATTAAATTGGGTATTTCTTATTCACATTTCAAATGTTATTCCCTTTCCCGGTTTCCAGGCCAATATCCCCTAACCCCTCCCCTTCCCCTTCTATGTGGATGTTCCCCTCCCCACCCTCCCCCCATTACTGCCATCCCCCAAACACCCCTGTTCACTGGGGATCCAACCTTGGCAGGACCAAGGGCTTCCCCTTCCACTGGTGCTCTTACTAGGCTATTCATTGCTACCTATGCAGTTGGAGTCCAGGGTCAGTCCATGTATAGTCTTTGGGTAGTGGCTTAGTCGGGTCTCAAGCCCCTTCAGCTCTTTTCAGTCCTTTCTCTGATTCCTTCAACAGGGTGCTGTTCTCAGTTCAGTGGTTTGCTGCTGGCATTCACCTATGTATTTGCTGTATTCTGGCTGTGTCTCTCAGGAACGATCTACATCCGACTCCTGTCGGCCTGCACTTCTTTACTTCATCCATCTTGTCTAATTGGGTGGCTGTATATGTATGGGCCACATGTGGGGCAGGCTCTGAATGGGTGTTCCTTCTGTCTCTGTTTTAATCTTTGCCTCCCTATCCCCTCCCAAGGGTATTCTTGTTCCCCTTTTAAAGAAGGAGTGAAGCATCCCCATTTTCGTCATCCTTCTTGAGTTTCATCATACATACAGTTTATTTCTATATTTTACAGCTTTACTAGCTGAGCCTTTTCAGAGTTTTTTTTTCCCATTGCTTGACAGCTGTGTAAATTTTGACCTAATTCTTCCACACTCTTTATGCATGACCCATCATCATTTTTAAGTGAACTGACTGCTTGCCACTTCAACTGCTGGGAATGAGCATCATTTTCATCTCTGTGTGAGCTTCAAATGTTTTCTTTCTATTCAGCATTGGTTTTCTAGGTCTTAGGGATGTGGGGGGGAGGGGAGTGTCTCTGATGATATGAGAGAAAAATTGTAAGCTGGCCCCGTGCTTTATAAACTCCATATGCATTAGCTTCCCCGAATATCATGTAGCATCCTTTATTGCGAGCAGCATCAGTGGATTCTGTCCTGTATCATCTTCCTGAATGATCTCCAGGAAGCTGTCTAGACTGGAAACTAGGCCTGTCATGGTATTGACTATATTTGTTTTCCATCCTTACAAGTCTGTCCTTTGTGACCTAATGTCTACTTCATTGAATTCTATTATTACAAATTTTATCCTCTCTTTATTAGGAAAATATAGATCTTTCCTTTTTTTCCTATTTTGACCAGATAGAGAAGCCTACTCCTTGAGTCTTGAATATGTACATATTTATTCTTTACTGCTTAAAGAGCTGTATTATCTGTTATATGTCCCTAGGACATTGAATTTAATTCTTCTCTTACAGACATCAAAGAAAGAGCCCAGTTAAAAGAACTACAAGTAATGACATTTTTTAATAAGCGTCACTCTCATAGACGACCTAATAAGCATCGCTCTTCATAGTTGACTATAAAATGTCTGTGGGTAAAATTGAGGCACCCCAGGATAGGCTGGAAGAAAACAAGTCTCAAATCTTTGCCAGTAAAAGATTTAATTTGTTGTGAACCTATATTAATTTATTGTTTTAAAAGGTCGGCTTTACAAGCAGGTCTAATCCTTGTCTCTTTTCTTTCTCTTCGTCAGTGCCAGACGAAAGCAAAGTCCAGTCACTGGCTGATCGCAGGTCAGGTAAGATGCTCCTTGTAACTGGCTTTCTCTTCCTGGAAGTCACTGGCGGCATTTGGATCCTGTTTCTGAGCACCAGCCAGTGAAAGGCTTTCTAATTAATACATGAGATGTCTCTGTCTTCCACAAAGATGAATTATCGCTTGGCTTTGTGCATAATGGCATAATGCATGCTGACTCAAAAGTTTTGAGAGAAGAAAGGTTTCCAAATCACCATAAAACCCAAGTCTTAAACCTCTATGCTAGATGAACACTTTCAAGAGACAAAAAAAAGTTGAGAAGGAAAGCTAAGGAAGTTTGGAAATTTTTCTTACATCAAATTTAAATTAAAACTGGGGGGCAGAGAATATCAAAGAAAGATATGGTCATTTCTCAGAAAAACAATTAAAAACACACATGGGCACTGTTGCCTGTCACCAGCAGGGACTGTGCCAGAGATGGCTGTGTTATTCCTCTTCTTCCTCAGGAATGAGCTCCCATGCTCACCTAGGTCTTAGTCACCTAGGTCTTAGTCTGTCCTGATGAGGCACCTTTGTGGACCAATCCCAAGCCTTCCCTTCCCTTCATAAGCTACCAAACACTAGGGGTGCTTCATTTTGTAGAAAACTATCCACTGACTCACTCTGCAGAGGGCTCCACTGGCTGGCATTCCTCCAGTGCTGAAGCAGAATTCTCCCCCATTGCTGTGTTTGTGTGACAATTGCTTTTCCAGCAGGAAGTGGCCTTGATGTCTCTTAAGTTTGTCAGGTTCCAGGGCAGGCAAGATTATATCTTTTTCTTTTTCTCCTTCTCTAGATTTTCTAGTCTAGATTCTCTAGACTGCAAAAGGGAACAGGTGGTTCATACTCTTAGGCTTCTCCCTTTCTTCCTAATGAAGAGTCCAAGTAGTTAGATACTATGAATAAAAAACACATAGTGGCTTATTAAGAATGTTTACAAATTGGATTTGTGAAAATGAGCAAATAATAAGCTTTCTGATTATTTCCACAAATTCCAACCTTAGTTTAATTTTAGCTTTCAAAAAAAAATCACTTCTTGCTGGTAATCAAAAGTTACTGTCACTCTTTTAGCTGAGAATATCATCTTAGCTTATTGCTATAATAAAAATGTTGGCTTTTATCTAATGTGGAATAAATATTTGTGAAGAACTACTCTACACAACTTGAAATAATAACCTTGCAGATTTTTAAAAAATTCAAAATTGGCAGAATTTCATAGCTGGCAGTCCACATGACAACTTTACCTCAGGCAGCAGATGGGATTCGTACTAGCAAGCTTTATTCTGTATGAAGCACAGTGTTAAATTACACTAAATGATATAAAGATTTGTTTCTAATGTATCACCACTCCAACTATCATTGTTCCTATATCTTGAGACCTTCTAAATATATGATATTTAGATATTTAGATATGATATTTCAGTATATCGTGTAGTTTATTGTTGGACACCTGTGGAATCTATATGCAAAAAAAGTCAATTTGATTATACCTGACTCAGCTTGATTCAATATGAGCTGTGAGGCATCAACCAATGAGAGATTAAGGGAGGTAAGATATTTGATAACTTTACAGCAAACGTGATATAAGTGAAGAGGGTGAAAGCACATATAATTATATAGGGATGCGTTACAGAGAAAAGGTGTGCCCTGTACAGCACGGGAGAGAGTTATGAGACAGTGCAGACCATCATCACTGAGGAAAAGATGTGGACAACGAATGTTCAGGTTCCAAGACTGTGCCCTCCACATGTATGTTTTCCACATGTATGTTTTTGAAAAGTAACCTTAAATATGATTTTCTTCAGGCATTCATCTCTCACATGAAAACTCAACTCCATATGTATTCTGTATTCATTCACAGCAGGAGTTCTTAACCTTAGTGGAGGTTGCATATCAGATATCCCATGTATCAGATATTTACATTATGATTCATAACAGTAGAAAATTACAGTTATGAAATAGCAATGAGCAAACATTTTATGGTTGGCATTCACCACAACCTGAGGAACTGTATTTTAAATGGTTGGAGAAACCACTGATGAGGGGGATTTCTCATGGGATGTTGGTAATGGTGGTGGTGGTGATTTGATAGCAACAAAGGAGTAAGTGTTCCTTTAATTCTGACAATTTCTTTCTGTTGTCACTCAAAAATTTACAACCGATAAAGAGATTATATGTAGTCAGACAGGTAATGACAAAGACAGACAGACAGACTGACAGAGACGTAGATCTATAGATAGGTACATAGATACATAGAGATAAAGATAGATGATAGATGGATAGATCGATACATACATACATACATAAATACATAGGTAGATAGAGATAGAGAGAAAAATAGGTACATAGATACAGAGATTGATGGATTATAGTTATATATATGGATGGATAGATGGATTGATGGATAGATATATAAAAAGATATAGATAGATAGACTGATAAATAGTAAATAGAAAATAAACCTATAATATCAAACTTCTATGGGCACTCTGTAGGTTATTGTCTGTGGTTATGTTATATTTTATCTTATAAGGATCATGATCATACTTCTGCCAATGTTCAAATGATCCCTTAAAGTTTTCTTGAAATACGATTCTTTTTCTTCCCGAAATCCTATCTTTGGAATACTTGAGTAATAGATCAACATCTTTTTGGCTAGGAGGAGCAGCTTTCTCTTTAATTCCTGAAATGTGGACAGCGCTAACATTATCCAAGACTATCAGGAAGTTAAAGTAAATTAAATTGTATCTGCTGACTTAAATCTACCATCCATCTTATTTGGGAGGATATTCAACATTTAATAAATTCATCCGAGTTAAGCTTTCTTCTGAGTCAGCTACTTAGTGAGTATAGAGCCACTCTGTGCCAACTTCCATCTGCTGGTCTGGCTTGGGTGCATCCCAATTTTGTGACAAGATTTTTGGCACCTTTTCCTTGGCTTAATCTTTAAGTGGTTGATGCTTCGGGGCTAAAATCATATCAAAGGCCCAGGTAAGATAAATCTTTCTGTAATTTCTGGCTCAAAATGGTGGCTTCCTTCACCCCTTCTTATTCTTGTGATTCCCATAACAACCACATTCCATCCCATCATTACCGTAGTGTGGTTTTAAATATTTTGGGATAGTCTCCATGTAAGGAAGGTCTTTATGTCTACAGAATGGTAAGGCCCACTCAGGGAAATTAGAAATAAAATAGCTTTTGTTTGGTTCCTTTAAAAAAACAACACAAGTGCTAGTGAACCTTGAAAAATAATTTAACATCTTTCTTCCTATATCTCAGGAATTGAACAATGTTCACACACTAGAAATGCAAGGCAGAAAAATATATTTAAATAAGAAAAGTGATTTTACTATTTTTTGCAATTAAAACATTATTATATTATTATCCCCTTCTATTACCTCTCTGTTACGCTTTCAAATTTATGGCCCCCCTTTCTTTAATTCTTTATAGTGTGTACATGTGTGTGTGTGTGTGTGTGTGTGTGTGTTTCTAGAAATACAACTATAACCCACTCAGCCTATATCAAGTTACTTATACAAAAATGAGTTTGGTAATGGCCACTTGGTATTGAATAACCAGTTTTAAGATGACTTCTGTGATCTGAAGAAATCTTAGAGTTCAGAGAAAGCAAAATTAACTTAGCGCTTGATATTTAAAATTTTTGCTTTTTTTTTATTATGTTCAGAGCAATAAAGGGTATCTGAGATCTACGTATTTCTTGCTTTCCCTGTTTTATACTAAACCTCAACCAATAATTCAGTGCTCCTCTTGTACTTGTTTGAAAGGACTTATATATTTTGCTTCCTTTTTTTCCTACTGTGTCGTCGTCTTCTTCTTCTATTGTTTTGATTTACTGCTTGGAGCTGTTTTAATATGTATTGACTGTCTGCAGAGATCTTTGCTGACCCAGCTCTTTAAGATGATGCAGTACTAAGAGAGCCAGGGAGTTCTTCTTTACGAGCTCTGACATATTAATTAGCAAAATGGACTAAAAAGCTTTCCGATTTTTGCTTTAATTTCTTATATTCTCAAACACCTGTCTATATAGCTGTAAAGCAGGCAAGTCTGTGAAAGCAATGGAGAGCAGTAAGTGCAGACCGTCTTTGAATCAAGTTTATCAGTTAAGAAACACATGCTTATTAGCAACTGAGGTGGGTCTTTGCATGCCATGAAGTTCAGTTGATATGCTGGCACGGTTGATTGGTATAGAAATTAAACCTCTGGGCATTTAAACTTGCTCTGCCAGATGGTCACTGTTGTCTTAGGAAATGAACCTAGATATTGTGCTGTAGTAAACATTGTGTTTTCTTAGAATGTTCCTAACACCCTATAGACCCAAGAACTGAAAATAATGGAGAATATAGTTTCTCAGATCCCATTCTAATGGGAAGACATCATTGACCTTTTGTAAACCTGTGTAGCTTAAAAGGAAACAGCTACTCCAGACTGTGATAATCTCATGAAGATGAGAGACATCTAAATGTAATTATTTTACCTTTGTTTCCTCTTCTGAAAATGTGTAAGTTTATATGTGTATGAATGAGTGGCTCAAATTGAGAGATACAGGAAAGAGAAAATGTATGTGCATTGACTATAAATTATATTAAAATATATTGTTCCAAAGCTCAAAAGTTAATATGGAAATTGTTACTTTAGCAATGAGAATAATCTTCAGACATAGATCTTTTTCAAGTGTAACCTAAGAAGTTTCTGGTTCTTTGTAAAAGAATTGAGCTTTGAAGATGGGTATGTTGTACAAGCCTATAATCTCAGGGCACAGTGGTTGGAAGAACACGAGTTCAAATCCAGCCTTGACTACAAGTAAGTTTCAGGCCACCATAAGCTACATAGTGAGATCTTGTTTCAAACGAAAAATGACAGTAAATAAATGAAAGCCTTTAAAAGCGAAAAGAAGTTAGACTGCAACTTCACTGCAAAGAACAATTACTCAGTGGGGCTTCATAAGTTTGTCTTTATTTCCATTTTTTACAGAATTGAAATTAACATGTATTCTTTGAACAATATGTCAAACCTCAGCAGTTTCTCAGGTTTGAATCTTCCAGTTGGGTTCCTGCTATTCATGACCTTTTGTGAATTCTGTGGATGAGGAAATAAAAATCCAGTGTCAGTGTTTGTAGGGTTTGACCCTCAATTCTGTTCTTAGCTAAGGGAACACAGGGTAGATATCTGCTCACGTGCTGAGAATCTTGCTGTCTCTCATCAGTCCTTCTGTTAGTTAAATATAGTGCTAGATACAACAAACATATACACTTCCCTCTGTGTCCATCTTTGGTTTACATTTAAAAAGGATTAGGAAGTTATCATCAGAAAATTAGCAACATGTATAGATCACCCACACACTTGATTATGAAGCAGCATTCTTTATGCTATAAATGATTACTGAATACTGTAGCCTCTAAAGTTTGATGAATCAAACAGAATTAGAAACAAATATTTTCAACCAGTCCTTTTCATATGATTTAAATATAAAGCAGGTCTAGGCATCTCTAAATTTCCTAAGTAAATATGGGTATTCTTACAAATTAAATTTCAAAATAAATTGATCTTTTTCATGTATATTCAATGTCTCTGAATTAGTTAACTTTCTGTTGCTGTAATAAATGCTATGACCAAAAACAAGTTACGAATACTAGAGTTTATTTCGACTTATGGTTCCAGAGCTAGAATCCATAATAACAGAAAAGGCATAGTCGCTCTGCCCCCAGACCCTGTGAGAGAGAGACCCAACCGCCTGGTCAGGTGGGCACTCCTGAGGCTGCAGAGCAGAAGAGACCACCAACACTGCTCACCCCTGCCCACATCCCTGGCCCAAGAGGAAACTGTATAAGGCCTCTGGGCTCCCGTGGGGGAGGGCCCAGGAGCGGCAGGACCCCTGCCTGAGACACCACCAGAACCTGAAGGAAACAGACCGGATAAACAGTTCTCTGCACCCAAATCCCGTGGGAGGGAGAGCTGAACCTTCAGAGAGGCAGACAAGCCTGGGAAACCAGAAGAGACTGCTCTCTGCACACACATCTCGGACGCCAGAGGAAAAAGCCAAAGACCATCTGGAACCCTGGTGCACTGAAGCTCCCGGAAACGGCGGCACAAGTCTTCCTGGTTGCTGCCGCTGCAGAGAGCCCGTGAGCAGCACCCCACGAGCGAACTAGAGCCTCGGGACCACAGGTAAGACCAACTTTTCTGCTGCAAGTGACCTGCCTGGTGAACTCAAGATACAGGCCCACAGGAACAGCTGAAGACCTGTAGAGAGGAAAAACTACACGCCCAAAAGCAGAACACTCTGTCCCCATAACTGACTGAAAGAGAGGAAAACAGGTCTACAGCACTCCTGACACACAGGCTTATAGGACAGTCTAGCCACTGTCAGAAATAGCAGAACAAAGTAACACTAGAGATAATCTGATGGCGAGAGGCAAGCGCAGGAACCCAAGCAACAGAAACCAAGACTACATGGCACCATCGGAGCCCAATTCTCCCATCAAAACAAACATGGAATATCCAAACACACCAGAAAAGCAAGATCTAGTTTCAAAATCATTTTTGATCATGATGCTGGAGGACTTCAAGAAAGACGTGAAGAACTCCCTTAGAGAACAAGTAGAAGCCTACAGAGAGGAATCGCAAAAATGCCTGAAAGAATCGCAAAAATCCCTGAAAGAATTCCAGGAAAACATAAATAAACAAGTAAAAGCCCATAGAGAGGAGACACAAAAATCCCTGAAAGAATTCCAGGAAAACAAAAATAAACAAGTAGAAGCCCATAGAGAGGAGACACAAAAATCCCTGAAAGAATTCCAGGAAAACACAATCAAACAGTTGAAGGAATTAAAAATGGAAATAGAAGCAATCAAGAAAGAACACATGGAAACAACCCTGGATATAGAAAACCAAAAGAAGAGACAAGGAGCTGTAGATACAAGCTTCACCAACAGAATACAAGAGATGGAAGAGAGAATCTCAGGAGCAGAAGATTCCATAGAAATCATCGACTCAACTGTCAAAGATAATGTAAAGCGGAAAAAGCTACTGGTCCAAAACATACAGGAAATCCAGGACTCAATGAGAAGATCAAACCTAAGGATAATAGGTATAGAAGAGAGTGAAGACTCCCAGCTCAAAGGACCAGTAAATATCTTCAACAAAATCATAGAAGAAAACTTCCCTAACCTAAAAAAAGAGATACCCATAGACATACAAGAAGCCTACAGAACTCCAAATAGATTGGACCAGAAAAGAAACACCTCCCGTCACATAATTGTCAAAACACCAAACGCACAAAATAAAGAAAGAATATTAAAAGCAGTAAGGGAAAAAGGTCAAGTAACATATAAAGGGAGACCTATCAGAATCACACCAGACTTCTCGCCAGAAACTATGAAGGCCAGAAGATCCTGGACTGATGTCATACAGACCCTAAGAGAACACAAATGCCAGCCCAGGTTACTGTATCCAGCAAAACTCTCAATTAACATTGATGGAGAAACCAAGATATTCCATGACAAAACCAAATTTACACAATATCTTTCTACAAATCCAGCACTACAAAGGATAATAAATGGTAAAGCCCAACATAAGGAGGCAAGCTATACTCTAGAAGAAGCAAGAAACTAATCGTCTTGGCAACAAAACAAAGAGAATGAAAGCACACAAACATAACCTCACATCCAAATATGAATATAACGGGAAGCAATAATCACTATTCCTTAATATCTCTCAATATCAATGGCCTCAACTCCCCAATAAAAAGACATAGATTAACAAACTGGATACGCAACGAGGACCCTGCATTCTGCTGCCTACAGGAAACACACCTCAGAGACAAAGACAGACACTACCTCAGAGTGAAAGGCTGGAAAACAACTTTCCAAGCAAATGGTCAGAAGAAGCAAGCTGGAGTAGCCATTCTAATATCAAATAAAATCAATTTTCAACTAAAAGTCATCAAAAAAGATAAGGAAGTACACTTCATATTTATCAAAGGAAAAATCCACCAAGATGAACTCTCAATCCTAAATATCTATGCCCCAAATACAAGGGCACCTACATACGTAAAAGAAACCTTACTAAAGCTCAAAACACACATTGCACCTCACACAATAATAGTGGGAGATTTCAACACCCCACTCTCATCAATGGACAGATCATGGAAACAGAAATTAAACAGTGATGTCGACAGACTGAGAGAAGTCATGAGCCAAATGGACTTAACGGATATTTATAGAACATTCTATCCTAAAGCAAAAAGATATACCTTCTTCTCAGCTCCTCATGGTACTTTCTCCAAAATTGACCATATAATTGGTCAAAAAACGGGCCTCAACAGGTACAGAAAGATAGAAATAATCCCATGCGTGCTATCGGACCACCACGGCCTAAAACTGGTCTTCAATAACAATAAGGGAAGAATGCCCACATATACGTGGAAATTGAACAATGCTCTACTCAATGATAACCTGGTCAAGGAAGAAATAAAGAAAGAAATTAAAAACTTTTTAGAATTCAATGAAAATGAAGATACAACATACCCAAACTTATGGGACACAATGAAAGCTGTGCTAAGAGGAAAACTCATAGCGCTGAGTGCCTGCAGAAAGAAACAGGAAAGAGCATATGTCAGCAGCTTGACAGCACACCTAAAAGCTCTAGAACAAAAAGAAGCAAATACACCCAGGAGGAGTAGAAGGCAGGAAATAATCAAACTCAGAGCTGAAATCAACCAAGTAGAAACAAAAAGGACCATAGAAAGAATCAACAGAACCAAAAGTTGGTTCTTTGAGAAAATCAACAAGATAGATAAACCCTTGCCAGACTAACGAGAGGACACAGAGAGTGCGTCCAAATTAACAAAATCAGAAATGAAAAGGGAGACATAACAACAGATTCAGAGGAAATTCAAAAAATCATCAGATCTTACTATAAAAACCTATATTCAACAAAACTTGAAAATCTTCAGGAAATGGACAATTTCCTAGACAGATACCAGGTATCGAAGTTAAATCAGGAACAGATAAACCAGTTAAACAACCCCATAACTCCTAAGGAAATAGAAGCAGTCATTAAAGGTCTCCCAACCAAAAAGAGCCCAGGTCCAGACGGGTTTAGTGCAGAATTCTATCAAACCTTCATAGAAGACCTCATACCAATATTATCCAAACTATTCCACAAAATTGAAACAGATGGAGCACTACCGAATTCCTTCTACGAAGCCACAATTACTCTTATACCTAAACCACACAAAGACACAACAAAGAAAGAGAACTTCAGACCAATTTCCCTTATGAATATCGACGCAAAAATACTCAATAAAATTCTGGCAAACCGAATCCAAGAGCACATCAAAACAATCATCCACCATGATCAAGTAGGCTTCATCCCAGGCATGCAGGGATGGTTTAATATACGGAAAACCATCAACGTGATCCATTATATAAACAAACTGAAAGAACAGAACCACATGATCATTTCATTAGATGCTGAGAAAGCATTTGACAAAATTCAACACCCCTTCATGATAAAAGTCCTGGAAAGAATAGGAATTCAAGGCCCATACCTAAACATAGTAAAAGCCATATACAGCAAACCAGTTGCTAACATTAAACTAAATGGAGAGAAACTTGAAGCAATCCCACTAAAATCAGGGACTAGACAAGGCTGCCTACTCTCTCCCTACTTATTCAATATAGTTCTTGAAGTTCTAGCCAGAGCAATCAGACAACAAAAGGAGATCAAGGGGATACAGGTCGGAAAAGAAGAAGTCAAAATATCACTATTTGCAGATGACATGATAGTATATTTAAGTGATCCCAAAAGTTCCACCAGAGAACTACTAAAGCTGATAAACAACTTCAGCAAAGTAGCTGGGTATAAAATTAACTCAAATAAATCAGTTGCCTTCCTCTATACAAAAGAGAAACAAGCTGAGAAAGAAATTAGGGAAACGACACCCTTCATAATAGACCCAAATAATATAAAGTACCTCGGTGTGACTTTAACCAAGCAAGTAAAAGATCTGTACAATAAGAACTTCAAGACACTGAGGAAAGAAATTGAAGAAGATCTCAGAAGATGGAAAGATCTCCCATGCTCATGGATTGGCAGGATTAATATAGTAAAAATGGCCATTTTACCAAAAGCAATCTACAGATTCAATGCAATCCCCATCAAAATACCAATCCAATTCTTCAAAGAGTTAGACAGAACAATTTGCAAATTCATCTGGAATAACAAAAAACCCAGGATAGCTAAAACTATCCTCAACAATAAAAGGACTTCAGGGGGAATCACTATCCCTGAACTCAAGCAGTATTACAGAGCAATAGTGATAAAAACTGCATGGTATTGGTACAGAGACAGACAGATAGACCAATGGAATAGAATTGAAGACCCAGAAATGAACCCACACACCTATGGTCACTTGATTTTTGACAAAGGAGCCAAAACCATCCAATGGAAAAAAGATAGCATTTTCAGCAAATGGTGCTGGTTCAACTGGAGGGCAACATGTAGAAGAATGCAGATCGGTCCATGCTTATCACCCTGTACAAAGCTTAAGTCCAAGTGGATCAAGGACCTCCACATCAAACCAGACACACTCAAACTAATAGAAGAAAAACTAGGGAAGCATCTGGAACACATGGGCACTGGAAAAAATTTCCTGAACAAAACACCAATGGCTTATGCTCTAAGATCAAGAATCGACAAATGGGATCTCATAAAACTGCAAAGCTTCTGTAAGGCAAAGGACACTGTGGTTAGGACAAAACGGCAACCAACAGATTGGGAAAAGATCTTTACCAATCCTACAACAGATAGAGGCCTTATATCCAAAATATACAAAGAACTCAAGAAGTTAGACCGCAGGGAAACAAATAACCCTATTAAAAAATGGGGTTCAGAGCTAAACAAAGAATTCACAGCTGAGGAATGCCGAATGGCTGAGAAACACCTAAAGAAATGTTCAACATCTTTAGTCATAAGGGAAATGCAAATCAAAACAACCCTGAGATTTCACCTCACACCAGTGAGAATGGCTAAGATCAAAAACTCAGGTGACAGCAGATGCTGGCGAGGATGTGGAGAAAGAGGAACACTCCTCCATTGTTGGTGGGATTGCAGACTGGTAAAACCATTCTGGAAATCAGTCTGGAGGTTCCTCAGAAAATTGGACATTGAACTGCCTGAGGATCCAGCTATACCTCTCTTGGGCGTATACCCAAAAGATGCCTCAACATATAAAAGTGACACGTGCTCCACTATGTTCATCGCAGCCTTATTTATAATAGCCAGAAAATGGAAAGAACCCAGATGCCCTTCAACAGAGGAATGGATACAGAAAATGTGGTACAGATACACAATGGAATATTACTCAGCTATCAAAAACAACGAGTTTATGAAATTCGTAGGCAAATGGTTGGAACTGGAAAATATCATCCTGAGTGAGCTAACCCAATCACAGAAAGACATACATGGTATGCACTCATTGATAAGTGGCTTTTAGCCCAAATGCTTGAATTACCCTAGATCCCTAGAACAAACGAAACTCAAGACGGATGATCAAAATGTGAATGCTTCACTCCTTCTTTAAATGAGGAAAAAGAATACCCTTGGCAGGGAAGGGAGAGGCAAAAATTAAAACAGAGACTGAAGGAACACCCATTCGGAGCCTGCCCCACATGTGGCCCATACATATACAGCCACCCAATTAGACAAGATGGATGAAGCAAAGAAGTGCAGACCGACAGGAGCCGGATGTAGATTGCTCCTGAGAGACACAGCCAGAATACAGCAAATACAGAGGCGAATGCCAGCAGCAAACCACTGAACTGAGAATAGGTCCCCCGTTGAAGGAATCAGAGAAAGAACTGGAAGAGCTTGAAGGGGCTCGAGACCCCAAAAGTACAACAATGTCAAGCAACCAGAGCTTCCAGGGACTAAGCCACTACCTAAATACTATACATGGACTGACCCTGGACTCTGACCCCATAGGTAGCAATGAATATCCTAGTAAGAGCACCAGTGGAAGGGGAAGCCCTGGGTCCTGCTAAGACTGAACCCCCAGTGAACTAGACTATGGGGGGAGGGCGACAATGGGGGGAGGGTTGGGAGGGGAACACCCATAAGGAAGGGGAGGGGGGAGGGGGATATTTGCCCGGAAACCGGGAAAGGGAATAACACTTGAAATGTATATAAGAAATACTCAAGTTAATAAAAAAAAAAAAAAAGGAAAAGAAAAGGCATAGTCTAAGTGAGAGTAGGAAGCTGGGGGATCACATTACATCTGCACACATGAAGCAGCAAGAACAAGCAGAAAGTAAGGTCATGTTATGAACTCTCAAACCCCATCCCTACTGATATACTGTTTCCAGCAAAGGTTTGCCCCCATAGGGTCTATAACCCCTCCTCAAACAAAACTACCAATGAGGGCCAAGTGTTCAGATACATGAGCCTATAGAGGACATTTTCATTCTTCTCTCTGTGCTAGAAATACCAAGGGAAATAAGACATCATTCTGCCTTAGAGAAACCATCTCTAGGTTTAAACACCAGTTAGACATGAGTTCAGTGCATTCTTGCTAAAGAAATCCCACAGAGGAGTAGCACTTGGGTTCTTTGGCATAGGGAATGGCTGTCAGGTATGCTTCTGTAGGAGATCACAGAAGCTCAAGATAACAGGAAGATTTAGAAACAGGTCGACAAGTTAAGTCACCAAGAGATATGTGAATAGAAAGCACTAAGGTGTATGCAAGAAATTATAGGCACTTTAGAGTGGACACAGGAAGGACAACAGAATTCTAGTCAAGAGAGTAGGGAGGAATTCAATCATGGAAACCCCTGCACAGGCAAACATGTATTTAATTTTATCATACCTGCTCTGCAGAGGTTTAAGGAAGAAAGGGCATCATTTTTATATTCAGATGGCTATAGAGACTTGGAAAACAATAAGGAAGACATAATGTAGAGCATGTATATTTAAGTGATTAGAAATAGAAAGAAGAGAGAAATAGGTAATAATGTCTTGAGATATGCCTTTATTTTAAAGGAAACCTGTAGTTGCATGAAACATTCTGTGTGCCTGTGTGCATTGTCAGCCACCTATTCCTTCCACTATGATCCATAAGAAAAGCAAAAGTAAACATTTGCCTCTTAATCACGCATATGCGGGCAGCCTGCGCCTTTCTGATTTCAGCCACACAGGTTTAGCATCAAAGCATGAGTTAGGACCAGGTACCATTTATGCACCTCTAATCCTCTGTGGATCAGTAGCTTCCTGTGCTATACACCTTTCACAGTGAAAGTAATAAGATAGAGCTAGTTGAGAGAAAGAAGGAAATCTATAAGTTAAATGCTAGAGACTTCTGTTAAGTGGCTGGGGGTGGGGGGCAGGATAGATGGGAAGAGATGGAGTGTTTCAATCTGAGAGCAACTGTGAAGGAGACAGACTGTACACAGTGGTAGAGGAACAGGGCATGGAAGGTGGAAATGAGAAATCAGGAAGACGCCGAGCCACCGGTCAACGCCAGTCATCATAGTTGAAGTGAGAAACTTGATTTGAGAGGGCTAAAGGGAGGCAAGATTCTAAGTGGTGAGCTAGACTTCAATTAAGACCAAGAGGCAGGAGAATTTCAAGATGAGCCTGAAATTGAACAGCAATTTAACAGCCATGGAAAGGCTCGAGAAGGCATGTGTGAGAGGCGGGAGAAAGGCAGGGGCAAGCCACACTGAAGTTCCAGGGTGCCTGCAAGGCTTCCAGCCCAGAAAAGGCTGACCAGCATCTCCATAGCTTGGCACTGACAAGATGGAGTAGTGATGGGCTTGGGTTGTTTTGATGGTTCTGCAGTTACCAAGAGAACTGGCCCTACCTTGTCTGGTAAAGAAAATAAAGATTAATCTCAACTTGAGACTCATTGATGACCAGAATGGTCATCTTTATCGTGGCTTTCCCTGTCTGATAAAAGAGGAGATCAAGAATTTGCAAAATTAGTTCTGGGAATATGGCTCAGTATATAAAGTGTTTGTCATGAAAGCATGAGAACCCAGATTTAGCTCCTTAGAACTCAGGTAAAGACCATGTGGGCACAGCAGCCCATCTTGAATCTCAACCAGAAATACTAGTCCTTCAGAGGCAAAGATGAAGGCACCTAGGGGTAAACTAGCTAAATTTAGCCAAAACAGCAAGTTAGGATTCCAGGAGAGACACCCACCTCCGAAAATAAGGGAGAGAGACAGAGAGAGAGACAAAGACAGACAGGCAGAGACAGAGAGACAGAGAGAGAGACACAAAGACAGAGACACACAGAGACAGACAGAGAGACAAAGAGAAAGATGGGGAAGAAGATACTCAAGATCAACCTTTGATTCACACATGAAAACACACACATCCACCTACATAACATGTATTATGTTCATACATTCAAGGATACACATATGTGTATACACACACACACACACACACACACACACACACACACACACACACACACACACACAAGAGGAGAGGGAATGTGCCAAGAGAAATGGTCCCAAGGTAGGAAAATGCTACAGTCTTCACTAGGCATATAAACTGAAGGGTGACATTGGCTGGAGTTAGTTTAGCAGGCTGTGTCAGGGGCAAGACAGGGGAGGATTAAGCACCCAAGGAAGTACCTCCAGTATGAGTAAGAGGCGAGAAAGGCTTAAGTGACCTTTCTAGAAAGTTCAGAGGAAAATATATGATCTTTCTAAAAGGGCAAGAGAAAATGGAGGTGTATCTAGAGAATATAGGAAAACCTGTTTTTTACTGGTTTTTACATGTTCTATTAATGAAACACTAAACTGTGTCCATGAGCCGGGAGAAGAAAAGTGGAAGAAAAAGAAACAGGAAAGAGGCTGTTATTACAGGTGGACTTAGGACGTTTCTGTAGCAGGTGGCTTGCAAGAGTCACCTGTGGTATGAATGGAAACGTAGGCAGAAAGTGTGGGGACTTTGTATGGTGGTTTTAGGGTTGTGTATGGTGTACATTCTGAGATGTCACGTCAGTACATCCTGACCTTATAGGGTTGGCAAACCCACGGTCCACAGGCAACAGCTAACCTGTGAAAGAACTGGGGTATTAGTCACTGAAAAAGTGGATAGGTAGCTGAAAACTTACATGTGAAGCTGGGTGTGGTTGGATATAACTCTAGTACTCAAGGTAGAAACTGAAGAATTGCCTTGAGTTCCTGTCTCACTGGAACACACAGTGAGACTCTGTGTAATATAAGTTATAAGTATATATGATATAAATATAATTCTTATTAATGTATTAAATATGTATTATACAGGTACAGACCCATACCAACAAAGATATGCCACAGTCACTGGATGGCAGATGGACTGCCATTTCCCAAAGCAAAGTATCCATTAGCACTTGCAATTGTATCTCCAGTTCTCCACTTGTGGGTAACAGAACATGAGGTTGTAAGGTTCTTCCCACACAACAGGATTATTTCCAAGAGTAGACTAAGGCTTCAAGACTATTATACCACAAAGGGCTACCACCTCCTCAAGGAGAGAACTGAGCTTCTCGCTACGTAGACCTCATTTCTGCCAATGTGGACACAGCTTGGTGATCTCAATTACCTTTCAAATTCTCTATTTTCCTCAAACCCAGAATGAACAGTAAAACAATGGAAGGATTTGGCACAGAATTTGTAATATTTTCTTAATATTCTATCAGCAAACTCCCCTAGAGTGGAATATGCTTGTAAGCACAAGACATCTGGATTTGCTTGAAGTTTGCAGACTTATGGTCAGCTGTTCATCCGTGACCTTTCACTTTGATCCTGTATTTTGTCTCTCGTAAATGCACAGAAAAAATTATTCCTGAATCTCCAATGAAGTTGTTCATAGAGTCTATTTATGAATTTTCCCCTTTACCTTGATATATTGATCTACATTATGAGATTCTCATAAGCAGATTTTATTATCCTGTTCCTTTCATTATACAGGATTTGACATTCTATCTTTGAAAATAAAATCTACTGTGTTTAAAAGTATTCATATTTTAAAAAATTTAAAAGCACTGTGTCTTAAAAGCTGATTTAGACATTTTAGAGTTTCCAAAGTTTTTGGGTTGTTTAAGTAAGTGAAAAATAATCCCATAAAGGCAGGCAGGTGGGTCAAGTTCCTCAGGGCAGTGGAAGTTCCGGGCGTCATTAGCTGTGGGAACGGTGCCTTGTATGTTTAGCAAGCAGTGCTTCGGAACCAACAATTCCAAATGTATTTCTAAATGCCAGAGGAACACCCACAATTAAGAAAGCGGTGCTAGATGGCGAGTGGAGCTGAGAAGTGGCAGGTGAGGGTTTGCTGTCAAAACTCCATGAGCTCTCCTCACCCATCTCTACACGACCTCTGCAACAGCGTGAGGAACATACTCCGAGCCGATCACTTACCCCGTGGACAGTAGTGTTTTTATTTGTGTGTGCGTTTGCATGTTGTGTGGGGAAACTAAGCTACGCATTCAAACCATAGTAATAAACTTTGTCCCTCCATTTGAGCACTGATCTGTCTTTTCTCTTTCAAGTTTAGCTTGAGACTGCTTTCAGTAAAGTCTTTGCAATGAGCCATTACAAACGGAATTCCTTGGACTTTACGGCCCTAGCTTCAAACAGCAGCAGTTCACTGTGACAAACAGATAGAAAGAAGCAGAAACCCACCAGTCTCTACTGAATTGTTTTAGGACTTTTACATTGGAAGCTTAAAGTTAAGACCACTCTTCTGTGTAAATCAGCGTCGGGGAAAAAGTCCAAAGCCTAAGCAGCCAAGACTCTCTAACGCCAGTGACACAGAAAGATTATGGACTAGCAACTTTGTATCTCAAACATCTATGAAAAGTTTATTCTCTCCATATTAGCCAATGAAGATACATATATCTGCAGTCCGGCAAGGTCTTAAAGTTTGGTTTGCTCACCTGAAATCAGGCAGCATATTCTACTGGAAATTCAAATTTAAAATTCAGCCAGGGAACTAGGAAAACAAGCTCAGGCACAGGACAGTCCCATCTCTGCTGAAAATGGGAGAAGATGTGCTTTAAACTGTGTTTTATAAATCTTATGTATTTATCACGACAGTTACGACTTTTTATTAGAGAAATCAGGGTGTGCATGTATACATGGCTTTCATAATTGAAGTGAGCTCTTATTTATGAGGATGAGTCCAAACATACCTATTTCAAGGACGAATGCTGATTCCTTCAGACGTTTGTTCCTGTACCTATAGATATTTTTACTAAGTCCACATCACCATGCTATGACTATACTGTCCCAGGGCCATCTTTGGCCAGCATCACTCTCTGATCTACACAATCCCCTCATCGTCTGCACAGCTTAGGACTTATCTTGTTCAGCTACATGTATCTCCATATTCTTGTCTCTTAGCTTTTTTACTCTTTCTTGCCCCACAACTTATTCTTCTGGCAAGCCAACGGTACAGCGGGGTTCTAACAAATCTTTCATCAGCTTTGACTAGTTCCTAGAGAAGGCTCATAGAACACAGAGAAGCATTTGACTTACATTACAGAGGACACAGTTAAAGAAGCCATATTGGGAGAGGTGCTTAGACTGGTACATGGGAGATGAGACCCCCTGCCTCTCTCCATGTGCTCCCTGTGCCCTTGAGCTTCTGACTGGCAGTCTGAATGTTCTTTAACAACTGTGCCTGGATGTTTTCCTTCCATAGGCACAGCAGGTCACCTCATTGGCCACTGATGATTACCTCAGCCTTTAGCACCTCCTTTCCAGATTTAGGATGAGGAGTAACAGTTTCAACCATGCAGAGAATATCCTAAAAGTTGTCTGTCACTTCATGATGATACAGGAGGACCTACCATTTTAGATATCCAATGTGTTTTAGGAGCAGAGTCCCAAGAAATGAAATGAAATACAAATACAATAGTATGCATTCTAAAACACTATAGAGTGCCACTCTTTCAATCTTGTAAAAGAAATGTTCAAATAGTCAGATTTCACATGATATGCAGAGAACCAACCATAAAGGGGGACAGAGCAGTTTCTAGGAATAAGATGAAATTCTCAGTCCAAACTATACAGGGAACCTGTGTAGGGTCAGAAGTATTTGCAGAAAAAGAATGGAAAAAGGCCTAACTCTGAGACACCCCTATTGGGTATTGTTGGGGGAAGCCATAATGAAAAACATGCTTGGAGAATATTAAAAATCCCTGACAATTTCGGTCTCCCAGGGGGCAGGAACTTAGTCCTTGTAATATATTTAATAGTGTGCCTTTGTGGTGCTGTATATAAAAGGGATCTTTCTTAGAGGTCCGTGATGCCCAACTGCATCCAATAAAAAGCACATATAACAATAAGAGAGGCTGATAGTAAATATGTCAAAATTAAACAGAAAACATTAAACAATCTAGATTACTTCTGAACTAAGTAAATGCAAATTCATCCATACTTTACAGTTAACCAGAAACCATAAGTCCTCACAAAGCAACTTACAAACTTTCTCCATCAAAATAAGACCAAGCCACTGAAAATGCCCTGCCTCATGCAAGCCCTGTATTAATCAATTTTTTAATGCATGTATTTTAAAGTAAGCAAACAAAACCACAACTGCAAATAATAATAATAATGATATGGCAGATAGTTTTGTAAAAATATCATGATTTACCATTAGTGAGTGGATTGTCAAGGCATTCAGAAAAATTGGCCTCAAAATGGTGATGGAGCCGTTTTACTTCCTGTACTAACAGGCCTCAAGAGAAAATACAGCCAGCAGTTGATTTAGTAGTCTGGCCATCCAAGAGTCATCTTAAGTGGTTCATACCAGGAAATATATTTTACTCTTCTAAAGGTGCACATTTGTATTAATTCATATGAAGAAAATACTGTTTTTCCATCTACAGAACTATTAATGTCTTTATACCAAAAAGAATGTTGGGGGCTGGAAAAATAGCTCAGCGGATAAAATGCTTGCTCTGTAAGCATAAAGACCTGAGTCTGGATCCTCAAAAAACACAGAAAGATGGGTACACTTTTACCTGCCTGTAACCCTAGCCCTGGTGGGTGTTGAGAGGCACTGGGATTGCTAGCAAACCTGTGTGGCCAAAATGGTGAGCTATAGGCTCATGGAGACCCAGTCTCAACCATACAAGATGGAGAAAGAAAAGCAACTGACAAAAGAAACAAAACAAAACAACAACAACAAAATAAAAACCTCAATATACATCTGTCTTTCACATGTGCACACACAGGAGAACACATGTGCACATATGCATGCAGACACACACAGCACACACACACACACACACACACACACACACACATGCTATTTTAGGGGAATTGACACAATGAAACAGTATAGAACACTATATGAGCATGGCAATGATAACAAATGACAGTGTAAATTGATAAACTGAGAAATACTGAACTTCCTGATATACTGTGTCAGATAACTAATGTTCTCATGAGCTGTGTCATGCTCTGGAAACATGTTTGAAAAAACAGTGCCTCCACTCTGAGAACTTCATGGTACCTAAGACTAATATACTTGAAGTGTTAATATGGCAATCTGCTCTATTCTTCCTGGCTGGGGCAGCGAGCTTCCTTGTCACCCACCACAATGCTCTGGAGTTCCTGAATGAAAGACACACATGCACACCCATTTTTAATATGACTTAACAGTGCAACGGTCAGGCTGCTCCCTAACTCCAGGCTGCTAACACACACTCCCCTCTGATATTCCTGAATAAATCTATATTTCATCTTTGCTGCCCTGGACCCTGCTGGGCAACCCTCCTGGGGCTGCATCCCCCCACCAGCACCCCACTCTCACTCCCGGGTCTTACATTATTGTTACCCTGTCTTCTGTAGCTCTCCTGCCTAATCTTCTAGCTTCCCCAATAAGGCAGTACTGCTGTTCTCTTTCTTTCCTGTTTCTTGCCCAGGAATCTTAAAAGTCCCGCCTCTGTCTCCCTGCCCAGCCATTGGCTGCTGGCAACTTTATTTCCCAATCAGAGCCAACTGGGGGCATGGACCCTCAGCATAGACCTGTAGGTTCCTGTGTGATTTCGAGAGCAAAATTAACACAAATAGATAGCATTAGAACCAATCCATGACATATACTGGGTTCCTTTTCCTACTGGTGTAGTTGAGCACTGGCTTTTTATTGAAAGGTTTATGGCTCCCCACATTGCTTGCTGTCTCACAGCAGGACATTACACTAGAGACAAAACTGTTCCAGCACTCACCTGCTCTCCACGTGGGTTTCAAAAGCCATACCAGTTCCAGAAACAGTCTGGAAGTCGTTTCCTTGAGTATGCCTATTTGTGTCTCAGAAGGTCACAGTGACTCCATGGGATATTTCCCATCATTGTCCAAACAACCTGACCTGAAGAATTCAAAAGTTTAGTCTCTTAACTAGACCAGCATCATGTTCCCTATTCTGTAGGCATGGTCTCTATGTAGGAGAAAGGGAAGCTGAGAACCATGGGTCAAACAGTGGTCCTCGGTTGCTTCAAATGAGCCAGATGCTTTACTGGGGTCCCACAAGCATGCTTCCTCTACAACGATGTCCACCTTCCTCCTCCAAGGGGTACTTGACCCCCTTATTTTTCCAGCAAACTACTTGTTCTCCTTGTTCTCTCAGTAAGACTCTTCATCTCACTCCTTTTCAGAATGAGCCCCCCCCCACCTTGTCACATGGATTCCCTCTGATTCTGTTCCCTAGTCAAATATGCTTTTCTTAGAGACCTTCCCTGATGGCACCATCTAAAAGGAACACCCAATAAGAACTCAGTTCCTATCACTTCTCTCATCTATTTCCTTATGCAGTCTTTTGCAAAGTGTGTCAAGATGTGTATTCATGCATGTGCACACACATGCACACATTCCACAGACAGGTTTGAAATTCACAAGGCCAACTTTTGGGATTCAGTTTTCTTAACCATGAGTTCTGGAGTCAAACGCAGGTTCTCAGGCTTGTGCTATAAGCAGTTTTGTATTCTGATCCAACTCACTGGGCCTTTTCCTGAATCTGTTTACTTTCAAACTTTCCATGCCCTTATGTTTGTGTGTGTGTGTGTGTGTGTGTGTGTGTGTGTGTGTGTGTGTGTGTGTTGTCCCGACAAGTAGCTGCATTCTATTTTAATACAATGTAAATTATTTCTGATATTCTAGCACATCTATAATTACTATAATTGTTAATATATTTAATTTGTGTTTATCATATTTTCTATTTGAAGTACTTTCAGTGACTCTCTTTCTATTTACCTAAGGTTTTATCTCAATTTTCTTATATATATATATCATATGTTATATATATATATATATATATATGTATAATTCTATTTCTCTTATAATTTTAGGATTTTCTACTTTATTTTGGTATTTCTTGATCCCACAATTTCATATTTATTTTAGTAATGTACACCTGCAATATTTGTTAATTATTTAACATTTTTTCCTCACAATTCTACGGATCTCAGACTTGCCCTGTGGGGGCTTTTTTATTCTTCTGAAGTATGCCTTCCTGTTCTCTTAATGATGGTATACCAAAAGTGCTGTTTTGTTTCACAGAAAATGCCTTTCTCTTGGCATCTAGTTTTCCTGGCTATTTAATGTTAGGCTGAAAACAAGGCAAACATGTTAGTGGTTTGGTGGTGGTGGTCTTTCTGTTTCTGTTTTTTAAACTGGCTTCTGGCTTCTATGGTGAAAACCCAGCCTTCAGTCTTTGTGCTCTTTCTAACCGTGATCACTCTTTTCTCCCTTCTTATTTTTAAAATCTATTTATTTTTGACATTCACTTTTACTAGTCTCTAAAACTTGATGTAGATTTCTTTATGTCAACCTTCATAGTATACAACAAAGAATATTAACAGTACACATCCATGACATGTATTAAAATGCTTCATCATTTGGAGCAAATTATGTCTTCTAATATTTTTCATGTCCTTTCTTTTTTTCCTGTGGAATATCTACTATATTCATCAGAGTATCTGGTATATATGTCTGAGACCACAGAAAATAATGCCCATTAAACCCCTGTTCATATTTAATTCTCTACTTCTTTGAGTCTGTAGCCCATTGTAATAACTCCTCCAAACTTATTTCTTAGGTTCATTTTAAAATGTAAGGTTCTCTCGTGTTTCTTTCTGATATTCTCATGTTGCTTCCAAAATACAAAAATGACCTATCCTCATACTGACTTCCTTACAATGGACGCCCATCATTGTTTGGCCCTCGTGTGTATAAAGCATGGATACCCATCTTTGGTTGACTCCTGTGCATGACAAGCACGGGTGTCCATACTTGGTTGATTCTTTTGTATGAGAAGAACAAGGAACTAAGTTTGCATTTAACTTTGTTTTTTCCCCACATAGTGTAATTCCTTATTCTAAGGAAATTATGGGATGTTATTAACTTGAGGTAACTTCCAAGTCACTTTCTAGTTGTTTGAAATGAAATAAACTTAACTGACTGCCTTACTAGGTCAGCCGAATGGCTGGAAATTCTCAAAGAAACATGCTGAGGTGATTGTCACTCTTTAGTTGTTTTCCCTTTCAAGAGGGAGTCTCCGCTGCTCAGAAAAGCAAATGCAGGATGTTGGGGTTTTCCAGATATCCTTCTACTAAGACTTTAGGTCTCTGAGGACTCACTGCTTTGATTTACCTACTTTTGACCTAATTGCCAGAGCCTCCATGATTCCCCCATCTCTCCAAGCTTCATTACCCCACTCCCAGCATTCACCAGAAGGGCAAGTTTAAAAATACGCACATTGTCCACCATTCACTCCTGGGTATTTCACTTGTTTGATTTTGTTTGTCAAAAGGCCAGGCTTGAGGATTTCCTTTAATCTCCTTTGAGTAGAACAATGCATTTAAATGCATACTTGTTTTTATTTAACCAGAATCTATTCATATTTTATCATTAGATCTTAAGATGTGACTTACTATTGGAAGTGAAAGTATGAATCTGTTATTTGATGAGTGAATGACTGTATGATTTTCTTTTATAGAGTGATAGATTCAAATAAGGCTCTGGGTTTGATGTGGATGAGAAGATACCTGATGCCAGGCATGGCTGTTTCACTGGCTTCAACTCACATTGGACATGAAAAATCCATCTTGAGACACTCTGTGGAAAATTATGGAAACCCATAGGGCATGAGAACAAAGCAGTGAATGGTGTTCATAATACCCTGAGAAAGTTAGAAATGGAAAATTCTGTTTACTAAGATCTACACAATAAAAAGATGTAGTTATATTTGTAGTTATAAGCTATGGTTTATTGCTCTGTCTGGAGATGCTCAGTGATTCATTGTTATAGGAAGAGATAAAATAGGGCTCACAGAGGAGCTTTTATCGCATTATAAGGTGCCCTGTTGTAACATGGGGAAGACAAGGCTTATCTGGGTATTTGTTATTGCTGCTTAAATGGTCCATGGATCAGATATTAATCAGGATTTCTTTTGAACCTCGGGGATGTTCTTCCAATTGAGTTCTTGTGATCACATTCAAAAACTTGTGGGTCTCACTTGAATGTGGGTGAGAAGGCTGTTAAGTCCTTTAGGTACTAAACTGAGTCTGAGATAGCTCTAGTCATTTTAACAAAGGCCATACTTGGACCTTTTCTAGTCTTTGTGACAAATGTTCTTTGGATGTTTGTGTGTATGTGGGGGGGGGTGCGTGCGTGTGTGTGTGTGTGTGTGTGTGTGTGTGTGTGTGTGTGTGTGTGTGTGGTGTGTATACAACGTATGTCATTTCTCAGGTGCTGTCTGCCTTTTGGGGTTAGGCCTGTCTTAGGATTTTACTGATGTGAACAGACACCATGACTAAGGCAAGTCTTATAAGAACAACATTTAATTGGGGCTGGCTTACAAGTTCAGAGGTTCAGTCCATTATCAAGGCAGGAGCATGACAGCATCCAGGCAGACTTGGTGTAGGAGGAGCTGAGAGTTCTACATCTTCATCTGAAGGCTGCTTGTGGAAGACTGACTTCCAGGCAACTAGAATGAGGGTGTTAAAGCCCACACCCACAGTGACACACCTACTTCAACAGGGCCAAACCTTCTAATAGTGCCACTCCCTGGGCTGAGCATATACAAACCATAACAAGGGATTGGCCAAGGTCTCTCATTAGCCCAGAACAGGACAAGTAGATGTCTTAGTTAGGGTCTTATTGTTGTGAACAGACACCATGACCAATGTAAGTTTTATAAAGGGCAACATTGAATTGGGGCTGGCTTACAGGTTCAGAGGTTCAGTCCATTATCATCAAGGCGGAAGCATTGCAGCATCACAGCATCCAGGCAAGCATGGTGCAGGAGGAGCTGCATTCTACATCTTTATCTAAAGGAAGCCAGGAACAGACTCAGCATCTTTAGGCAGCTAGGAGGAGGGTCTCCAAGACCACCCCCACAGTGACACACTTCCTCCTACAAGGCCACACCTAATAGTGCCACTCCCTGGATCAAGCATATGCAAACCATTATAATAGGCTATGGTAGCTGAGTAGCAAGCCCCAAGATCAGCTTGTCTCTGTCTCCCCAGCATTGGAATTACAAGCATTCTCTACCACACTGCCTTCCCTTGGTTTTAATCTTTCCACAGTGCAGAAATCCTGATGCTTTTGCAAATTTTTCATCAGTTCAGACTTGTGTTGCTACAGTGTGAATAGTGAGCCAGGAGACTGAGTTGGGATGTTGGACAAAGACCATTCTAGTCACACAGCTGAAGAACTCCCTTCATGCCAGGGGTCCAGGACATTGAGGGACTAGCCATGCCACTCCTCTGGAAATACAACTTCAGTCAGCTATAGTTAAATAGACGGTGTGCTAATTGCCTATTATGACTGAAGAAGTCAGTAGGCTTTTTGTTTTTGTTTTTGTTTTTGTTTTTCTCTATTCTCTGTGCTTTGTTTCCCATGAATTAGAATTTCTGGGCATACTATCTAGAGCTGGCATTGCAGACACAATAGCATGGGCTCCAAGGAGGTCTTGGTGTTGGATTTTTTCCCAGATTACACATCTGCCCCTCCAGCCTGGATTTCAAAGCATATGGCTGTGACAGAGGGGCAGGTTAGAAATCATTCCTGCGTTGCTTCCAGAGTGTAAAAGGAAGGAGAGTCCTTTATATGACCACAAGGCTGTTGGTATTCAAAGGGTGTGGCTTCTGTGAATTGCTGTCAGTGAGTTAAGATGCACACAGCATACTGCAATCATGGAGTCTTCCTAACTAGAAGGAATGCACAGTCCGAAACAAAACAGAAACAATCAAACAAAAACCCAAAGTCTGATGGTAAGGAACTCATTTCAAATGTTTAGCAGTGTCTATAAAAAGGGCAGTTCATTTATTGCTGTACAACATGCTCTTTGTCAACTGGTGACATATTTTTCCTTATAAATTACACTTATATGCAAATATTTATTGGGGGCAGTTGGGTTATTTAAAAAAGTATCACCCACTCGCTTTCCTTGTAAAACTGCAAGTAATCAGAGTTCAGAATGTGGAATGTAACCCAAAAGTCACAGAGGGCTAACTTGAGGTCCAAGACAGTACTGGGGGAATGATTCTTCCTGAATCTGGAGAAGTATAAAGGATGAAAAGAGATGAAGGCAAGGCGACCGTTAGAGATGGTGTTTCCTTTATAAAGCTAATCTCTCTCTTATTCTGAACCCATCACCAACCTTTTCTTACTCCATTCAGACTTTTATCTTCCATCTTTTATCCTCCTCAATTCCATCAACTCTTGTCTTTAATTGAAGGAGAAATATTTAAAAAGAGATGGTAGAGCAGAAACTGAGGAAGTCTGTAGACATCTAATTAAATCCTAGACGGAGGATGCTCTTCAATGCTGACAGAGCTACGTCCTGCCCGCTGTGTGCACCTTGCTAAGGACTTTCCTTTGGTCATTTAAGTAGCAGACAGAACAACTACGTCAAATGAAAATCAGACTACATTGTTTCCCTTACTGAGAGGTCTTCATCGTGAAACAAGGAACCACGTGAAAGAAAGAAAGAAAGAAAGAAAGAAAGAAAGAAAGAAAGAAAGAAAGAAAGAAAGAGAGAGAAAGAAAGAAAGAGAGAGAGAAAGAGAGAGAGAGAGAGAAAGAAAGAAAGACAGAAAGAAAGAAAGAAAGAAAGAAAGAAAGAAAGAAAGAAAGAAAGGAAAAGCATTCTATTATACTTTATATCATTTAGAAAATTAAAATGATTCACAAATGCAGTTAAATAATACAGTTAAAACCATAAAACTTATAAGAAACAAGAACCAAAATTTAGTGTCAGTGGATTAAACACTACAGTTTAAAAGTCAAAAATATAAACTATAAAAGAAACTATTCAACTTACAATTTTAAATGCTTTCTGTTCATTACATTTATTGTCTGTATACACATATATGGCATGTGTGTGAGTGTGTGTTTGTGTATGTCTGTGTGTCTGTGTGTGGGAGTTTATGTGTGGGAATGTGTATTTGTGCATGTATGTTTGTGTGTTATTGTGTGTTTGTATGTATGTATCTGTGTGTGCATGTGTGTATGTGTGTTTGTGAATGTGTGTGTGTTTGTGTGTGTGTGTGTATGTGTGTGTGAGAGTGTGTGTGTTTTGTCCCTGAATGGGTCCCTGTAGTTGAATTTGAGTATCAATTTGACTGAGTGCTTGTTCTTTAAACACTTCTGAGACATGCAAAGAAAAATCAGACTGAAAATGTTTGAAAAGGATCTCTATACAGAATACCAAATTAGTCTAAAGATACTTCTAATTTTTAAATACAAGCAGAGTACCATATAAAGTAATCAGTTGGCCTGTTTTTCAGTTAGCCGATTCACTCATTTTGTTTTGTTCTTTTTGACTTTTGTTCTTCATTTGTTCATTTGTTTGACTGTTGTTTGTTTGTGACATGGTTTTGCCTCCCATCCCTCGCAGATCTACCAGTCACTGTGTAGCCCAGGCTTGTAGTAATCCTCCTGTCTCAATATCCAAACTGCTGGGATACAGATGCATAGCTCCATGCCTCACTGAGCCATTTTCAAATAAGTGTAATTAGAGGTGAAGAAACCGAGTGAATAAGAGAGAAACGAGGACTCCATTGTTGAACATGTTGGAGACAAAAGCACAGAGCTTGATAATGCATCGCCTAAGCCATGTTTTGCTCATGCATAAGTGTTTGTCTGTGTGTTCACATTTCTGTGTGGGTGCCACGGAAGCTATAGAGGGCGTCAGGTCACCTGGACCAGGAGTCTCAGAGTTGTGGCTCCCTTCGCAGTACAGATGAAGAGCCCAGAGCTCTGATGCTCTGCAAGAGCGCATTCAGTTCACTGCTGACCGGCTCTCCAACCCCATAATGCACTGCGTTTAAAGACCATTGATGGGATTCAGACGAAGGCCCAGATGCTAGGCAGCACTCTCAGAACAAAGTCAAAACCTGCAGAGAAGTCGGACTGAGAGGAAGAGGCCTTCGAAAGCACGAGCTGGGACTGCAGAGGCCAGTCAAGGCTGGTGACATAACTAAAGAGCTGTCTGCACTGAGGTGGTAGCTGAAGCTTGGCTTTGTCCACAAGATCGCACAGATTAAATTAAGTAATAATTCTCTGAAGGAGCTAGCCGTCATTAATTCATTTGGTTAGCTAAAAGCCTGAGATGAAGGCAAAGACAGTTACTAGAGTTAATGACCAGTCTCATTTTTGCTATTATCATGTTCAGTAGTTTGAAACAACTAGAGGGTTTTTTTCTGAAATTTAACAGCTGTGTGGAAGTTGAGATCTTAGCAGATATAAAATTGGTACCAAGTTTAATTAACTCATGTATTTATAGGAGATCTTACACTCACAAATGAGACATTTGTTCATTTCATAAATGTTTGCAAAATGTAAGCACATAGATGTCATTATTTATTAAAAATTTCTGCTAGTTTCTTTTCATTTTAATTTGTTTTCATTTTGTTTGTTATGCCTGTGTTTTAAGAAAAAGTCTTCTTGAAGTAGCCCTGAATGGCCTTAAAATTCATGTGTAAACCATGCTGGTCTCAAAATCACAGCAATCCTGCATCTGCGCTCTGAATGCTGAAATCTAGACATGTACCAGCACTCTTGGCTTCAGTATAATCTTATATATTTATTTTTTAAATTCAAATTTTAAAAATCCTGTTATCTGTCTACTATGATATACTGACAAGAGATCTTACTTTAAGTTTTCTTTTATTAGTAGATACAGTTTCTTATTACCTGAAATTATGCTCATGTATACTCACTCACTTCATTTTATCTATTGCTTGAACTAGCAATGCACATTATATATAAAATCATATATTTGGGATTGCATGACACTTACGTTTCTTAATAGTAAAGCTGAAATTTTCATTAAAAATATGTTAAGCTCAGTTGTTCTCAGACTCATAAGAAACTACCACTGATGGGAAAATAGATGGAGTACCAACAGTTACCTGAGGATAAAAGAACACTCCATATTTTAGCCACTAACAGCTAAATACTCCTGGTATTAGCCTCAGTGTTACGGACACAAAGTTCATTACATTATTGTGTATAAGATGAATTTATAGAAAGTCTAGACAGAGCGGACCTCTATGCATATGCCTTAATTGTCGATTCATGCTCTGCCACTGGGGAAGGATGGGGTGGGAAACAAGGAATGTACTTTCAAGATGACGACATAGCTGATCATCAGTATGGAAATATTAGTAATGTGGGATGGTAGCCTGACAACAGTGTGAAGGTCATCCCTCTCTGAGCGTCAGTGGACAGAAACCATTTTCATACTGGCTTTCTACCTACAAATGAGAAGAATTTCCAGCGTGTTGTGGATCAGGGTGGAATCACACGTGCTGTTTGTAAGGAGCTTTTTTGTTTGTTTGGGTTTTTTGGGGGGGGTTGTTTTTGTTTTGTGTTCTTAGATTTATTTATTTTACTGAGTATAGAGAGGACAGAAGAGGCCATAAGATGCTCTGGAACTGGACTTATAGACAGTGGTGGGCTAACATGGATACTGGAAGTTGAACCCAGGTTCTCCTCAAAGGACAGCCAGTGCTCTGAACCACCGAGCCGTCTCCTCAGTTCCAAGATATTCTTGATTTGCCTTGTTCAGTATTGCTGCTGATACAGTAAGGCTTCACTTAGGAAATGTCCCGTGTAAGAATCATTTTCATTTTATTTTGTTTTAGTCGTGAAACAAAGGGAAAACAGTCAATATTAGAGAAATAGTAAAAAAACAAAAAAACAAAAAAAAAAACAAAAAAACAAGGTACTTTTATTGTTAAAATGAAAATACCATTCTTTTCCACATTAGATATTAAGTCCAAGTACAAGTCATATACTAACTAGTCTAAGTTACAGATTATTCAAATCTTTGGATTTTCTAAAAGTCAGTTTTATTAGATACACATCATTTTAAATTAAATGGGCTATCAACTAGAGCTCCCAAATCCTTTGTTTACACAGAATTTTTATCATCACGGTCTTTCTTCTGATAGAAAACATACACCTTGAGAAGAGGCTTTTAAAGTTTATTACAAGTAGCTTGCACCTTTGATAAGGCATTCAAAAGACTCACCAGGAAAAGTGCAGAAAATTTACATGTTTCTTTATTATATGATTACACTACAAGATCTTTGAAAACGTACAGCTTCCTAAATACACTTTGCCTTCCATGCTGTCACTTGAAGAGATAAACAGGAATTTTGAGTGGTTATTGATCTCTTGTTTCTCAGACACACTGAATGGGTTTTTTTAGGGAGTAAAACCTCTACCCAAATGCTGGCCGCTGACATAGAATTTGGCAACTTTTAAGTGGACATAGATGTTTCATGGAACCCAGAACAAAAAAGTAAAGTGAAAGAAAACCTTCTTACCCAGTTAAAGATGAAATGGTGTTTTAAAAAATAATCTGAGATGTCAATGCTATACTATATACAAAATATGAATTCTGTTTTCTAGCCCCTTATGCATAAACAATATACATGAAGAGTATAACTATGGGGTCTTAGGCGTTACAAAAGATGGACACTCATTAATCTCCCTACATGCATATGAGCTAGCACACAGCATGGAGGATGCAAGAGTGAGACATTTTTAATGCTTCCACCACACTAAGCCCGCAATAGTAGCACAGTTACTGTGGTTCCTGCTGCTCTATTCTGTCCCATCCCATGCCCTCTCCACCTTGCTGCTTTTCTTCTCTCTTCCTACTTCAAGGAGCAGGATGTTGGCTCGAGCAGATTTAAGCTACCTTTCCTCTTCATAAGTCAAAATAAAATCTCTTCAACACTTGGTCTTGTCTCAGCCATTATCATCAAAGGAAAAAAGAAGAGATGGAAAATGGCCGTGTTCTCCTTTTCAATGTACAGATCTTAGACATGTATTTCTGAGTCAGATTAAAGGGTATGGGTAGGTTTTTGGACAAACATGTTATTTTTCCAGCTTGTTCTTGAACTTCACTTAGAGGCAGGGCTATTAACAGCATTTCAACAACAAGAATCTTATCACCCATCTTAACGACATTAGCAAAGGCAAAAGCATTACTCCCACAGAATTTAGGGCATCTTCAGCTGTATCTCCAGAAGTCAATTTCTTTTCTGCCCATTTCTGGTTTTGAACTAAAACTTTGCCTCATCTCATCTATGTTGGAATTAAGTTATAAACTTCCTCTTCTTGTTATATTTGGAAGAAATCGCTCTGGACCCCTTTTTCTTTTGTTTTTGTTTTTATAATGGCCCCATGCAGCAGCGACTTCTTCTCAGCCAGCACTGATAGTAACACTCCTTTCAGGTGTGTGTGTGTGTGTGTGTGTGTGTGTGTGTGTGTGTGTGTGTGTGTGTGTGTGTACACTCTTCCAATCTGAACCACAAAAGACTGATTTCTGATTCTTATATGAGATACCAAGGGATCGGACAATATTTTAACATAGGCAGTGTATTTTTTTCAGAAAAGGCAAAATTTGCACCATGCAACAGTTAAGACAAGTCATTTATAAATATAAATTCTAAAACAGACAGTGGCAGATTGTGTAACGGAGAAGAGGGTATTGGGGCTTAGAGACGGGCATTGTCGGAGGGAGCTGCGTTCATCAAGGAGGGATTTGGCTTGAGCTTAGAAGGATTGGGTGGATTTGGATTGCTATAGAAAAGATAGGGAAGCATTCTAGGCAGCAGGGACAGCAAAGCAAGCTCAGAAGCAGAAATGCCATGCAAATGTCATGGTATGCCCTAATTTTAATGATTCTGCTGTCCTATGAGGTAACTTTGATCTCATTGTAATTTACATCAGTGGCACTCATTCCAGTTTAGTAGCTGGCTTCCTGTAAGAGAGAAGAAAGACAGAAGGCTAAATGTTGAGTAAATACATCAGACAAATAATAACGGTAAATAAAAATATATAAAACTTTAGTGTCTTGCTCTTGTAAACATATTCTTCCATCCAGGCCTTGGCTTTAAGAAGATAGGATTCTTAGGGCATCATAAAGAACCTCAGACATTCAAGATAAGTAATCTAATCTCTAAACCAGAGGAAGGATGGTTTTCTTAATACTGTAATAAAAAAAGGCTGCTGCCATATTTTATATGGCACCAACTCTGTTGGTTATTAATCAAACTTTTCTAAAGCTAGACTGCCGTCCAGCTCTCATCCAGGGCCTTTAGAGAGTGAGTCCCCACGAGCACAGCTATCATTCACCCCCATGCCTTTTCCAGTGAGAAGGAATGCTGACACCGGAATGCTTCAGAGTTGACTGTAAGAACTCATTAATACTGTGCCAAAGAGAGAAGTGCTGACCATCAGGGATTTGATGACAAAGTAAACCAGGAGTCCCGTGACAAACATGCCTTAGTATAGGGACATAAGCATAGAGACAGACTCAGTAAGCTCTACTCCTGTCATTGGCCCCTGAAAACACTCTTTCCCAATATGTTAGTAGAGAAATGAGTATCAACCTGGAAATGAAAGGGACTCTGACACTGAACAAAAGAAATGTATCAGCTCTGGGCAAAGGCTATGAAAGAGGCTTGCTACAGCTTCAGGGTCCGAAATACTACTAAAGGTGCAGCGTTTCTCTGGATGTTAAAAATCTACTGGGAAGGTACAAGAGAGAAAATTGAGTTTAAAACCACAGAAACAGGAGCTATGAAGTGGGGGTGGGGAGTACCCTAACGCCATTGCTCTTAGGAGCATGTAATTGGTAGAAAGTAAAAAAAAAAAAAGAAAGAAAGAAAAAAGAAAAAAGAAAAAAAGCAAGAAACATTTAAAATCTTTTACTTCTAAGACTTTTTCACCAGGCCAAAGTAAGAGGAAATGAAACAAGATGTTCTTTTAAAGACAACAGTGGGCATTAAAGCAAGAAAACCTGTCAAAATGAGTAAAGGTTTGTGCATTGGCCACTGGAACAGGAACAGAGAGAAGCAATCGCCTCATTTGAAGAAGTTCTCTAATGAGGTGAGATGAACATGCCTTAGAAAAGGCTTTGTACTAAGCTAGAATTCCTAAAAAGGAAGAAACTATTCTAATTTCGAATAGAAGATATATTCAAGTACAAAATATTAAGCAAGTGTTAATAAGAGAAATAGACTTCATCTATTTTCCAGAACCCTCTGAAGCCAGAGCACTTGGTGTTTACTCTGTAGATGAGGACATTGGGATTTTGAGGTTTATAGTAAAAAGCATTCTAGATTGGAAACTCTGTCATTTTAATCTCACAAATGCACATGTTATTTGAAAACCCTTAGATTTGTATATCTGACTTCAGAGAGAGTATGTTCCCACCTAAACAGAAACCTAATTTTATCATAAATTTTAGTGAAGTTCTCAATGATTAAAGGTTTCTGGGGTATTTTAAAACATTGTAGTAGTTAACCCTTTGATAGCAATGACATACTCAGAATGGGTTTAAGTTGTTTCCCTATTTTGACTTAGGTTTATATTATATTACGTTTATGAATTAAGAAGAACAGGAGGGAGAAAGGAGGGAATGTCAGGAACTTGCTAGTATTTCCAAGAACTTTTATGCCCAGGAATTTATATTCATTGATTTTTTTTTTCAAGTACTCCCAGGACAAATGAGCCCCTAAGCCTCAATAATCACACTCCCACTGGTCAAACGACCATGCAGTACTGGTGACAAGGTACAATTAGTGATCCTCCAGCAAACTGGAATGGTCATTTTAGCCATCAGAAATAACAGGCTGGACCTAGGGCCTCAACACATCTGTAGCAGATGTGCACCTCAGTCCTCATGTGGGGCCCAAACAAATGGAGCAGGAACTATTCCAAAAGCTGTTGCCTGCCCATGGGATATGTTTTTCTGGCTGAGCTGCCTTTCAGGCAGCAGTAGGAGAGGAAGCACCTAATGCAGCAGAGACTTGATGTGCCAGGATGGGGTGATACCCAGGGGGCCCCCCATCTCAGAGGAGAAAGGGAGTTGGGATGGGGGCAGGATTGTGGGAGGAGGTGACCAGATAGGGAGCAGTGAGTAGGATGTAAAGTGAATAAATTTAAAAAAAAACTCGTTTATAAGAACAAATTAAAACCTAGATGGCACTTAGCGACTTGAGCAAGCATAGGGATATGAACATTCTCGAGACCTCTGCATGCTTCTCCACTACTGGGAGGTGCCATAGACGTTATTTTCTAAGAATTTCTCTTTGCATGTTTACTAATGTCCTATTTGCCAATATCAGAATAAAAGGTACAGTTTTCCCCTTCAAGTAGAATAAATAATTATTGTAGTCTTAAGGGGCATTTTCTGAATCCAAAAACAATAATGGTCTCAATAGAGTAGTAAATTAATTTATGACATTTATGTCAGTTGGGTATATATAGATTATAAGTAACTGAAAGCCCTACTATTGGTAACATGAAGAGGAGATTAGAAAGCACAGAAGAGGATGCTTGCAGCTAACCATTGGACTAAGCACAGGGACCACAGTGGAGGAGTTAGAGAAATGACTGAAGGAGCTGAAGGGTTTGCAACCCTGTAGGAAGAACAACAACAATATCAACCAACTGACCCCCCACCCAGAGCTCCCAGGCACTAAACCACCAACCAAGAATACACATGGAGAGACCCATGGCTCCAGTCATGTATGTAGCAGAGGATGGCCTTGTCCAGCATCAATAGGAGGAGAAGCCCTTGGTCCTGTGAAGGCTCCTTTCCCCAGTGTAGAGTAATGCCAGGGTGTTGAGGTGGGAGTGGGTGGGTGGGAGGGGGAGCATCCTCATAGAAGGAAGGGGTATGGGAGAGGGGAGAAGGGGGCTAATATTTGAAATGTAAATACATAAAATATCCAATAAAAATAAGAAAGCATATTTCTTCTATAACATTTACAGGTATCCAGGAAGGGTCACTAGCTATGTGGGAAGAAGAGTCACTAGGGATCACTAGTCACTCTGATCTTATTTCTCTCACTCCTCATATGCTGCTCTGAGCATACAAGTACAAGCTAAGGCCTTCCCACGAAAGGTTGCACTCGTTGCCCACAATTGGCTCATTGCTGTTTTAGCTGTTTTGAATTTCTGAGACCAAGTACCCAATAGAAGCAACTTGAGAGAAGAAAGCTTTCTTAGGACTGAGGGCTTCAGAGGAACTTCAGTTCATCATGGGTGGGAGAAATAGAAGAGAAGCTCTGTGGAAGTCCAAGGTACAGTAAAGCATCCTCACAGTGTGACTCAAGAAGCAACGATTAGATAGAAACAGGGGCAGATATGACCTTTGAAGTACTGTCCCTGTGAGCTATTTCCTGCTAACCAGCACTTATATCCTAATGACTTCACAGCCTTTAAAATAAATCCACAAACTGGAACCAAGCATTCAAAACATGGATTTATAGGGTTGGGGATTTAGCTCAGTGGTAGAGCGCTTGCCTAGGAAGCACAAGGCCGTGGGTTCGGTCCCCAGCTCTGGGAAAAAAAAAACATGGATTTGTAAGAGACATTTCAGAGTCATGCTATGGAAACTGTCAATCCTAGCAGCAAAAACTGAGTCATTTTGTTTTCCTGCTTCTATTCAGATAGAAGAAAGAAAAGGAAGGAGAATATTGAGGTCCTTGGAATTGGGGTGGGTTAACCAACTCTCACTGACCTCTATGACACCCACACACAATAGTAATAAATGTTAGCACTGGTATAACTTTAATGTCCATCATAGCTTTACCTGATTCTGTTGCAGTATTCACCATAGCTTCTCTATAGCTGGATTACATCACCAAAGACTTTCTGTATAATCCCAACATGCAAAGGAGAAGCATAGACCCAAAGATTTCAAAAGGTGAATTCTTTTTATATTCCTGCAAAATAATTCAAAATCATGTCTTAGCATGTTGTGAGACTGGCGGGGACCCTCCAGTCACCTGAGAATATACAGAGCCTGGTGTCTGCAACTTGGTGCTGTGGTTAAATACCAAGTCTTCTTTCAACCCTTGTTTGGAGGAATTCATTCACTAAGAAAAGTGACTTCATTTTACTGTCAGTCATTCCTAAATATGTAAATATAACATATGTTCAAGCATGCACAAATTTCCGACCTACGTGCCACATAACCTATACAGTCCACATAGGCACAATTTCGATCCAAAGTAGAAGCAGTCACTCTTAGAAAGTATGTCAGCTTTCAGATGCTAATATCATTTTGATATCTGTAAATAACACTGCCATTGCCTACTTTCTCCTTCACAGTCCCCAGATGCAGCCCAGGATACACAGACTGCAAACTCCTGGTGTCAGCGTCTACTGATGCCACCATATTATTTTTGAAAGGCAATGTCAGACTTCAAATCACATTATCTTAAATTCCCTACATGTCAACATCATAATTAGGTTCTGCTGTATGATTAGGTTTTCTGTTGCCACCACATTTGATAAATAAAAGACAAAGTTTAAAGCCAGTAAAACTGGCCTGATATCTCAGAATTAAAGATAGCATGTGTATTTACCACCTTGCCCAACATTCTCTTGGTCCTATGTCAGATAAAATCCCCATCATTTCCATAATCATATTCATACATGATAAAAATGTAAAAATAGTTGTTTAAAACTTGTTAAAATATATGATATTTAATATATTTACCCACAGACTATAAAATGTATTAGTCATCGTTTAATAATTGGAAATCATTTGGCTACATGTTGTAGACAGTAAGTGACATTGCTTTTACCAAAGAAGATTGTTTTCCTCAGCTGTCACAAGGAATCAAGCCACTAGGCCCACATTCATATTGCCATGTTATTGCACCACGGAGTCACAATGGTATCTCTTGGCGTCCTGTTCCTCCACACGGAGCATACAGCTCCGCATTTCATGTTCCTAAAATGACTGTCCTTTTCTCTGAGTCGGCCAGGGAAGTAGAGAATATAGGAAGGGCAAAGAATGTAAACCCATTTTTTTGTCTGCAGAAAAGAACTTTCCAGGAACATAATCTTCAAGGCTTGTCCTTTGGAGTATCCAAACCTATAACGTAGTATAGATAAACCGTGACATGTTGGGTTATCCAAACCCAACACAGATGTACAAAGAGATAAAGATGTTTTAACTCATTACACTGTTTTGCCAAACACAATCAGGATTTTTGTTAGAAAAATAAAATGAAAAGGGAATTTGGATACACAAGTTAGCCACGACAGATGTGTGAGCTAGCTCAGAATTTCTCCCCTTTGTTTTATCTTACTTCCTCCCCCTGAATTTAACTTAAAATGCCTGAAGTAATTGGAAATCACATAGTTTCACAATGTAGACACTGAAAATTAGCTGTAAACCAGTTCAGTGTTCTCTGAGCAGCAACTAACACATACATTGCAGGAATTTAATGAATATTAAATTAAATTGTGTTGATTGCTTCAATGTTTTCTCTTAACCTAAGTTTTCACTTTAACAGTTTCAGCTAACTTTTCACTACATATAAGCTACTCTCAGGTACCAAAGTGTGAGCATTCGGAATGTGTTACCATGGGAATGTAGCTGTGACTTACCATGTGCACGGTCACCCAGAGGACCGCATTCACTCTTTTATTAATGGAAGGTGAACTTTCTCTGGCTAAGCAATGCCAGAGAGGAGCAAGTATGAGTTCCCTGTGTCCAGTCAGGCCAGCTTCCATGAAGGGCCTTCTGTTTTGTTGGCCCAGATTCCCTCCACAAAAGGTATAAAGTATGTCGGCCATTATGTAAAGGAGCATCTACCAGGGGCCCAGTGCTATCAATTTGGAATGAATCAAAAGAACTATTGAGTACAATATAAAGTAGATTTGTCCAAGGGTTTCCTAACTCCCCCTAAATCAGGTCTTAATGTTGCGTTTAAATGTTGTGATCTTACACCATGAGCACCCTCCATTTGTTTACTTATATCAGTCAGTCATTTTCACTAATATGCCTGTTAAATTCCTACTGTGTGTTCTATAAAACGCTCAGTTCATAGCCAATGCTTATGTTTATGCTTATGCTGTAGTCTGAAGCTTGGATAACTAACATTGTTAATACACTGAAAAAGGAATTACACTGTCATGTTACCTCTAGGTCCCGTGAGATGGTTCAGAGGGTAAAGGTGCTCGCTGCAAAGTCTGAGGACTGGAGTTCAAATCTCCAGAGCCCACGTGGGAGAAGAAAACCACCTCTGCAAAACTCCCTCATGCTTGTCATGGCATATACATGTGTGTGCACATCACACACACACACACACACACACGCATCTTGTTTTGAATTTATGTTACTAATAAGCCCACTAAGCTATGTAGAAGGGAGCGATGGCAGGAGTTATGTAGATAGCACATGAATCATAGAAACAGTGCCTTGGTGTTGAATACTGTAAAACCACCTGTGTGCGTGTAGTTATTCTGATTCCCTTTTAGAACATCTGAGGATTAACTTCTGAGTGTGTATTATTTCAGCTCATCTTTAGTTGAAGAAATCCCACTTAATTAACAAATATTTCCTCCCACATGAATTAGATTTTAGACAAGTTACCATTGCCTTTAGTTTCCACAAATATGTTAATGCTTTGGGAAATCTGAGCCTTTTCTTTTTTACCATAAGAAGAGAAAGGAGACTGAGACCAGGATATATTCACATCTTTTCACCATAGCATATTGACTTTAGCACACAGTTCATACTCTAGACCAGGGAATTTTGAAAGCAGTTCTTGGTTGACTGACCGCACTCCCTGGAAGATGAAGGAAAACACTGTATTCTTCAAGCAGATGCAGTAGTTTTAAGGTTACAAAGGGGAAGGCTATAGTCCTGCTTCCAGCCTGAATTAGCCACTGTAAAGCAAGCACAGGGCATCTCGCTTGCTCTTCATTAACACTCCTCTCACCATGCCTTTCCTTTACACAGTGGTGACTTTCTTAACCCCGACTTCCACTGGATTTCTATCTAAAATCATTTGAAAATCTGTGAGGGTGTGTTCTTTACTTTTCTATCAAGTATTAATTCCAGGGTCCAGTTGTCAACCAGCAATGTGGAGTTCATTGTGTAACTTTTAAGGCCTCTTGAGAACTCTTCTCCCTTCACAGAGGACAGAGTACCTTCTCCTCCTGGCTCCTTAACAAACTATCTGTGACAGGCACATCTTAGCATGTCTTCCGCATTTTAACGTTCTCAAAAATGTATGATAAGACACAAAATAGTTGCTTCACAAAGTGTTCTTTCCTCTGACAATTGCCATGTATTCACTCTCGATTTTTATCCTTTTATCACAGAGTGCCACTAGGCTTCAAAACTGAGCCACATTTTCTTCTTGTTCCTAGGTTCCCAACTGTTTGTGTACTTTTTGAGTGTGTGTTTAGATGTAAGAGAAGGAATGTGCGTACTGTTTACAGAGTGCAGGGCAACTGCAGCGGGTCTGAGAAGAAAGTGAACGGTGAACAACAGATCGTGATCAGTCAACCCAGGGCCACTGTCAGGCTTCTTCCTAGTCCCCATTGAGAAGAATGGGGGTCCCTTGATTTTTACAGATTAGAGAAGCCACTTCATCTAGCCTGCCCTAGAAGTAAAATTAACAGTTGGTATGGAGAGAAGGAAGGTAATGGAAAGGGAAATCAGTCTGTGAAATGAACACTGGAATGACGTTATCAAATACAAGTTCATGAGCCTTACTTGAAGGTTTTAAAAGCAGTAAAAGTTAGGGCTGCCTGCTCCTTTAGCTCTCCCTACAAATAGGACCAGCTTCAGACACCACAGAAAGCAGGAGGTTGTTTTAACCCTGGGCTCAGTATTTTGTCCATTGAACAAAGCTGTTGATTATAAACTTCAGTGTGGTACCTGATTTAGTCAGGATCTTGTCACAGCAGTACTGCTGTTGAGATGGGAACGCATACTGCACTAATGATTCTGGGCATGCTGTTGACAGGGATGGAGAGCAGGCTACAGTGAATCTCAGTAATTTCATGTTCTCCTTCCTATCTAATCTGAGCAACATAGTAAGAGAGTCAGCTCAGACAACTAAGGGTGCTCCTGTTATCAAGGTTTACTCTTTCTCCTGAAAATGTATAACATGGAATATATATAAGAATATATGTGAATATATAAATAAAAATATAAATATATAAATCCATAAGTAGTATATATAAATATATAAGCATTCATATACGTGTGATGTATATGCCGATACAAGGAAGTAATGTTTGAAAGCATTGGTGTAGTAGAAATGGAGAAAGGAGCATCCAGCAGCCTCCTCTGTCTTGCTTCCCTTTGTAGAGAGCCAGCAGGTATTGTGCGCAAGGACATCCTTGGCAGACAACCAAGGGAGAAAATGTATCCTCTGAATCTGGGGGCCTCCCTTCCTTGATATTTATGCTGTATTTGTGGTATTTTTCCTTCTCTTATTCATCCTTGGTAGAAAGAAGGAAAAATTGAGCCCTGAAAAGCTTCCACAAGAAAAGGCCTTCTGAAAGGATTCAAAAGGAGACAAAGGAGCCCAGCACGCACAACTGTGGAGGACTTGAGGGAAGAAAAATCTGGCAGTAAGGAAAAAGCGTTGGAGAGTGAGGGGCAGCATGCCAATGGCCCATGGAACTGTTCAAGAACATTGGTTCTGAGGCAGTCAGTGTGCCTTGCAGCCAGTCCATCAATTCCCTCACAGAAGCTTGTGTGTGGGAACTCTGTTAGACGAGAAGCCAGGGGGACTCTAGATGAGTGGTTAACTGCATGGACCTTCTGTCAGACTGACCCAGTTTGAGAGCTGACTTCATAGTTGACTCTTGTGTAACCTTTATCCATTCTAGGCCTTGGCATCTTTGCCTTAAAAATACGGATAATAACATGTCAGTCACAGGTGAACGCATGGAGCAATTGATGTAGCACATCTAGCAACTCGTGACACTGAGGTGGGCCTCCTAAATGTGAGTTACCAGGCTGGAGTGACCTACATATTTTCAGCAACTGGAATCCACATCTGTATGGAGCAGGAAAGATGAATCTTCTAGCCTAAGGTTAGGAAGACTCAATTAATCAAAAGACAAATTCCTGATTGTCTACTTTGCTAGGCATCGAGACTGAAGTGGCCATGGTGCATCCCTTCCTCCATAGAGCTTACATTTTAGTAAGGGAGGCTGATAAACATTCTAGCAATGTTTGGAAAGAAATGCTAGAACTGCTGTGTTTTGTGCTTTTTAGGTGCTAAAACTCGAAGCAAAAAAACTTGGGTTCAAATTCAAGCTCAATTGCTGATGAACTATGTAGTCTTGGCAGGACAGTTAAGCTTTCTCTGCCCACATTTCTCCCATAGGATGACTGTTATAGCAGCACTTGTAACCAAGCGTTGCAGGAAAGATGATACTCCTGCATATCTGGAGGTGCTAGGTACCTGATGCATGCTAGTCATCACTACATAATGGTAATTGGACCGAGCAATCAACCTGCTTTCCTTTCCTCTCTATCTTTTTATGACTGAAATTGGTGAGGAACAGCTTCCTTAGAGAAATTGTGGCTAAGGAAATGCATACCAGGTTGCCACTGACTAGGAGAGGAGAGAATCTTAGAGAGAGTCTTAGAGATAGAATATGCAGAGAGTCAGAGGAGAAATTGAACTAAAAACAGTGTATGTACATGGAACACAGAAAGAGGAGAGGCTGGTGGGAGAACAGAGCCTCAGGACTTTGTTAACCATCCTCAGGAGTTTGTACTGTTTTCCCCAAAGCAATTCCCAAAAGGGAGCCCTGTAAGGGGTAGTTTAATCATTTGATCCACAACCCTTGAGGCAGATGCCAGGACAAGAAATAGAACAAGGACAGTTTGTAATGTAACTAAAGGCTCAACCCTAGAGAAGGCTTATTTTGGGAGACAGGAAACAACACTGGGAGAGGAACCTGGGAAGGAGCAGGCATTGTTTGAGAAGAACCAGATAGCCCAGTGGTCAGCTGCAAAGGGAGGATAGAGTTTCATGTACGAGGGGTGAAGCAGAGGTACCCAGTGCTGTGTAGAGATCAAACAAAATAAGAACCGAGAGAAGGTTATTGGTTCTGGCAATTAGGAGACATTCGGTGACCTTGGAGCATTAAGGAAACCTCGGAGCTAGAAACCAGATGGTAAAGAATACAGGTACTAAGGAGAAAGGGCACCATTGAGATAACACCACCAGCTTCCCTAACTGGACAGTAGAACAGGATGGACGTTAGAAGGCTCACAGGAGAGAGCCAAAGATGATGTCTAAAGAAGGAATTTCTGGGCTTAGCAAATGGATAGTGTGTGGCTGATAGGCTAAAATCGGTCCCAGGGGGATGTTGTAACAGGAGTCTTCTTCATATCCAGAAGAGAGAAAGCCACTAAAAATGTTGAGGATATGAGAAGGAGGAGAAGTGCAAAGAAATGAGAGACTTGCTGGTTTTGGAAACTGCTGTGGGGCAAGCTTTAGAAACGTCTTGAGAAATGAACCATGCATCTACTAAGCGACCCTTCAGACGGAGCTTGCCTCTTGCACAACAAATGGTTTTTCTAAAACCCTCTTGTCATAGAATAACCCATCTCCTTCCTCATCAAACATCCATTTAATTCTAGTCTAAAATTCAGGAAGTTAGCAAACTTTGTAAAATAATTATTTTGTTCTCAAATGTCTTTAATTAAACTCATTCAGCCCTCAAATTCAACTCCATGTTCCTGAAAAACTGCCCAGTAGGTGGTATTGTGACCACACTCCCTCTCCTGTCAAAGCTGCTTACGTTTGGAATCCCTCATTTCCTCTCTAGTCCGACATCAGAGACTACAGTCTCTGTAAACTGCTGTTGCTAGAATAGTACCTACCTGTCTTCCTGCCATTCACTGCTTTGGCCATGATCTAATTCTTTGAAGGGCTGGTTGGTTTGTATATCTAATCTGACACCAGCTTTTCTCTCTCTGTTTTTCTACATTTCAGTTGATTCTCTTGTGAGAATGTATATTTGCCACGATTCCCCAGTGATGTCATTAAAATGTCATTGTGTGTAAATAGCAAGTGAGATGATGCCTTACCAGTCGGAATGGGATTTCTTTTTGATCATCTGCTTGTGTTTAATGTGAGTAGGCCTTGGGACTGCCACCACTCAGCCCCAGAGTCTGGACTCTAGAAAGTGCTCCGTGAGTATCTTCAAGGCAGGCAGGACGCCTTCTGAGGATGCAGGATGCAGTCAACTCTGTCTTAGTCCAGGTCACCATGCTCATACCAGGAGCCTAGACTTAAGGAACCGTCTCCATCTCCAAATAGCAACCAGCCAAAGCAGTGCATCCTGGGAGTATCCTCTCCACAACTCTATGTCCCTAAACTGCACTATTATCCCCAGTGGGGAGCCAAAGCACCAGAAAAGAAGTGCCTCCATTTTGCCATCACTCCCCTTATTTCTGATCACTTATTTTTATTCTGGGGTCATACTTTGTACTGAAGCTCAGATAGCACAGCTGCATTTACATTTCTGAGCCATACGCTACTAGAGAGAAGCAAAGAGTCCCTTTGTGTTAGGATTTCTTCTCAGGGACAAATGTCAGTGGCCTCTTTTTGACATAATAGCTCTTACATAATACCTGTCAGGAACAAAGATGGTTTCGGGACAAAATACAATCATGACTCCTCCCCATGCATGGACTTAGAAACAGAAAAGTAACAGCAATAGATTAACAAACTAGCTGTCACCAAAAAAGCAAATGCTATTTCTGTGCCTCAGATAATTTTAAGTGACAGAAAAAAAAAATTCAACATGCTAAACCTGGTTTGTCCTCTTTTCAGTTTTCCATGATTTTTTTTCCTTCTCAATGCAGTAGTTTCCTGGTGTTTAGACCTGTGGTTTTGTTTATAGTTGCAAATGGTTTAAGTTTCATTGTAAAATGTAGATTAAGTTTCATAGTTCAGAAAGGAATTATTGGGGCTGGGGATTTAGCTCAGTGGTAGAGCGCTTGCCTAGCAAGCACAAGGCCCTGGGTTCGGTCCCCAGCTCCGAGAGAAAAAAAAACAAAAAAAAAAATTAAAAAAAAAGAAAGGAATTATTGAGAAACGATTTCTCCTTTTTGCTTAGAGCATGACAGTGGTTCTCAGAGAATGTTGGACCCCAGTTTTGTTTCATACCAAGCATCAGAAAGCCTTTTGTAAGCCCAGCCCACATCCACTTGCTTTAAGTATGTTCGCAGCAATCTACAAGTGGCTCCCAGATAAAGCGAATACATTGTTAATTACCCAGAGCCTTAATGTGTCCTATAATTGCCACTTGGCTAACCAACATTTGATACTTGTCTTAGGTAGGATTTGTTAAGAGCTAAAGAAGCAAGATCTTGATAGATGTGGAACAAACCAAATAAATACAGTATTTTATGTTCTTTTAATTTGGAACCAAGTGGATTTGGATGAAGTGTTTATTTAGTTTGCTGGCTGTTTCGAGATGCTCTGGGGTATTGATTCCTTTTATTACTAGCAGCCATTTAACTTGACCTCTTCTAGATCCAGTATTTTAAAAGCCATAAATTTTAACTTTACTTATGAGCAACGGCTGAAACGCTGTGAAAGCCTTTTTATTAGTTGAGCTCCACCAGTCTCGACGCTCTTCTGTCACCGCCGGCAACAATATTTAGGGCTTCTTAAATTAGAGTAGCTGCTGGCCTACTGCAGAGGGAAGAAGGAATGGGCAAAGCGAAACTATAAACAATTTGGAAGGTGTAGGGATCCAGGATGGCATCAACAGACAAAAGCGATGCACCCAAGGAGAGAACGAATCAGGTTGCTTATGTGGGAAAAGCATTTACTTAGGCTCATGGATATGGAATACTGTTTGTGAATGGGAATCAGAATACCACGTGACCAAAGAGCCAGGTGGACCATGAGACCAACTCCAGGAACTTTTACACGTTCTCTGCCTAAGGTCCCAGGCACTGTTTATCTCTGAAAGGAAAGTAAACAAATCTATGTTCCCCCTGGGCTACTGCAGAAAAATACGTACTGTATGTTATAGGTAACTAGTGCAATAGCTAAGACAGACTCCAGTATACCATGCTTCTCTCTTTGAAGATGTCCTCACCGGTCCTCTGCAGACAGGTAACTATTTTGACAAGAAAATCAAAATTGTTTTCATTTTTAAAATAACTCAGTAATGAACTACCGGGCCACATGTTATGTACTTGAAAGGGCCTATTTTTCTGTGAAATAAAGAGGGAAAGGAAAGGTCCATACACGGCCACTCTTGAAATGCATATGAGTATGTGAGAGTGTTTGTCATGGGGTTAAGAACAAATGAAATTAATTCTCCTTGCAAAGCTCAGACTTTAACCCACATACCCCAGTAGCTTCAGTGCACCGGCACACCAGGGCACCGTGGAGAAAATTCCCCATCCATCTTCTAATCATCAAAGATGTTTGTTTAAACAAATTTTCTTCTTTTGACCCCTAGACCTCTTTTTATTTGATCATGCAGCAAAACTCTAATGTGGAATTAGTGAAGCTATACAAGCAAAGAATTAACATTTGAGCACAAGAGAGAGAAAAAAGAAAAACAGCTAAGAGAGAAATGGAAAAACTAACATTGAAATAATTTATGTAAAAAATATGTGAGATAAAGAAATGCTGAATGAGGAGACACCCTCCTCCCACCCATTCAAGCTTCATTTTCCACTTCTCTGTAATGATTATAACCAAATTGTAACTACTAGACTTGGCTTTTCTTTTTACTTCACCTTCTACATCTCCCCGTTTTCATTCCTTATGGTAAATTTTAAAGTATCCTAGTGACCTAGTAATGCAGATAACAAAACAAAACATTGGTGTTTGTTTGTTTTGTTTTGTTTTGTTGTTTGGCTGTTAAACTATTTTCCCAACTCACCCAACTCATGTTTCTTAATTCGAAGCAAGGAGGGACTTCCTTAATGATTGACTACAGCGAAGGTTGAAACAGCATCAGCATCTGACCTTTTCTCTGTGACAAAAAAAAAAAATTGTTGCATCCGTTGAAGTAACTATCATCAAGAAACAAACTACAGCATATGTTTGTGAGGATGTGGGGCTCAGGGCAAAGGAATCCTTCTTCCTGACTGGTGAGATTAAATTAATCCAATCATGATAGAAAGCACTGTGTATGAAGGTTTGTTAAAACATTAAAGCTACAGCCTGTGATCTAGCTTTACCAACTTGGAGTGTGTTCCCCACAGCATCAAAATCAGCTCACAAGAGCTCTCGCGGACCTGCGTTTAGCACAGTTCTGTTCCCAGTAGCCAAGCCGTGGGACAGGTTAGGTGACCATCATAGATGCGTGGAGACAGAAGTGTGGTGTGTGTCTACGATATAATTTATTTGGGCGTAAAGAAGGATGAAATGTTAAAAGGAAATGGATGGGCTGGAGGTCATTGTGGTAAGCAAGACAGCACAGACTCATGAAGGTGACTATCCTGCATTTTTCTCAAAAGGAAAATCCTCTTAAAATCCTTTTAAAAGAAGGAAGGCCATGGAAGTTGAGGAGGATGGTTAGGAATGAAGAAGTGACAAAGAGAATAAAGGGTGTCAGAGAGTAATAAAAGGGATGACTATCATTAAAATATGGCTATCATAAAATATATTATATATGTATAAAACTCTCACAGTGAAGCCTGTTACTTTGTCCAATTAATATAATCTAACATTTTTTAAAAAGCTACCTGAACTCACTTAGGTATATGTCTCACATTGCTAAAATCATTTTTTTTTCTTCATACAAAATCCAAAGGCCTCACATTCTGAGAGCACTTAAAATGCCATGGCCAGAGACTTGTGCCTAGCATCAAACCAGGAATTCTTTTTTTTTTTTCCTTATCTTTGCTTTGTAGGTTTTATTATTGTAGTTTCTAAGTTTATTTTATGACTTATTTCTTTATACCCTAGTTTTTATTAGATAATCCAAGTATCAGATGATTTGTTGTTTTGTTTTGTTTTTATCTTTATTAACTTGAGAATTTCTTATTTACATTTCAATTGTTATTCCCTTTCCTGGTTTCCAGGCCAACATCCCCCAACCCCTTCCCCTCCCCTTCTATATGGGTGTTCCCCTCCCCATTCTCCCCCCATTGCCGCCCTCTCCCCAACAATCACGTTCACTGGGGGTTCAGTCTTAGCAGGACCAAGGGCTTCCCCTTCCACTAGTGCTCTTACTAGGATATTCATTGCTACCTATGAGGTCAGAGTCCAGGGTCAGTCCATGTATAGTCTTTGGGTAGTGGCTTAGTCCCTGGAAGCTCTGGTTGGTTGGCATTGTTGTTCATAAGGGGTCTCGAGCCCCTTCAAGCTCTTCCAGTCCTTTCTCTGATTCCTTCAACGGGGGTCCCATTCTCAGTTCAGTGGTTTGCTGCTGGCATTCGCCTATGTATTTGCTCAAACCAGGAATACTTATTAATTTAGTTCTTGTTAACTAACTAAACAGCAGTAAAGGGTTTATACTGTTCTCTTTCCCACAGCCTGACCAAAATAAAAATAACCTTGGACTTTTTTTTTAACCCAAATTGCTGTCTAGTAGATATTCTATACTGTGCCTTTTAAAATAAGCACTCATCTGACTTTAAAGGATGTTAATTGTGGTGAGTTATACATAACATACATTCTAATGTATATTTTTACTTATTTACTTATTTACCTATTTATTTATTTTTACATTCCAGATTTTATTTCCCTCCTGGTCCACCCTCCAACTGTTCCACATCCCAAACCTCCTCCCCGCCTACCCTGTCTCCAAGAGGATGTCCCCACCCCACCCACCTCACTAGACTTCTAAACTCCCTGGGGCCTCCAGTCTCTTGAGGGTTATAGGTACATCTTCTGTGACTGAACCCAGACCTGGGAGTCCTCTGCTGTATATGGGTTAGGGCCCTTATCTCAGCTGGTATATGCTGCCTGTTTGGTGATCCAGTGTCTGAGAGATTTCAGGGCTCCAGGTTACTTGAGCAGCTTCTGTCCATTGGTTGGGTGTAAATATCTGCATCTGACTCTTTCAGCTGCTTGCTGGGTTTTTTGGAGGGTCATGATAGGTCCCTTTTTGTGAGCACCCCATAGCTTCAATAATAGTGTCAGGTCTTGGGCCCTCCCCTTGAGCTGGACTCCACTTTGGGCCTTCTTTTCCTCAGGCTCTTCACCATTTCCTTCCCTGCAGTTCTTTCAGACAGGAAGAATTATGAACCAGAGTTTTGGCTGTGGGATAGCAACCCCATCCCTCACTTGATGCCCTGTCTTGCTATAGGAGGTGGGCCCAACAAGTTCCCTCTCCCCATTGTAGGGTATTTCATCTATGCCCCCCTCTTTGAGTCCTGAGAGTCTCTCACCTCCCAGGTCTCTGGTACATTCTGGAGGGTCCTCACAACCTCCTTCTTCCCTAGTTGCCTGTTTTCATTCTTTCTGCTGGCCCTCAGGGCTGCAGTCCTACCCCTCCCCAATACAAGATCATGTTCCCCTCTCCCCACACCCCAATCTCCTTTTCCGTCCCAGATCCCTCCCTTCCTCCCCCATTGTGATTGCTTTCTTCTCCTTCCCAAGTGGGACTGAGGCATCCTCACTTGGGTCCTTACTTGTTGACCTTTTCGAGTTCTGTGGACTGTACCTTGGGTATTCTGGACTTATTTTTTTGTTTTGTTTTGGGGTGGATTTTTTTGTTGTTTTTTTTTTGTTTTTGGTTTTGTTTTGTTTTGTTTTGGGGCTAATTAATATCCACTTATTAGTGAGAACATACCATGCAAGTCTTTTTGGGTCTGAGTTACCTCACTCAGGATGATATTTTCTAGTTCCATTCATTTGCCTGTAAAACTCAGGATGTCTTCATTCTCAATAGCTGAGTAGTACTCCATTGTGTAAATGAACCACATTTTCTGTATCCATTCCTCTGTCGTGGGACATCTCAGTTGTTTCTAGCTTCTGGCTAACACAAATAAGGCCACTATAAACATAGTGAAACACATACCCCTGCGGCATGGTGGGGCATCTTTTGGGTATATTCCCAAGAGTGGTATTGCTGGGTCTTTAGGTAGATCTGTTTCCAATTTTCTGAGGAACCTCCAAATTGATTACCAGAGTGGTTGTACCAGTTTGCAATCCCACCAGCAATGAAGAAATGTTCCTCTTTCTTCAATGCTGGCCAACATGTGTTGTACCTGAGGTTTTGATCGTAGCCATTCTGATTGGTGAAAGGTGGAATCTCAGGGTCATTTTGATTCGCACTTCTCTGATCACTAAGGATTTGGGGGTTTTTTTAGTTTTTTTTTTTCCAGAGCTGGGGATCGAACCCAGGGCCTTGCGCCTGCTAGGCAAGCGCTCTACCGCTGAGCTAAATCCCCAACCCCAGATCACTAAGGATTTTGAACATTGCTTTAGATGCTTCTCAGCCACTGAAGATTCCTCTGTTGTGAATTCTCCGTTTAGTTCTGTATCCCATTTTTTGATTGGGTTTGGTTTTTTGGTGGTTAGCTTCTTGGGTTCTTTGTATATTTTGGATATTAGCCTTCTATTGGATGTGGGGTTAGTGAAGTTTTGTTTCCCAATCTGTAGGTTGCCAATTTATCCTATTGACTGTGTCCTTTGCCTTACAGAAGCTTTCCAGTTTCACGAGGTCCCATTTATCAATTCTTGATCTTCGAGCATGGGCCATTGGAGTTCTCTTTTGGAAATTTCCTCCTGTGCCTATCAGTTCGAGGCTCTTCCCCCACTTTCTCTTCTATTAGATTGAGTGTATCTGGTTTTATGTTGAGGTCCTTGATCCCCTTGGACTTGAACTTTGTGCAAGGTGACAAATATGGGTCTATTTTCATTTTTCTACATACAAACAGCCAGTTAGACCACCACCATTTATTGAAGATGCTTTCTTTTTTCCATATATATTTTTGGCTTCTTTGTCAAAGATCACATGTGCATAAGTGTGTGTATTTATTTCTGGGTCTTCATTCCTATTCCATTGATCAATCTGTCTGTCCCTGTTTCAATACCATGCAGTTTTTAAATCACTATTGTTCTGTAGTAGAGCTTGAGGTCAGGAATAGTGATTTCCCCCAGTCGTTCTTTAATGGTTAAAAATTGTTTTCACGATTCTGGGTTTTTTGTCTTTCCTGATGAATTTGAGAATTGCTCTTTTCATGTCTTTGAAGAATTGTGTTGGGATTCTGATGGGGAATGCACTACTGTTGTATTTTTAAATGTTCAGCAGTGTCATTTGCATTGGACTGTGGAGCCTCCAACTTCAAACTTAACCAGATAGGAGGATAATTCCCTCTTCCCAGCAGGAACCCTGTCCTCCCTATCCTTAGCAGCTGCTCGCACACGATGATCTTCATGGAGTGTGCCCTCTGCACCCACAAGAGGGAAAGCAGTCCTTACCTTGGGGAAGTTTCTCAGATTTCTAGAAAAACTTTCTGTAAGGTTGGGCTGTCATGGTGTGAATTAAAAGGTTATGTCAGAGGTTAAGCTATGCAATTAAATCAAGAAAGCAGAGTATTCTAGTAGCTGACATTAACTTTTGAAAAGAGACAGGATTAGCTGTAGTTAGTCACATACAAACTGCACAAAATGAACAAAAGGGGAAAAGGTATTTCACCAGCTACCTCCCTTGAAAGAAAATCGTTCCATCCCAGTCCTCTAATTTCTCAGCCTAATTCCTTACTTCATTGGGATCGTTATCCCTGCCAGACATGAACTCAGCAACCGATGCATTGTGATGGGTTGTTTTTGTTTTTCGGCTTTAAAAAATATTCCCTCCATCCCTAAATAATTATCTGCAAATTAACCTTTTCTCTTACCAGAATATTGTGGGAATAGAATACAGAACATACAAATTCGTAAGCAAGACTCTTCAGGCAGGAGATAAATTCTTTGGGGCCACGAGGGAACCATTTATTAAATGGCTGCAGCAGTCCATAAATGGGCCCCTTTTGACCTGAAAGAGTTAATGCTCTATTGAAAGTGTCTGAATTGTCCCTAGTTTTACTCCCTTGGAAGGCTCTGACCCATTAATGGCAGTAATAATAATAATAGAAAACAATCCTGTTCTGCCTCCATTACTCTGCGACCGTTAATGGTATCCTAATGTTTTCTATTCTTTAAGTGTAACTGAAAACTGACATTCGGCCCAGCTAAAATTTCCAATGTAGTATGTTTTTTCATTATCATTTTTACACACCATGCAAGATGCTGAGTAAGGAATAAGGCAGAAGCTTATAATTGGTCTTTTAAATCATCATAAACATTTATTTTTCCCCCCATGGCTATTTCCAGTGCCAATAACTCAGCTATTCTATGATGGAGGAAACTATTTAATGATGCATCACAAGCCCCTTCTAAAGTTCTTATCCAGAACAAGGCAGAGGCCACAAAAACATGGCCTATTGTCTGTTCAGAGGTTGATTTTAAAATAACAAAAATAGCTGCTCTTTTTGATAGTATCAGCCACCAGCCAAGTGTTCCTGGGTATGCATGTGTTTGTGTGTGTGTGTGTGTGTGTGTGTGTGTATGCGTGTGTGTATGCGTGTGTGTATGCGTGTGTGTGTGAGTATGTACATGTATGTTTTTTAGAAAGCTTTGTATGTTTTCTTTATAATTTCTGCCAATAATTAGAAAGTAAAACACAGCTTTGCTGTGTTTGAAACAGAAATGGGGTTCCTGTATTGGAAAACTGTATCTATAAAAAAGGGGGAAATGTCAGTGCCCACTCTGAGAGGCTGTTGAGAGGGTGTACAGTCTTCAAGATTCAAAGTAAAGATTAGTCATTGTCTTTGCTGAAGAGCTAAAACAAAGACCAGTTTGGAGTCCTGGTATAGTATTTGTTCAGTATTAGGTGACTCCCAAATGAAATATTGTATTCTTCCAAAGCCTGTGCCTGACTCATTGTCCTCAGGAAGAGACAGGTGTGTCCACATCACTGTGTTTGATCCCATGGCCATGGACTTTAATCTATATTGTCAATGGAATTCATTCTAACCCAGCTCTCCTGGAAACTAATGTCCCTTCTAGTTTCTTTCCCTTCCTCTCCATCAACCTCATCTCTGCATCTCATCTCAACCCTAGATCTTTCTTCTCACTACCAAGTATACGATTCAGTGGTCAAGGTAGTATCTTGCTGACCCTACCCATGACAGGCTGTTGCTCTCATACTCTCCTACTCTGTCCCCCAAGTGTCTGTGATGCTGCTTCTGTTTAGAGTTCTTCTCACCCTGTATTTATCTTCTGCTCCTGTACCCATTGACAGCAATGTACAACAGTTGAGAAAGTCCATTTTACAACATTTCTGTATGCATAACACCTCAACTCATCATTAAAAATATCTACAGAATTAGCTTTGCTATTATCTTAGCTATTTACTGAGTTATTTACCCAGGCTGTGCTTCAGTTTTATTAGCTATACAATGATAATAATATTAATGTAATTTGAGGTGATTGATACATGTAAAATCACATAGAATAAACATAACAAAAGTAGCCACTATTATTTTACCAATGTCATCAATATTATTATTTTTTCATTATTCTTCTACATAGACCAATAAACTGCAGCCCTCAGAAGACAAACCACTAAAGTTCTAAGCCTTCCAATCTTAGCTCTACCTTAAAGGTATTCCTGTATCAACCCCTTTGTTGTTAAGCATACTGTACTGATTTAATTCACATTTCCTTATAGTAAATTTATAGGCGATTTCCATCCCTCCTGTCCAGTAGTACTGACATAGCATGAACTCTCCAGACATAGGTGCCTCCTCACTGTACAGCACATGAAAGGCACCCACAAAGAACTAGGGGAAGTCTGTGCCCTCCAGCCTCACCAAGTGACACATGCTGGGTTTACTTTGCAGTCTACAGTCTAAAGCAACGCCTTCAAATCATGATTATAGGACGTTTTATAGATTATAGAAGCCCTTGTCAACAGTAGCAGGAACCCACTATTTCTCTGTGTATTTCATTTCTCTTTGTATTGATAGTGTGTCTACACACACTTCTTGTTACCTAGAGAATGGTCCTTTCTCTTCACAGAGGAATCAGGGTGTAGACTGAACAGATCAATTTAATAAAACCCTTAATGTTGGGAAATTTTTCTCTCACAAACCCAGTCTGAAGTTTAATTTGCCTGTGAGAAGTTAGTGCCAAATGCTCTCTTCTCTGTACTCAGGTGTCCACTGGAAGCAATGTTCCTATTCCACACGTACTAGCAGACCTAAGGAGATAGTTTGCTGATAGAATCGAGTGAATATGGATGACAAGTAGAGAAGAGGGTGCTACATTAAGACCCTTTAAGTCGTAATGGAAGGGACTCGATTGCAAGTAGTTTCTGCTAAGAAACGGACTTGCTGACTAAATGTACTAGAACATCACAGGGCCTCAGTATCAGCTCTTGACATTCTGCTTCCTTTCTTTCTGCTTTATTGTTATGGAAACCTAAGACAGATGGCAGTAGTGACAGCTTCATATTCTTAATAACCCCTGGAAAAGATGACTCTCTCCTGGTCATGGTCGTAGAGATGGACCCGACTCTTACTAACCAGAACTAAGAAGAGGGTAGAGTCCACTGACTAATCACGCCTGGAATGCAGATACACCAGATGAAAGATGAGGAGGTGGGGTACCCCACAGGAAGCGAGGATGCTCATTCCAGGAAGAAGAAGGTTATGCTGGATAGGAAACAACAAAGGATGCCAGCAGCAGAGGGCGGAACTAGGGAGCTGAGGCTAACTGGGCTCTTGCATTACTCTTCCAATTTCTCCAGAAGCTTTGCTGAGACGGAGTGAAACAGTATTTTCCTGGATTCTGACCCTTCCCTGTAATCCAGCAAGGATTTCAGAACAAGAAAGGCTGATCGTAGACTTCCCCAAGAGGGAAGTTATTAATAGAAATGTCACCTTCTTGTAACCTCTCTTCCCGCTGGCAAGGACTCCTTGGGCTGAGTTACAGGGAAACTCCAGCATCTTGTCAGATTTCACAACAACATTAAGTGGAACTTCCTTTTCATATTTGTCACCTCATTTATTTTCTGTGTCCCCATGTTATTAGTTTTACTGCCCATTAATCATTATGTATAACAAAATATAGTTAAAATATGCCTAGGAGGCAGCAGGAACGGGTCTCAACATGACAGTCATAACTAAGCCAGGGTCGGAAAACATCTAATTTGTTCACTTGGGGATGCTCGAACATGAACACCTCTTGCTCCTCACATGGTCCAGGGCATTTCTGCAGACTTCCCCATCTGGCTCAGAGAAGACAGTGTATAAAACTGTTCTTTGGTAAGGTGGTGGAATAGCCAAACCAAAAGCATCCTTAAAGAAGAAATGCAAGTCTGAAGTTCAAGCTGTGGCAAGACAGTTGGCTAAGAATGACTTCCAGTCTATGATACAGCACTCTTCAATTTATCTTATGTGCTTTGTTCATATTTATTGCCTTTGCTCAAATACCAATATTATCAGAGTACTCCTTTGAGAAAAAATAATGGCTTCTGACTGCCTCCTTACCTAGCTCTTATCTTCCTGGTGGATTTGAACTTATTTTGGTTTCTTACTCACTTCCCATATTTGCTGTCCATCCCTCTGTGTGAACTTAGACCCAGGCGTCATGTCTCTACTTTTCTTCATGCATTCTCCGTTTGCAGAGAACCTACCCATCTCTGAAGTTGTGCTTTTATTTAATTATATGTTCAATTCCTCTTCAAAGACAAGAGCAATCCATTCCTGAAGCTTAATCTTGGAATTGACATCATACTGCACTTTCTGACATCCAGATGACCCCAGCATTTAGCACCTACATGAACATCACTGCTCTTTGAATATTGTCCATATATTTATCTATTATCCAGTGACCCAAAAAGTCCATGATCTTGCCCGGTTACTAATTTTGTTGATTGTGTTATAAGTTGGTTTCAGGGGGAGTCACTTCTCTGGTGAAAGAAGATAAGTAAGTCCTTTATTATTCCTAGGCAGCTATTCCCATCAAATAGTGTTAGCTTTTGACTTCTTTAGAAAAACTGTTTAGGCTCTCACTAGGAATGAAAGAAAATAGAAAATAAATTGAAAAGTACTAAGGGATCTTAAATAGAAAAATAAGAGATTTTGATACAGAGCGAAAATTTAAAGGTCCCAATGACCCAGCCTGTATTATATGGATAAGAAAGCAGAAAAACCCCTCGTGTAAAGTTGGTTTTACAGACACCATCACATGAATGTAAAATTGTCTCATTAAAGGAGACATACTGGTGAGAGGTGACATTTGTTGCTTATTTACTGTGCCTCAAATCATGTTCGCAGTTCTATATTATGTAATCTTCCAAATCCTATAATGGCTGAGCTGTAACTAATAAGGGAACTGAGGTACAAGGAGGAAAGCACCACGGCAACACAACTCGTACCTGGTAAGACCTGATGTCAGTGGTTTGATGCTGGAACTGTGTGAGTGACAGCTACTGCTTTAAAGTGTCAATTGCTAGGGAATGTCAAAGAGGGAATAAATTAGGGAGGGTATAACATGTCTCTTACTGCTATTATTACCTAAGAGAAATCCAGGTTTCGTGTTTAAATTTGTGGATCTCATTTCAGGCAAGTGGAACTAGAAAGCAATGTTGTCCTAACATCCAACAAAATAGACTTCACACCAATAGGAAGAGATTTTGAAAGATCTCTCCATGGTGATTAGGGGAACAATCTAGCAAAAGGAAATAACAATCCTAAATATGTATACACCATGTATCACTGCACCCAGTGATACTACAACTCCTGGTTATGAAGAAACAGATTCACCTGAACACAATCATAAAGACTGACTTTGATAATCCACCAATAGGTAGCATATCTGAACAAAATCTAGAGAAAAAGCTGAGTTAAATAAGACTGAAGACAGACTTAACAGATATCTACTGAATATTCCATCCAAACACCACAGAATATGTGTTCTTCTCAGCAGTCCATGCCATTTTCTTTAAAACAGATCATATAGTAGAACATAAAATGGGTCTTAATGAATACAGGAAATTGAAATGATTCCCTGCACTCTATCAAATCACAGTAGAATAAAGTTATAAACTAACAGCAAAACAAAGTAAGTACACAACATATGCAAACTCACGGAGTTTGAAATGCTCACGGTGGAATGATACTTGGGCCTTCAAATAAATCAAGATGGAAATGCTTTAAAACTCCCGCAGTTGAATACAAATGAAAACACAATGTACCAAAACCTCTGGGAAGAAATGAAAGAATCCTAGTAAGAATATTTACTGCTATAAGTTCCTACACTAAAAAAAAGTCAGAGAGATCTCAAGTAAAGAATTAATGATGTACCTTATGGTGTTAAAAAGCAGTACCATGACAAATTTAAAATCAGTTAATGAAAAGAAATAATAAAGATCAAATAGATATTAAAGAAGTGGAATCAAAACAATTGACACAAAAATAATGAAGAGTTGGTTCACTGAAAACAAATATAAACAATAAATCATCAGCTAACATAAAAGAAAATAGACACAAATAAAATTAGAGATGATAATGGAGATGTTATAATAGATACCAATGAAATTCAGAAAATAATTCAGACATAGCTTAAAACATTATATTTCAATATATCCAAATAATTTTCCTAGAAATAGAAAGCAATAATTCTAAAGATCAAATGGAAGCACAAGGATTCTGACTATCCACGGCAAAACGAAGAAAAATGCTTACGGTGTCACCATACCTGAGATCAAGCTATACTAAGGATCCATAGTTCTAAAAACATCATGGTATTCACAGAACTCACAGAAACAAACATCAGGGTCAATGACATAGAGGACCCACATGCATACTCATGAAGGCACAACGACATGATTATTGACAAAGATGCCAAAACTATGTACCGGGGAAATCTTGCTTTAAAAACTGGACATGTTGGGGCTGGGGATTTAGCTCAGTGGTAGAGCGCTTGCCTAGCAAGCGCAAGGCCCTGAGTTCGGTCCCCAGCTCCGGAAAAAAAAAAGAGAGAAAAAAATTGGACATGTACATGTAGAAGAGTGAAATTAATCCTCATCTCTCACTCTATACAAAGATCTGTTCCAAATGGAAAAAAGACCTTAATGTAAAACCTGAAACTCAAAGCAGTTAGAAGAAAATTATTGGAGACATAGACATAGGCAAGGACTTTCTGAAAAGAACTCTGGTAGTTCAGGAAATAAAACTATGCCAACAACTGACAAATGAGATCACATTAAGTCAGAATGCCTCTTACAGTAAAGACTGCAGCTAGGGAGAGGCAGCATGTAGAATGGGAGAAAACCTTTACTAGCTATACATCTAATCAAAGAACATACAGGGACATCAACAACTAAATGTTAAGAAGTCAAATAACCTAATCAGTGCTCTTAGAAAAAAGTAAGAACAGGTACTTCCCAAAAGATGTGGCACAAAGACTAAAAATGTACAAAACATGCCAAGTCTACACAGAAATGCAAATGAAGAGTACAAAAAGATGCCTTTTCTCCCCCAGTCAGAATGGCAATCATTAGAAGCTAACATCAAATGCTGGTGAGGATTCAAGAGAAGGGAACCCTTCTACGTCACTGGTGGAAAGATAAGTTAGTGGGGCCACTATGGAAATAGAGATTTCCTAGAAGACTAAAGATAGATCTGTCCTATGGTGTGGCTTTACCATTGCTAGGCATTCATGTGATGATCGCCAAGTAAGGTTAAGTCAGGATAGCACAGAAGTACCTGCATATCAATGTTTATTGCAGTTCTGTTCACCATAGTTACATACGGAACCACCCTAGATGCTTATCAACAAAAGAGTAAAGAAAGCACGGCATATGTATGTAATCAAACTTCATTCTAGCATAAAGAACATTATATCAGTATGGGAATGTATATGCATGCATCAATGATCATATTAAGTAAATTAAATCAAAATCAGAAAGATAATTATCACTCATTTTCCCTCACTTATAAACCCTAGATTTTACATTCATACGTGAAACATATGTGTATGTTGTATATGATTTGGCAGTAGAAACAAAATTGTCCAGGGAAGCAAAGGGGACTAACTGGAGATTTGAATGGAAAGAAAACAACAGGCACCGGAGTTTTGGGGGAATGGTCAAAGTATATCATATACTTACATGGAATTAACCGTACCAATCGCATTACTATATACTGTGAGTATATGTCCAAACATTGGAGAGCTTCTATTGCTCTTGGATAGCTCCTTGGGGAATTCTGTGCTGTCAGTTTGTGTGTGTTCAGTTTGCTCTGTACCTGGAATTGAACATGGCTCCTTTATAAAGCATCCCAGAAAGTGGGAAGAGCATTAGCTCCAGGGGAGTACAGGTCAAGCCTGCCTCAAGTAGCACTTGAGCAAGCTGGCTGAATCTAGGGGGTCACACGTCTTTGTCTGCACTCTCAGAGGACTTAATGAGAAATTGGAAGATAGCCAAGTGGAGGTTCTGACATTTAGGAACCATAATACAAACACAGCACAAATGCCACTGGAACTCCCCCACGCTTATCACAGGTTAGATTGAAATTCTTGCTGTTTTAAGCAGACAAAAGTTTCTTAAAACTCAGATAAAAGGTGCCTTGTGTTTAAGATTGCTGACATAATACTTGCCATGAATGTGTTATATGAGGAACATAGACAAACGTGTTTAGATTTGCCACAATTTCCAAAGTCATTGATTAACAGCAAACTTACAAGATACAGCGGTTTCAAGGTGCCATTGTCCTGGAATTCCTGCGTCCCTTGGTCATCCTGGCCAAGGTAAACACAGGTTCTTTTCTTCCAATATTAATTACTAATACTAGCTCTCAGGTTACACATTGTATTTCATAAAGTGTGTGTGTGTGTGTGTGTGTGTGTGTGTGTGTGTGTGTGTGTGTTTATGTGTGTGTATAGGTTACTGAGTGACTCCAAAGGGTTAAGGGGCAAAGAGTTAGAAAAAGCCAAAGTTGGGAAGCCAATAGGGATATAAGATTATCCCTGAAGATTATTGCTTATTATTATTATTGTTGTTGTTGTTGTTGTTGTTGTTATTGTTGTTGTTGCTGCTGCTGCTGCTGCTGCTGTTGCTGTCTTATTGCTGATTAGACAATGAATTCCAACTGAGCTGCTGTTGTAAGCCTGGCCCCATGGGTCACTAGTCTGAGAGATAAGTTACAGAGATTAGTTTAGCTATAGAAGTGAATGAACAGGACCAGGTTCTGCTAAAAGAATAGGCAAACAGGTATGGCAGGTCTAGACTGATGTGTACAGGGAAACAGGTATCATGTGAGGGCATGTTGGGAAAACACTCCTCTATGGCCTAGAAAGTGGGCCTTCACCTGATACTAAATGGAACAACTTCTTGTCCTTAAACTTCCAGGCTACAGAGCAGTGGGAAATTTCCATTATTCATAAGCCACCTAGTCTTCTTGTTTGTCATTATTATAGAAGCCCATACTGGCTACCAAATGTGTAAAATATGTGAATCTTGATGCACAAGACTTGTGCTTAGGTGCTCACAGCCTGAAAGAGAGCAGTTCACACTGGCAGACCCCACCGCTCACTAGCGAACACATTCCTGTGGACAGTTACCCTTCTTTTCTCTTTCCTCCTCACATGAGGAACTAGCAGTCAGATTTGTGTGGAATCAATGGGGCCCGGTGTGGTCTTTCTGTAAGAACTTGGTAAACTGCAGTATACCAGGCACTGCTGGTTCCCAGTGCACTTATTCCGCATTTATCGTAGGCGCACACATCCTGAGCCACAGAGTACAGAATAAACATCGCTGGCCGGCTGGCTTCATTTGGGCTTCACATTTTAGCATTAAATTGATATCTCACTGAAAGAATTCATATCGAGAACTCAGGATTCATGCTGGCACAAAACTAAAAGCTCTCACCTTCCACCACTTCTATGGAAAACAATAAACAAGACTCTGAGGAGCTAATTTTTTGATTATATACAATTAAATATAAAAGGCAGAGTAATGTTTTTAAGTATAAGAAATGCTTACCCTTAAAACTGTAGATATCCCGTTGGGGATAGAATACATGCTCCCTCCCAAGGCTCCAGGATCACTGTAGAAGAGGGGGTGAAGAGACTGTACCAGACAAAGACGGTAGATGAATAGCAGGAAACAGTGTCTTCCGAATACAACAGAGCAGCTGCACCTATGACTGCGTTATGGTTAGGACAGCATGTGTAAGACCTGCACAGTCTCAAGCCAGACTAAATCCCAGCATGGAGAGGGGAGGTGGGGATGATGTCTCACCCCTCGCCATGGAGCTATTGGCAATCAAGAGGTGTTGGGAGGAGAGCCAGTTTTCCCTAAGAGGATAGCCCCTGGTAAGTCAGCCATGCCCCAAGAGTAGGCCACACATCCAAGAACATATGTGTATCACAAATAGGAGTGGGGGACACATTAAGTGGGCAGCCAGAGAGTTGATGGATCTGGGATGACTTGGTGCATCAATGAATACTGATACCAAAAACTCCTCCTGAAACCCAGAAAGAACTAATAAAAAAATTAAGCATACAAATAAAAAATTACAGACACCTAGTACATATGTAGCATACGTTTGTGAGGATACCTTTCACAAATCAGTTACATATGGACTTCTAGCTATGATAACTTTTAGAACTGTATTAGAATTCTTTATATTGTGCTCTGGGAGTACAATACAACCCACATAAAGACACAGCACTCTCAACAATACTAAGCACAGGAAAGATGTGCAGCTGAAGCAGCCGCACAAAAGAGTAAAATGAGATAGGGAAAAGTCATCGACGCAGCCTCTGTGCAGAGCCCATCACTGAGATCTACAAGGAGGAGCTGGAAGACAAAGCTGTTCTCCTGGTCGTGATAAAAATACGACTAAAGTGCACATTAAATAGAAATGGTAGAGACGGTTACTGTTACAAAGAGAGAAGGGAAGTGAAGGAATGACGAGTAAAAAGAAAGGCAAGATACAGAGATGAGTAATTACAGGTGGAGTGGGAGATAGGAAATCGTTGAAAGCGACAGAAAAGAGCTGGGGGTTGTGTTAACATGAACAGATGCTGGGTGGGGGCTCAGCGGAAATGCTTTTCCAAATAGAAAATCTCCCAGCACTGAACAAGAAGGACATCAGTGTGTCTTAGCCCGCTTTCCCCTGCCGCGTGTCTGCTCTTCTATTCCTGCAGAAATCATTGACTGTGTACTTCTCTGGGCTGAGGATACACCATCAATGAGGCTAAGAAAAGTGGAGACATTCACAGGTCCAGTTTCAGATATAGAAAGTAGCAGATTGTTTGAACCCCCAATCAGTCCTTTTATTCCCTACGTTAATAATAAAAAAATTTCCTTAAAACAGTAACATTACCCTTCTCAGAGATCAATGCTGGCTCTCTAATTTTATAATATGCTATTTTTGTATGCAATACATGTAAATATATACATAAATACATACATAATACATACTTACAAATGTGCGTATGTTTAAAATTCAGGAAAGCTTACAGAAGGAAAATGAAAACATTAAAACAATCCAGTATATTGAAGAAGAGGTGGTTATATTCTGTATTCACTTATCAGGTACAGTTTTACATAGACAGAGACACAGACACATTAGATTGGACAGACAGACAGGTAGACAAGTAGACAGACAGACAGATAAATAAGTATTTAATAAATTGGCTCCTTTTGGTTGAATCATAGTTTACATGTCTGATCTGCAAATAGAAAAAATTATGATGTTTAATAAATATAATGAGTTAGCTATTCATTAGATTTGCTAGATATAATTTGAGTAAAAAGAACTAACAAACAACAAAACAAAACAAAATCACACTATGGCCTAAGACCTTGACTCAATATAAAAGAAGGAATTTTGGGGAAAAGTATTTCAAGTATATAGCAACCCTTTGCAAACATTATAAGACACTTGGAGGGCCATGTGAATCCTCTGAATCCTCATAATCAAAGGGGTATTTGTTCACATAATCTTCCCATATTTTCTCTGGATATTTTCACTTTAAAACAGACAATATTTGAGACAGGGTAGAGGAGATTATGCAAATGTATGAATCATAATGAGAAGTTTACTATTGAACATTTGGTTATGAGTTTCAAGAAATGATAAAAGACTTCAGGATTTATGCAACTAAGAAGAAATAACCTGCTCCCACAGAATTGGAAATTGCCAGTAAGAGATCTGAGCCCCGCGCGGCAGCAGAGCATATAAACCGAGATTGCATGATGCCCCATGGTAATGAATAGGGAGCAGGGCATTGTGATTAGCTTGGAATGATGATCAATATTTGGAATACTGAGATAGGCAAGAAGGTAATTAGGCCCATTATGGACACAGTTAGCACAGATAACATAATTTGGGAAATTATACATTTGAAGATTATTGAGGATTTTTTTCAAGGCTAATGGGTCTTCAATGGTATCTATTAAAGCACATAAGATGTTTTGCCTCTAGGGAACCCACTTTAAAAAAAATCAAATACACAAAAATTTCAGTAAATGTAGTCTAAAACTAAAAGATAAAGTAAAATATATTGGGAAGTAAGTGGTTGTGATTTCCTACTTGGAATTTATAATAATTTTTCATTTGAAGAGTTTTAAGGCTATTAATTTCACATCACCACTCCCCATGAAACTAGGAAAGTGTTTCTCAATGTTTGCCCAAGTTCATTGCTCATGATAATACAAGGCCAAATTGGTAATGTTTGGCTTCCTCCAACTTCATGTTGAGACTCCTGAAAAACATTGTAATTTTGATCCTGTCCCTAATATACTACAGGACACAACCCCTTTATTTTAGGAAGGGCTCGAACTTTATTCTCACTAAGTACCTTCAGGGTCCTTGATAGTTTTAGAATCTTCAAATCACAGACTCTCCCAGCCTTTCCTTCCATCCCAGCTCCATCGTTTTGGTTCATCCCTAATACCTAGAAAGACTGCCTAGCAGAGTCTCCCAGTGAGCACGAGGCTAGGACTCCGGTAGGTGACTATCACTATCCATCCAGTCCTCCATTACAGTCACTCCATTCTCCCCCTTAGTCCTGACAGCAGCCCTCTTACAGGATCCCATCTTCCTACCTCAACCCTTTCACTGGAGACTGTAGCTCTTCACAGAGACACGCAGTCCCCCTAACTCCTTCGTCTCTGTCTCTCCAGATTCTTCTGTGTCTTACGTCAGCCTACTTGCAGAAGCCCATCTTCCCACCACACCCCCAACTCTGTGGAGACCCTGCCTCTTGGTGGAGAGGATCCACCTCTTTGCCATGGGCCCTCTGCAGATGTCCTTCCAACCCATCTCTATTCATCTCTGCCATCCACTGACCTGCCGAAAACTCTCTACTAGGGAAGCCATACTCACCTCACCTTTGTAAGATCTAGAGAAGCAACAAAGACAAGTACCAAATTAGTATATGTTTTATTGGTTTTGTGTATGTATGTACACACATGTGTAAGTCATCCATATTTTATACATATAAGTATATAAGCATTAATATAATGTTAATTGTTTCATTCTCACCAAGAGGGAAAAGCAACTTACCATGTATCTAAAAGTGAATACCTTCTCAAATAATTTCTTATTTTTAATAAAAATGCATTAGGAGCAGTTTCATCAATAATGGAAGACCCAATTACTGGTCTTCTGGATTAGGCATTCTTTTATTGTGTGATTTTAATGCTTGAGTGGGAAGTTTAAACATTGCCAATGAAATCTCAGACTAATTAAACGATTATAGCCTAAGGGGCAGGGCAAGCAAGACTCTACTATTAATCTTACTAACAATGTCTACTCTGAGATGTACCGATGAACATATAGACCTATTTCAAAAGATGAAGTAGAAGGAGTTGTTTATTAAAAGATGAGCTTTGAGCTGACCACATGACTCAGTGGGTAAGAGGTTGGCCGTACCTGCACGCTCACATGCATACACCATGCATATAAAATGTCTGTTTTTCTTATGACTTTTAAAAGTAAATGGAAATGCCTTATGTGTTCTTTTTCTTCCTCTTGTGGTTACATTTAAGAATGCATTGGTGCCGTGAACCAACTCAGTTGCACTAGGCTAAAATTAATTTGAGATATATAGAGAGAGCACGGGGTTAACAATAGCTTAATTACCATAAATACTTAATGGTGATGAATCACGTGCCAAAGAGTGTTCCGAAAGTGCCTTATCCTCATCTGATGGGTGAGGAAACCGAGACACAGAGAGATGCAGGGCCGCAGGTTGTGTATGGATCTCGAGTCTTCTACAGCCTTCCTCTTAATGTTCATCTCTCTGGATAGTTCTAGCTGCTGTCCAGATCACCTGCCTTTCAGAAGCCAGTGACCAGTTTCAACTACCAGGCAGGTGCAGGAATCAGAAACCAAGGACTGAATCCCAGTAGTCCCCTAGGAAGGTACTCAAGCTCATACTGTGTATTGGCATGGGTGTTTTAAGAATTTGTTTGGAAATGGTAACCCTCCACCTAGTCAGTCAAACTTTGACCTTACAACACTGGATAAAGAGGGTATCCACATGTTCCTCCAGCTCTACCCTAAGAATGAACTGAGTGTTTCTCTAGGCCGAGTGTGATTGTTTGTACATGCTCAGCCCAGGGAGTGGCACTATTAAAAGGTATGGACCAGTTGGAGTAGGTGTGTCTCTGTGGGTGTGGGTTTTAACACCCTCATCCTAGCGGCCTGGAAGCCAGTCTTCTGCTAGCAGCCTACAGCTAAAGATATAGAACTCTCAGCTCCTCCTGCACCATGCCTGCCTGGATGCTGCCATGTTCCCACCCTGAAGGTAATGGACTGAACCTCTGAACCTGTAAGCCAGCCCCAATTAAATGTTGTCCTCATAAGTGTTGCCTTGGTCGTGGTGTCTGTTCACAGCAGTAAAACCCTCACTAAGACACTGAGGATGCACCATCAGCAAGGCCAAGAAAGGTTAGGTGGCATTCACAGGTCCAGTTTCCTTGCTAGGAAAGTTTGGCAGTTAGATTAGATTATTTGACCCCCAAATGAGTATTTTAACCCTCCTATACACTTCATAATAAAGAAATTCCAAGTAATTGTATGCCCCTAATTGCTGCGTGTGCATGGTACTTGAGGACTGCTGCTGACTTCCTGCACACAGGTGGTTAGAGGACCAGAAACTGATGTCTGGAGGCAGTTCGAGCTCTACGTCACCTCTTTATTGGAAAAGTGACAGCACAACTTCTTCACATATTTTTTCATTTCTATTACATATATATGATTGGTTAAGTTTGTTATTTCAATATGATATATAATACATGTTATACATGTTCATCTATGTATACTTATACATGTATTTAATATAATATATAACTTATAATTGATAAATAATATATTCTGATTACTCTCCCTTACCCTCTTCTATATTGCCCTATCCTTATCAACTTCCCCTCATACCCTCCCATTTCCTACCCCAATTCATGACGCTTAGATGTTTTGTGGCCTGTTTAGATTACCCAAGGCTCTCACTGTGCCAGAACTGTCTACCAGAGTCTAATCGGGTTGTTGCTGGGTACAGAACAGAAGGGCTGTGCTTCCCCCTTTACTGCTCTGTCAGGAAAGAATAGCTTATCAGTAAGAGGTAAAGCCCCTGCCCCATCCTTGTGCACATCCATAGCTGCTATGAGGTCATGAGTACAATGGCTGCCTTGCCCAGAAGATGCCACAAGTTCACAGCCCTCTCTCCTAACTGTCATGCTACCCCACCCTGCTGCTCACTGGGCCTTACTCGGTATAATGTCTTGCATACTCTTACACACCCATCCATCCTGATGGCTATATCTGGTTTTGGCTTGAGGTTGTTTTGGTTCTGTATTTTCCCAGAAGAAGGAAAGTGAATGTGTCCAAGAATATTTTATTGTAACACCCAAGGATTATTTTTATTAAGTGAGATCTTTCTTTTAACATTCTTCATAATTGTATCGTTTCTCTCAGGATACCCATATGTGTCAAGTTCATGTTTGTGAGGGGACAGAAAGTTTATTAAAACATAGAGACCATGGCCACCTGGTCTGAAAAATGAAAACTTTGCTTTAAAGGTTGCCATTTGCAACTAGCCCAAGCTGGCCAGGAAATCACCAAACACTCAAGTACAAATTACTTCTGTGACTACTCAGAATGAGACGTACAAGTGTTCAAATCTGGACAAGGTCCATGGCATGACGAATGACACCTGGTATCCATAGATCACTTGCCCAGACAATGCCTTATAATTGGCCACCGCCTCCATCAATTCAGCCCCAAAGGAAAATGTGAAGAGTCATCACATTTGGGGGTGACTTCAATGGGTTTCAATAGCTGAGGTTTCGACTTGATAAATTGCTCATTTTCTATTACTTCTTCAAGGAGACCTCTACCTTTAGAAGGAGCCTAGGAAAAAAATATCTGAGTGTGTAAATGGTGAGACTAGAAATAGAATGGGAATGGTCTTGTCCTCAAAGCTGTAAAACTTCCTGCACATTGTCATCCTAAACCAAAACTGAAGAGGGCAGCGGTAGGGAAGAGAGGTTGAACGGGACAGTCCATCCTTCTCCACAACATCTTTTCCTGATAGGGTACTTTCCTCCAAGTGTTTCAACTGGGACTTAGTACTGATGCTCACCAACTGACACCGCCCTGCCCTGACAACTTTGACCTAGTGTGAAAGAATACATAAGGGCCTAGTGCAGATTTATATCAAGCTCTCCTAGCTCTAGGAGATCCATTCTGGTCTATGCATAGCACCTGTACATCCTCAGAAGGACCTTCCTGCTTTGAGGACTTTTCTAGCTAACATTAATGTTTCTTCCATTTCTTCGTTCTGTTTACTCTTAGGAATGAATAGAACTCTTTTTTCCCCCTAGAGAACCCTGGGGCTCAAATTTAAAGTCCAGAATTCAACTTTCCCTTTTGGTTTTAATTTTACTATGTGTCTTAGGGTCTAATAGTGCCCAGCGGCACTTGGAGTTTCTCATTTGGGACATGCCCATGCATGGGTGGGTATGTGTGCATGTGTGTGCACGCACACACCACACACCACACACACACACACACACACACACACACGCACACACATGCACACACTCATGCACACATGCACACACAAATAAATTGCCAACTCTTTCACTCCTACAAAATCCAAGACTCCTTTACATCCCGTTCTCTTAGAATCAGTTACTGTGTATTTGTTCTTCCTCAGAAATGCTTGCTGAGATGTAGGTGGGCTCCCTTTAGATAACACACCTCATATCTCGAATGATTTATTCACTTTCAAGTTCCATGGAATTTATTGCTAAAGGTTGATGTGAACGCTTACAGTTTGGGCTCTAATATAATCTCCCGAGTGGCAATTAATAAATAAAAGATGGCTGCTGTTGTTGACAGAGGATCTAGGCTTACTCAGTTAGTTCTTTTCTTCATGTTTTCACCAAATTTCATGCCAGATATCCCTAGGGGTCGATGCTAAAAAAAAAAAAAATTCTGTAAATTCTAAAGCTTTTACTGTTATCTCAATATTCCCAAACCCCTATGTTGTCTTTTGTTTTCCTTGTCAGAAATGATCTTACTTGATTCTATGTTTTTTTTTAATCGCACCTTCTTGCTGTGCATGGGAGGGAGCGCCTTTTTCTGGATTTAACAGTAGCACAGCCTTAATATTTATGCTTGCAAATAGCACCTGCAATTCGTCCCTGAATTTTCTTGTATTTTTCTCGGTCTCTTCTCAGTTTCCTTTATTGACTATGCACTGTCATCTATAAAATGTGGTGTTTATTGTCTTTGTGTGTATTGTTCACAGTGTGAGGTTGCCTCCTGTAAGTTAATGATGAAACCATGAAGTAATATGTAATTTTTGCAGCTTGCTAGCTTGACTGGGTGGGCTCTGAGGCTAATCTAAACTAATAATTTTGTTTTGGACATGAGGAAAATGTAGGTCAGCTTAATAACCTGGACCATACTCAAGTAGAGGGCCAGTACAGAATACATCCTGAGGTTGTAAAGTTCAAGGTACAGAACAGAAAGGCTGCAGTTGGACTGCCTCTGCTCCGTGCCCAGTGGGGACATGAAGTGTGTAACTTTAACATATACCCTATATTTGCTCATCTACCAATGCCAACAGGGGCCAGGGATTTAGTTTGGTAATAGACCATTTGCTTAGCATACCTAAGACCTCAAATTTGTTTCCATAGCTCCCAAACGATGCCACTGTTCGGACCAATGCCACAGCTGAAAGGATTATAGCAAGTTAATATCAGTAAAAGGCAGGAAGATGCTTGGCACACACTGAGAATGCTGTACATTATGGCTCTTCACATGTTCCAGCAAAGGGGGCAGCATGTGCTGCTCACCCACCCAGTGTGGTCTCGCATGAGACTTATCACTGCCGCCTGGACTTGTCTTATAGCCCTTATCATACACAGTGGAAACTAGAGTCACATCCGTGGTGGCAGTGGGACTGGAAATGCAAACAGGGATAGTGATACTAAGCAATAGAGGTATTTGCCAAGCCTTAGGGTGTTGGTGTGCACTGAAGTAGACACATACATGATGCTCTGTACATGCTCATGTCACATCTGTGGACAAGCTGCACAGTCATTGTTTTCAGAAACATGGTGCATATTCTTGATGACAGTAGTCTCCCTGGTAACTGGGAGGCAGAGGAGTAGCTAGGCCTTGCTAGAACAGCTCGAATGCTAAAACAAAAGCCTTAATGGAATTCTTTCTATCTTGTAAGCAACCATTTGGCTACTAATATTTCCATCACTTAATCTTGTTATTGATAATAAGGACACTGGCTGGAACAGGAGTGGAGGCTGAGGAATGGAGTGGAGAGGAGCAGGCCTCAGGCAAGAAAAGCTGTACAAGAAGAAGATAGTCTATGGTAAAAGATAGGCACTTGAAGCTCTCTTATGGTTTACTTCTCTGTGCAGTGATTGTCTATTATATAAAAAGGTGGCTCCTTTCCTGCATTCCAAATGGAACTTGAATGGGAGCAGCAGCACCAGGAGAACCTCTGTTCTTGCTTGCTTTGCTTTATTCACAGACTAAATAAATTTCATTCACCGTGCATTAATTGTCCTTATGTTAATGTAAAGAATTTAAATATGAAAATTCTAACGATTAGTGGTTCTTGATTTCCAGGCCAACCAAATAAACCAACTCTGACAGTAGTAATAGGTACAGCAGATGAGATGACTTGGATCATACTTAGGAGAAGCACAGAGTGTGTTAGGTAGATCTGAGTCTGGGAAACTTGGCCTGGGAATGGTGGCCACACCTTTGATCTCAATACTCCAGAAGCAGAGGCAGGCAGATCTCTATGAGTTTTTGTGTGCCTCTCTGACTGTATGTGTGGATGTGGAATGTATATTCTCTCAGACATAATCTATTGTAACTTTAGTGACTTTTCAAGTTCACGTGCATGTATACCTGTGTGTGCATATATACACATATATGTAAATTTCCCTGTGTATAAAAATTTAAATACTGTCATGTAAAAGCTTACCACAGCTGTAGAAAAGCTAACTGGAGTTCAGAGATGGCAGCTTACTCCCCCAAGATGGCCCAAGACACTGGCAAAGCTGCAGTCCAACCACCAGTGTTTACTGACTTAATGCAGTCCTTTCTAAGCCGCCCAAACAGAACTATTCCCAGAGTAATGAGTCTTCCCCCATAGCATACTACTCTATCATGGAGAAGGCTGACCTTTCACCTTTTCTCTTCCAGACTCTCCAGGCAAAGATTTTGGTCCAACCCTGGGCCTGAAAAAGTCCAGTTCCTTGGAGAGCCTACAGACTGCTGTGGCTGAAGTCAGGAAGAATGATCTGCCCTTCCACAGACCCAGACCACACATGGTGCGAGGCCGGGGCTGCAATGAGAGCTTCCGAGCAGCCATTGACAAATCTTACGACGGGCCAGAAGAGGCAGAAGCTGGTAAGGCCATATGCCCCCCTAAGTGGGATCTTCATCTCATTATCATCTGCATATTGCAAGCGAAAATGTGCACTTAACTACTGAAAAAATGATTTAAGGAGTACAATTATATTTTTGATATTAAAAGTAATTCATTTCCCTGATATGTTTTGCCCTTTGGCTTAAGGAACATTGGATTGGAGGATGCAATGTGCAATTTATTTCACAGTGCAAACTGGAAAAATATTCTTTCACTTTTTTAGAAGGACCAACTGTCATTTACCCTTAAGGCAGGAGCACTAAGCATGCATTTCTTGGCATTCTTATTTGAATCATTAAAAGCAGCATCAACCAGAGGACTGACTGCATTAATTGTATAGGAGCAGTGGGTTATATTTATACTCAAAAACCTCTTTGGGAAAGAAACTCACCCTGTTTGTTTCCCAGCATGTGGGCTTTCTGAACTGATCAAGGTTAACAAGCTAGCTTTCAGAGAGATTACTGCTTTAGCACATTTCAAGCCTTTTGTGCTACCAGCTAGCAAACAATGTGGCCCACTCCTAGCCTCAGACCTTGCTTCAAGTACCCAGGGCTAAGAAATCCTATCTTCAAAGGGTACCAGTAGCCATGTGGTTCAGTAGAACACGGAATACTTGTATTCCTTCTGTATTTTACATTTTGACGTATTTTAGATGTACTAACGGTAAGTGCCCCTAACCACAGGTATTGATTTTTCTCTCTACAGATGGTCTGTCTGATAAGAGCTCTCGCTCGGGCCACACAGCTCTGAATTGTGAGTCTGCCCCTCAGGGAAACCCTGAGCTAGATGATGTGGAAAATAAAGCCAAGAACGTCAAAAAAACAAAAGAGAAGGAGAAGAAAAAAGGAAAGGGCAAGATGAAAGTCAAGGAAAAAAAGCAGAAAGAGGAACATGAGGACACAGAGAGGAAAATGAAGAGGAAGGGCTTCGGCGCCATGCTGAGGTAAGGGCCTGCTGCAAAGGCACTTGGCATTGTTTCTCCTGGCTAAACCACGCCATTGTGTATGCTCAGGAAAAGGTTCAAGGCTCCTCTCATCCTCAGCTATATTTATAAAAATCAAGACATTCGTGAAAGTCAAGGCTATGACTGTAGTGTGTGTGTGTGTGTGTGTGTGTGTGTGTGTGTGTGAAGAAGGCACAAAAAGCCTTTTGGATGTCCTCTGAAGCTTGTGTTGATGACTTGCAGCTGTCATAAACCTGTTGTCAAGAAAGGCCCAACACTCAGTAGGAAGTGTTCCCTGTTTGATCTCTCTGCACAGTGAAAGAAAGAGGCTGGAATTACCCCATCCTTCTGTGACTTCTGATACTCAGATCATCAACATAGTAGCTGTCACCTACAAAGGCATGTGACAAAGTAGTGATGCACCTGGGATAAGGGCCGTCCGATCCTGGCCTCAACCTATGATCTTCCACATCTCAGCCATAGGTTTCATGTATCCTTCCTCCCTTCCTTTCCGACTGAGGCTAACATTATAACTTCCTGAGGGCTCTGCAGGGCTGGGAGGTAAGGTGGCACATGCAGTGGACTCAGGGGCTAACAGCACCGAGCACATAGTCAGAACACAGTTTGCTTCTTCTCATACAGCTGTCCTCTAAAATACACTCCTGTGAAGCTATCGCCTCTACATTTTGGCATCCCAGTACTGTGGCTGACTTCTGGTCATTGGCCAGAGGTTTGCACAGCTACTCCAGTGTAAACCAAAATATATCTCCTTCCTGGACACAACTCTCCCATGTGTGGAACCATGTGAGGGGTAGGATACTGGAAAGTGTTGTAACTTGTTTATTCACGTAAGCACCTTTGTGGATTGTTCATGAAGCTCTTTACTATACGGGTTGCTACTAATGGAGAACATTTTCATGGCTGACTTCCTAAGGACTGCTAGCCCTTAGCTCCTGACCTCAGACAGTGCGCCTAGAGTCTCCTTACCCAAACTGGCCAACTTCTTATATAGAGGCAGAGAAGGCATTGACATACGTAGCAGTGGGGGTGGCAGCATCTACCCTGTCGTCATCTTGGATGCAGGCAGAGAAGCCTCTAGCTATGTACAGCTACCTGGCCTGCTACAGTCACCAATCCCTTACCCCTCTTAACCACTCAAGGGCAGCTTGTTTCCACTCATCTCCCTTCCCCTCTGCCAGTGACGTGAGTGTCATAGCAGTGTCGCTTCGTAAGACTCCTCCATGTGACCCAGGCACCAGCCTGCCTTCCTACCTAGAAGGACTATCCAGACCCTCTCAACATTACACTGTGCTTTGCCATTGTGTCAGGGCAGAAGATCAAAGCACGTTTGCTTGTCACAAAGCAGACAGATTTATGAAATCACTTCCTTATTCTCAGAGGATTTTCTTGTAGCTTGTGTTTACAGGAGCAAGAAGTAAGGTGGAGTACCCATTTCATTACTTTACTACTGTAACTCCCTATCAAATCTGCCCATCTCCATCCTTTTTGCTATGAAGAACAGATGACATCTAATAAATTTGACCATATTGTGCAAAACCTTTAAAATATCTCTTAAAATGCTGGGGGATACAGGATACTAGTTGTTTTCAATGTCAAATCTTCAACTGATATTTTTAGTTAGGAAAGAAAGTTCAATTATCTTATTCTATCTTTTCCTCCCTTCCTTCCTTTTCTTTTCCTCCCTTCCTTCCTTTTCTTTTCCTTTGTGTGTGTATGTACTCTAGGAACTGGAAAGTAACATTTAAGGGACACAAATTGTATAGACTGCTCTGAGCCAACTTGTTGCATATCCAGTGTTCAAACAATGCTGCTCCAGTATGCTCCTCAAAGTCTTTTTATTTGGGGAGGGAGGCAGTAAAAAGGAGTAGCCCTAGCTGTCCTTACTTTGAAAACCCAGCTGGCTTCAAACTCACAGAGATTCATGGTAAAACACCATGACCAATATAACTTATAAGAGAAAGTGTTTGAATAGACTTCAAATGGCTAGGGTCCATGATGGCGGTACAAAGGCGCAGTGACAAGAAGAACCAAGAGTTCATAGATTAAAACTACAATCAGAAAGCACTAAACATGGCAGGATTCTTTTGAATCCTCAAAGGCCACCTCCAGGTACACACTTCCTCCAACAAGGCCACACCTCCTAATCCTTCTTAAACAGTTCTACCAACTAGGAACAAAGTATTCAAACATATGAACCCACGAGGGCCATTCTTTTTCAATTCATGACATTACCTTAGCAGATCTGATGCCCTGGAAATCATTTGACTATCAAAGATTAATATTCCAAATTTGAAGATCAAACATTACGTTACTGATTTGTGAATGAGGGCACATCCCACCTATAGATGAAAGACACTTGGATACCTAAGCAGAAGGTGTGGGCTTCACAAATAGCGAAAGGATTAAAAAAGCATAAACAAGGAACACAAAGTGGATTGACCACTATAAACAGCTTTCTTCCAGAGCTATAGAAGAAGAGACTTCCTTACCATGGTGTCTCAGAGTGACAGGCTCTCTTTTTGATCGGTTACTTTGATCGTTCTGATATTTTGAAAACTTGCCCATTTCTAAGCTTAGTTTGATCATGTAGTACCTAGCACACGTACCACATTCTACTTTTAGCCTTCTTAAGGAGTTCAACCTGAAGCCATGCCTCATAATACTCTCTACATGGCCCGTGGTCTAATGACTCAGTGAGACACATCTTTCTGCTGGCCCTGAGCTGAGGCCTGAGTTTCCCCAGAGAGCCAGGTGTAATCTCAAGGTCTTAGAAGCAGAAATGGAAGGTATGAGAAGCAAAGGTGGTGCAAAGTAATGCAGTATTATTGCTATGAAAATAGACTGAAGTGAACATGAGCCAACGGATGTGGGTGGCTGTGTAGGCTACAAAGGATGAGGAGATGGCTTCCCTCTGGCCAGCCCTTGAATTTTCACCCATATGCATTATTCAAGCCCCTAAGATTGTACTAATTGCTTACAGTATCAATGAAAACCAGCACAGTCATTATCATAAGTATTATTACTGCTTTTACAATGTCACAGTAATTTATAACGACAAGTTTCCTCTTCAGGGTATTAAAGAAAAAAACAATGATTTAGCTGTAATGATCTATAAATATGAAAGCTACCACAGATTCACAGGGCCTGTATCTAAGACTGTCACCAAGTTAAACACTGACTACATTTTCTGTTACGTGGGTAGCTCTGTACTCGAGCCCACTAGACAGGGCCAGCTCTTCCCCCTTTTCCCAATATGGTCCCTATCTCCACATAGCTGGAGCCACAGGCCCTGGGTCCTCCAGACACACAGCACCCTGCCTTTTGTTCGCTTTCACCGCACTAACAAAATTAAGAACTGAGAGGTGATGTTAGATTTTTATCTTCGGTATAAAAATAGCAACTGTTTTCCATAGCCTTTTGCATCTGCGTTGGTGAGCATATTGGAGTCGCTGCTACACGCACGCTCTCAGCAACAGAGAACACAAAAGCTGTTACCCTTAGCCAACAGATTTTGCTTTAATTCTCATCTGTTACTCACATGCTATTGACTTAGCTTCTTTCTTATTTAAAAGAAGATTGATTGCTCTAAGGTTCTCTTAGAGTTAGATGTGACTTAAATATGCATTATTTTCCCCATTGTCTGCCCTGCTCTAATGCATTCCTGAACATAGGCTCTGCCGGTAGTGTCTGCAGTTTTTCCATGGATAGTGGCGCCTAGCCAAGGAGGGTCAGTGGGGCCTTAAATCCTGCCCCCTTTCCTCATCCTACAACTGTGGGTGTTAGTGGTGGCCTTCCTTATTCTTGCTACTAAACAGCCAAGTGTTTTTACTGTACCAATATTAGCCATTCCAATCATGTTGATAGTACAGAGCAGAAGAACTAAGGTTATTTCTTAATCTCACCCACTCCTGTTCCTGCTAGAAAAGCTTTGAGGGGTTTATGCCATTCATCTTTCTACCCGTTGTCTGGTTTATATGTTGTTATGATTTGCTGATTTTAAATTATCTCCTTGCATGAGTCAAGCTTGGCTCTTGCAAAGGCTATAAGTTATGTGGGAAAATGCTCAACTCCAAAACCTTCCAACTTTGGCAGTTACCTTATAAACTCTGTTTACTTGTTGCTGGGAGAGACCTTTGATGGCTTTGCTGTTAATCTTTTGCTGCAGAAAATTTTGATACAGACAAAGACAATGTTCAGGTCCTTTTCACGTTACCATCTCTTCGTGTTAGCAGCTCATCCAAGGATTCCTTCCCTTGAGATGGAGATCACTAAGAGGCAGATGACAACATCTGAACAAGGCTTTACTGGGACCTGCACTTGAACACAGGGTGGTAGCATGCAGGATAGGGCTCCAGGGATGCTCTGAGCAAAATTCACACAGACAGAAAGGCAGCCACATTCGGGCACACAGGAGGCTGCTAAGAAGGAGGTCAGGATTTCTGCACATGCTTTGCCAGAGTTCTGCTTTTGGCTCACTGGTGATCTGCACATGCACATAGGATTCATCTGCTCCCTGCTCTTAAACAGGCCAGGTGTGTTTGCTGCCACCAATGCAGGAAGGCATATGCCTGTCATCTTCTGGCTTGTATTTTCAAGGCTAGAAGGAAAGCTTAGGGTGGGGTCAAGCCAGCAACTCCTGTATCTGGTCATCAATGGAAACTTTTACCAAATGCAGCTTGCATTCAGAAGAAAACCTTGATGTGAGATTCAGGATCCTCACTGATCTATCTCAGGTCAAAGCACAGTCTAATCATTGCTTCATGATCTTCCTTGGGTATCACTGTTGTTCAAGATATGTTTCTACGGAAGGGATAGCCATGGCTCCTGTAACCAAAGGGCAAAGCTCAAACCCGTCAGTAGACAAGTTCAATGTAGTCAGTACCAAATACCCTTTGGCCACACTAATGTCACCTAGAGTAGAAAAGCCAGCGAGCACCTTCCTGATTTCTCGGTTGTTTAATAATCCTGTCAGTCTCTCATAGTCCTTAAATGAAATGAAATTGTTCATGTTTCAAGCCAGTCCTTTTATATAACACTTTCTGCTGTCTTCCTTAAGAGTCTAAGTCACTCTTCAAATCCATGAACTGTCAATTTGTTCTGGACACTAAATAAAAGGCTTGAAGTGGTATAAGTTCATTTTCCTTGTGTGTGTGTGTGTGTGTGTGTGTGTGTGTGTGTGTGTGTCTGAGTCTGTGTCTGTGTGTGTCTGTGTCTATCTGTATCTGTGTACACACATGTAGTGAATGCATACATGTCTTGTTGAGCTTTCTGGTGTGTGTATGCACATTATGTGTGAAGGTTCACATATAGGAGCCAGATGTTGATGTTTTCTTACTTGCTCTCTACTCATTTTTTCTTGAAACAGCATGGAGTTTACCAACTAAGCTACACTGAACACCCCACTTCTCAGGGATCCTCATCTCTTCTCCTCTAGCACTATGATTCTAGGTGTGTGCTCCATTTTTTTCTTTTCATGTAGGTGCTGGGATTTGAACTAAGTTCCTCATGCTTGTTTAGCCAACATTGTACTAAGCCCATCTTCTAGCTGATTAAGTTCATTTTTCTCTACCTTTTCTAGGCTTTTGTCCTAAAGGAATTGTGTTTAGTTAGATTCTTCCCCATAGATTATCAAAATGTATATCATGCTGTTAGGAAGGTTTTTAATTTTGTCTGCTTTAAATTTTGTTTGCCCATATTCATTTTATTAATAACATTTATTGACTACTTCATCTTTACCAAATACATTAATAATCATTCTTTTGTTTACTCACCAATATGCATTAAAGTCCTGCCTTTAGATGAGGTGTTGCCCTGGGAAATGGATAGCAAGCAGTGAAACCCCAGCTACCATCGCACTTGCCCGTCATAATAAAGGAAAAGTCAACGATAAATACGGGTTTCTCCTGCTGTGTTTAGTACAAAACAAGGAAAATGTCACATCAACATACAAGCTGTTTTTAACTATGAAGTACCCAGGGAGCAAAGGGACATTCTCCAAGACAGCTCTGGCACTCTGGTACAGAGCAGCACCTTCTAGACTAACATAATTCTGAAGGAGAAGCCAGACCATGGCTCCTACAGGATTTACATCCCAGAAAAGGTGAGAGAATAGAGAAGTCATGCCTGGTGCAGAGAGGTGAAGGTGATTGCAGACCACAGTAGGCGCTGTGGGGAGACTGAAGAGGGGCTAGCATCCTCCCATACTGCAAGTGTCTGCGGCCTAACAGACTGTGTCCCCGAGCTTTGTGGAATTTTCAGCAGATAGATTATTTGAACAGTGCACACTGACACAGAAGCCAGCTCACTTTTATTTCTTTTTCTTTTTCCTTTCCCCCTCTGCAGCATAGGAATGTAAGGGTTTTCTGTAAACAAATTTTATAACTGCAACAAAAAGCAGCGTGTAGAGTTCAACAAACGTCCTGTATGCAGAGCCCTGCGGTACTGAGTTAGGCATTGGGAGAGGAGTGGTCTTCAGGATAAGAGGAGACATTGATTTCAAGCTCGATGTATCAGCCCTACTCTTCCTGATCCAGTAGTTGGATGTTCTGTATCATTTCTTCTTCACTCAGCTTCAGATATTGCTTAGTTTCTTTTCTTTTAAGAATCCTACATTATAAACCATAAAGGTATTTTTTAAACCCTTAGAACTATCTATCAACGTTTCTGAGCTTGGCCTGCACTATGGCACACACTTTGTCCGTTCCTCTGTGAAATGTACTGTGTGTTTTATTTAACTAGGAACAGGCTGTAAAGAGGAGTCGTGGTGTGCATGTCTTAGGAATGCCAGACACACGGCCCCCATGCCATTGCTACGCATACAATTACACAGTCACTACTGCCACCAGGCTCGTGTGGAACCTAGTTAAAACCTCTTCCTTGCAGGCTCCCTGGCCTGCACTGAGCCCTCATATCCTCCCCATGCTGATGCGACATTTCAGTGGAGTGGTTTATGGAAGTAAGCTAGCTGTCTGTGGAGTGTCTGACTTGATAGATACTAATGCTTGTTGTGTATTTCAGTATATTATTTATTATATACAGCATGTATTGATAGACGGATGTATAACTTCACACACTTACCTTTTCTGTGTCTATGAAGACACTACTCTCAGAGTTACTAGTCTACCTACTCGAGCAAAAATATCCCAACCCTCACACTGCCTTGCTTCTGGTAACAACCATTTCTCTGTTTCCGTAAATTTACAATCTTTTATACTTGACTTGTGAGGGCTCCATGGTGTTTATCCTTCTGTGCCTGGTTTATCTCATGTAAGAATGTTTCCTTCTTCCTGTCATCTCTTACAATGCACTAAACAAACACAGCTCTCACCTCAAAAGGAAAGAGTTTATTCTAGAGCCAAATCCGATTTACCCAGATCTGGAAAATGCAGAGCGTGGTTACTTCATGTTCCATGCTCCAATGTGGAAGCCACTTTATGAAAGTCATAATCAAAGCAATTTTAACATAAATTGGTGGGCACATGGAAAAAGCTAGTTGTGGAGTCTTCTGTGGGCCTAAGATGCTATGTGGTGACACGCTTAGCTTTGAGTTGATAGAATCTGGTGATCTGATACGTTAAAAACTTCCAAAAGGTTTTCTCTATTCGTCACAAAATGTTACCTGTAACAGAGAAGTGGGCAAAGAATGGCTGTACGAGGGCTGAAGCTAGCCTGAGCTAAGGTATAATTAGACACTAGAACTGCAACATTCCAACCTGTCCAAACCACTGCAATTTCAACCCTTCTTTCCAAGAATGGTAAATGGTTGTGTGTGTGTGTGTGTGTGTGTGTGTGTGTGTGTGTGTGTGTGTGTGTATGTGTGTGTGCGTGTGTGCACGTGTGTGTGTGTGTGTAAATGTGTGCAGGTATGTTACATTTCCTTTGTCCACTTATTATCTGGCCAATGTGTAGTTTATTCTGTTTCTTTGCTATTATGAATAGTGTTGCAATAATCATGGAGGTGTAGATTTATTTTTAATGTACTCCTTTCATTGCTTTTAAATATATTTCCAGAAGCAGGATTTCTACCTGGATATCATATGGTAGTTATAGTTTCTAGGAGATGATAAATCTCCATAATGTCTTCCACAATACCTAAATAATTCATATTTCCACCAGTAGTGTGCAAGGCTTCACTTTTCTCCACATTCTTGCTAGTAATGGTTTCTGTCATTTCTGTAATGTTTCAGTTGAGACAAGGGCTCACTAGATACGATCCTCCTATCTTAGTCTCCCAAGTGTTAGGACGGCAAGCGCCTACCACCATTCCTTGCTACTGCTCTTTTTTGATACTTGAGGTGATGTCTTGTTGGGGTTTGGATTTGCATTTCTCACGTTGTCTCTCCACCTGTTGCCCACTCATGGGTCTTCCTTTATGAAATTATAGGCTTCTCTCCCTGTTTCCTCCCTTTGGATTTACTCCAGACAAACCCTTTGTCTCAAGCTAGACCTACTCAGAGCCCACAAACTTTCCCTTCCACTGTTTCATTTCCCCTGAATTGCTGTTTTGTAATTCAAATGGGCATGGTGCTTCTTCTCTCTCACCTGAACAGTTTGCATAATAAAGTAATGGGAGAAATGCCATCGCTCAAATCATTCGCTCATTTATATTTCATATGCTCTGGGTCACCCCTTTCCAAGAGTAACTGTGAACTGTTTTTAAGCTTTACTTAACCACGGGGTAGAAGACAAAACTTTCCATTGCTGAATACAAATCAAGGGTGGACTCACCCAAAAGCTCGATGCTTTATTTTCTTACCTTTCTATTTAAGTACAGTCTCAGTGCACAGTGTGCAGATGGGTTCAGGCTTGGATAGTTCTTAGTACATGGCTGCTCTGATGTTGTCCATCAAGATACATTTTGACTTGATTTTTAAATTGGGTTAGAGAGAGACTGAATACTCAAGTCACCAGGGACATGGCATGTGTGCTATATTTGTCCTCTCTGCCTTGATCCCATAATGGCTGTTACAGGTCTCGTGTACAATAAATGTAATGTGGCCACAGCCTGTCATTACCTCTTTCCAGATAGTGGCTGTAAACATCTGGGTAGCCCTTCAGCTTTATGAGCATGAAGGGCAGCCCTGCTAATGCAGTCAGTCCAATGAAATTTTAACAGGCATCTCCCCAAAGGCAAAAGGGCAAGCCACAGGCTAGAGTTTAGGTGCTTTGTTTCATGAAGTTCAAGCCATTTGAAACATGAAATCTCAAATGAAAAATAAAGGCCAAAGTTCTTAATATGGCTGTAAGTTGAATATAGAAGTACATTGAGAATGCCTTATGATCAGGATAAAGTAGCTGTATATATAATGCCTGTGAGAAGTATGAGGAAAAAAAAAACAGTGTATGGTGAATGGCTACTTACTTTAAATGCGGCCATCCATTGTTCTCCATGACCGTCCCTGATTGCAAGGGAAGGAAACGGATGTTAACCCCCATCAGCATAGAAGAGAGGTCAGGTTTTGTCCCTTAGTAACGGTATTTTCTCTCCTAAATTCATCTTTAACTATTTACTCTTGAAGGCTGGGGAGATGATGGTTCAGTTGTTTGGAGTTTAGAGTTTGTATTGCTGTGCAGAGGACTCAAGTTCAATGGCCAGGACCTGAATGCAGTAGTTCACGCACGCGTGACTAAAAATAAGCCTTTAAATATTATTTACTTTATTTTTCACAAGATGAATCATAAAAATTTTGTTGCTTCATTTTGTTAATTTGCCAAATTTTTTCAAATTAAATCCAACCTTAACTTTTTTAATTTTTTTTTTAAATTCAGGCGGGGGGGACACCATAACCATCACTTTTCTTTTCGTGATTGCAACTGCAGGTCTTGGCTGGAAATACACTCTCTATGAGTAGCTTGGAGCTTGTAATGGAATTGCAAACTAGAGGCAGTAACCTACCGACTTCCATTAAACCCAGTGGTGTGATAGCTGATAACAGTTCATTTGCATGTCATACATCTGAGTTTTTGTTAGTCTGTACCTGAGCACAAGGGGGGGAAATTAGCACCACAATGTGGGTGGATTGTGGGCATGAGGACTTAAAGAAGTATGTGAGTGATAGAAAGGACAGCAGTATCTATAAATGCTCTACACCATCTAGGCTTATTGCTAACTAAAAGAATCTGAGGCACAAGGGCTACTCATCAGCTGGGGCACAAAGAGAAATGAGAGGCTAGGGTTCCCAGCGGGCAGGCTTGTTTGCTCTACGGCTTTAATAATTTTTTTCAGCTCTCCAGCATGTCTGCAAATGTTTGTTTATCCCTCTGTTTTCTGAGGATGTGTTCATGGAAGGACGAGGGCCCTGTATAGAGTTAATTAATATGAGAATGGATGGCTACCTTCTTTCCAAAGTCTGATCACTGCTCATTGCTGTTCCTTCCTACTCCGTGTAATCTTGATTATTCTGCAGCTCCCGTTCTCTGCTGCCCAAAGCGGTAGGGTGATTTGATTTTCTCATACTTATCTCAGTAAAGAGTGATCACATAGGGTGTCAACCAAAAGGCTTATTTGTTTAATTAGGGTTCCTTCTGCTCTTAATATGCCTGCCCAACTCCCATTACGTTAATGCAAATTACCCAACAGCACTGGAGGAGAATACACCACTTTATCTCATTCTGGGATAATGAGGTTTAGATTTGTTAACAGATCAGGACGAAAGTCCAGTGGTTTAACTTTTGAAGCAATTGATATGCTAAAAGGAACCTGTACAGGCACTCAAATGGAAGGTACACAATCATAAATAAATGTCATTAGCATTTAAGATGAAATATAATCATTAAAGAGGCTAGATTAATAAAATGCAGACGATTTTTTGATGGACTTATTTGCATACTCACATTAAGTAACTAATAAAGCACACTAAACAGTTTTATCTGTATATACAAACACTCGGAATTTCCTAGTGGGGATGCATTTGCCTAATAGGCCTTGCCCCAAGTCCAGCACAATGTCATGTCCTTGTAAGATGTTTACTTAACACAATTAGGTAATGACATGTTGAGATTTAATAGTTTGCCTAGGGTAGGGTAGAATCAGATCTTTGATTAGCACCTTTTATCTGAAACGTTCGATGTAATTTACTAACGTCCACCTTCCACCCGCATGGGCAATGAGAGTGGCGAGTGGTTTTCCTTGGAGGTGACTGCAGCACGAAGCAGTACCCAGAGCCACAGCTCAACCCAGTACCGATACTGACTCTCTCCATCACTATCATTGTGTTGGCCTCCAAAAGGTCCTGGACACCCGCCATTTATTTACTCTTGCCATCTATTGGATTTCTGATTGGATTGGATGTCTTCAGGTGACATCAAAATAGTAATTTTATAGCATGAGCCAGCTCATAATTAAGGGGAAAGGCTCAAATCTTGAGCACAGTAACTATAACTGTTTTGCTCATAAAACAAGAAAGAAGACTTCCCAGAGCAATTAAAAACAGATAAGAGATACATTACTTAAATTGGAAAATAGATAGGAGGTATATAAACACTATTGGGCTCTAATAGCCACCAAGGCTTTGGACACGATCCAATTTGTTTCTCAAACTATTGGCTATTTTCAACCTCAGCTTCAACAAGTCTAAAATCTAATTGGTAATCTACCCATGGAAGTCACCAGCTTAGGCTGACTTTCCTAATTATGTTTGATGTAATACCAGGAATCCCATGACATCTGGAATGTGTCCTCCCTCCCTATCCTCACCGTCCCACTAGTCAATTCCACTGATATGTGAAAAGTACTGCCTCGCCCTTCTGTGTGTTCTAATCCATTGCCCCTCCCCTCACTGCAGTTTGATTGATTGTCCTGAACTACATTGACTTGCTTCCTCCTTTCTTCATTTCAGTCCATCCTATCACAACTACCATCAGCAGACACTTAATAAACACCTCTATATTGAAATGTAATATAACATGGTAGAAAAAGGAGATCTTCGGAAATTCTAGTTGGAAACAAATCTCAACTCTGCTTGTAAGTGCTTGTTAAGGATTCTATCTGAGTGTGAAATGTGCCTATAATGATGTTCTGAAGGCTGTGGACCCTTTACAAGGTAGGACTTTGCTGGAAGAACAGGGTCGCTAGGGGAGACCTTTGCATGCAATGCTTCCTACTGGTCCAGGCCCACTGTGATGGAGGGGCACACACACTGCCACAATCCATGCCACAATGGACTGAAATCTTTCTGAAGGCATAGTACAGAGTAAATCTTTCCTTGTTTAAATTACTTTACTTGCATATTTTTCATAACACAAAGAGTAACTTCAACCTTGACTCAACCACTGTGTGTTATTAGCCTCTCCTGTGAAGTCATAATGGTATTTACCTAACAGAGTTGTAGAATAAATGAGATTATATATGAAAAAGGAATTTACACTACTGTGTTCTTAAAATAAAATCTATAAGTCATATTTTGCCGTGAATATTGCTGTCTTAAGGTCTGGCAGCATTGCAGAATTGCCTATCAAGCCTATTCAAATGTTGTACTCCTAATTTCATTTTTGGAAATTTGAATTTATTACATTTCATCCAGTACTCTGGGACCTCTGGTGCGATGCAGTGGGATCCCAAGGTCTTCATTTGAAAATGAATGAGTCATATAAGGCTTACTCTTTAACTGACACCCAGTGCCCTCTATCTTCTTGACCAAATTTGTGGATTGTCACATTTTACTTTACTTTCTATAATCTCTACACTCTAACCAGATTCATTCACTCTGCAGAGAGCTTGGAAGAAGCCCTGGATGGCACCTTTCTTTAAGAAGCTCTTATTCTGCTTCCCCTGATTCTGCTCTTACAGTCTCCCTCTAGTCCCCTTTATGAATCTCCATTTCTTGAGCCTGCATTTCTCTCCCATCAAGATTCCTCCTCAGAGTCAGAGTTTTTCTCCTTCAGTTCTTTGCTTCTCTTGGCTCAGTTTTGTATTTCAGCTTCCCACATCTGCTTTAGGTTCACAATGGGGATGGATTCCTTTATGTGAACGACCCGCCCCATCACAGTGCTTTTCGTTCTGTTTTCCTTTCATAAGCATTTGCTGGTTGACTTGCCAGCTTGTGTATTGGGCTAATTGAAGTAGACTTATTCAGGTATTGCTGTGTTGTGCCCTTTAGTCATCCTGGATAATAATATGGGAAATAATGAAAACAGGGATTCTGGAATGACAAAGTGAGGAAACTGTACTGGGAATTATCTTTATTTTCTTTAATTTCTCTTTGAAGAAAAGGTTGAAAGAGGAGTTAACTGGCAAGAGTAACTGGCTGTTCTCCATTTCCACTGAGGACGGTGGTAGAAATAAATGAGTCGAAATTGCTTTGGGTGAAAACAAGGTTACATATGACAAAGAGGATGGTTGTTACGCACTGGATGAGGTTTCCGAACAGGTCATAGGACTGGTATCCCCCAAGTCTGCAAGGCAATAAGGAAAGATATCCATCTAAAATGTGAGAAAAATATCCATCAGTTCATTACTGGAATGTCTATTAAATACTACTCTAGGGAAACCCAGAAAAAAAAAATACATGATCGCTACACTTAAACTCATGATCTAATTAAGATGACCTATAAACAGGAAATTATTAGCAGTGAAGTAGGATTTAGAATTCAGAGCTAAATTTTGAGGTTAGAGCCATAGTTTGTTCCATATTCCAAAGTATACCCTTGAGTCCCTCCCTACTTCTGCGTTATTCCAGGTCAGATGTTAACAAAAGCATTTTCGGTATTCCCTCACAAAATAAGCTGCTAAGTAGAGTACACTGATCTCCAAGACCTTCTGGAATAATCTAGCCAATGTTACTGAGAGAGACTTTGCTAAGTGCACAGCAAGCACACTGTGGAGTGTTTAAAACCTGTCCTTCATTGTTGTGGTAACCAGTTCTTTCATTAATTCAGAAAATACTGGGTTGTCTGATAAATGTAATTCTAGGATCTTGGTTGGCTACGGTGTGTCACTGTTCTCTTCCAAAGCCCAGAGTCTGCCATCTTTCTTCAAAGTGTTCGGGGCAAGGAGAGTCTGGTATTAAAAAGCTGTGCTATCTACCGAGCCCTTTTCAGAATCTCTGAGTTCTGCACTTCTTATACACCTGCAGCACACCTGGTGAGCGCACCAAGATGGCGCACGTCCTGGTGTCCAACCGCAGGCATTCCCACTGCCCGCGAGATGCACTCCTTTACCCGTCTGCATCAGCTGTATTAAACACCGGATGGCCATTAGCCAAAGTGATCAGCAGAGTGACAGATCTGTGGGCCAAAAGAGAGAAGGGTTAGTGGGGGAAACACCTAACTTTACAGGGCGAAATGAGCAGGGACCAAGCAAAGTCACCTCCTACATCAATTAACATTTAAATTGCCAAAATTGAGGGGATTGATTCTCACTGTGTCCTTTGGTCTAAATAATGATAAGCAACTTACCTCAGTTTTTAGGATTAAAGATTCCTCATCTAGGAAATTTTTCATTTTAAGCAAAGCCAGGAAGTGGATCCCTTTAATCTTCAATTCCATACAGTCTTCCCTCTCTCACCTTCGTTTTCTACATTGGGCTAATATGCTACTCTAGTGGCATAAAAATCCCTTGAAAAATAAAGGTATAAAACCCAAATCTCATTTTAAATATTATGCTTATAATCTTAAATTCTTAATTGCAAATAAAAATATAAATCTAGAAAAGTAAATGTTACAAAAGAAAACTTGAAAGTACTCTGTCTCTAATGTTAGCATTTTTTTCCTGTTCTTAACCTTGGCTGTTATCTATTCTACTAAGACTGTCCTTACACCAAAACATCCACATAGCTCTGGAAATCAAAGAAGAAATGTCTCCGTAGAGATTGTCTCAGCCAGCACTCCCTGACCCACGGAAGAATCCTCACAGACATACAGTTCAGAACTCAGGAAAAAGAGAGCTGAAAGGTCTGTTGGCCAGATAATGGTTGCAACTTTGATTGCAGACAGATTCACCAGTGAACAGTAAAAACCCTAATTCTGGAGCTTTTAGTGTTAGTTCCTCCCATTGATAGGTTTCTGCTCCCCCAGGGACTATAATTTTCCACTTTAAATTTGAACTCTAGTCAATGGATAGTAAAGAAAAAAAATCAATATCATAGATTTGTCCTGCTTTCCTTGTGCCTCCTAGAATTTTCAGAGTGTTGGAAGGGGTGGTTTTTATGATGAAAACAGACTGTAAAGCAGAAAGGGTGGCTTTGACCAGTGTCCTGGAACTTTGACCCACACTTTCCAGCTACTCCAGACCATCAATGTCATTTTGCTGCCCCCGTCTCTGCAAATCTTCATTTTCCTCATTCTTTGGAAGGGTTACATATGCAGTGGTATGACTGTTGTTCCACTTCTGGACAAGACCTTTAACAAGCTAGTTGTTACCAAAACATTTTTCCTCTGCATTTTGCTTTCTACTTAATTTTGATTTGTTTTTGATTATAGTTTAGTTTTTTATAATTTAGCATTGGCAGGGGACAGTGAGATAGGAGGAAAGGCCCACAAAAATCCACAAAACATAATAATCATCATCATCATCCATCATCATCATCATCATCATCATCATCATCATCATCATTATTATACATTTATGAGATACTTCTTAGATTGTGGAAAATATATAAAGGCACCAAAAACTTATTCCAAGCAGTTCCAACATGGGAACACAGTAAGCTGTCCTCACTTTAGAGGCTGATCGTGCCACCTGCCCTGGAGGTGCTGCCCTATGTTCAGTCCATCTTCCCAGTGACAACAAGCTTCCTGCAAAATCATCGGCTGGGCTTGGTCACCTCAGACTTTTGTTGGATACAGTCTAGATTCTCTTGGAATTTTCCTCTTGACTTTTAAATTGCTAACAGACAGGAACAAAACTCTCTTAGACAGCTTTACACTTTCTCATTAGCTCTGCCTTCTGGGTACCTTGCCGTGGGTGGAACCCTGCTGTCCCATTCCCGTATTCCTGATCTTCTGAACTCAGCACAGAGATTGATCCTCAGTGGTCTCATCTCTACTCATGCTCAGCTTGACTGGAGTGGATCTTATATCCAGTGTCTGGGAGTTCAACTACAGAAATAAATCATGCTAAGCACCTCTCTGCTGTCTTTACTCTGGGATCCACCAGCTTAGCACACTCCCTTCCATGGAGAACAACAGTCCTTGAACCGCGTCTTGTTAGACTAGAATATAAGATCTTGGTTAATTCCAACCAGTTACCTCAAAACCCATGTGTCCAGAGGTACAGGACCTTTTCCTTGAAGTTGATGTGTCCTACCAGATGTTTAGATGCTCTTCTGCCCTTTACACTCCTTACGACCATAGTCTGCCTGTAGCTGACAGAACAATCCTGAAAGAGAGGTTCTAGGCTGCCGGACTGACATCTCTCTCCATGCTATTATGTGCCCTGCTTGTGACTTCCATCCAATCCCCTTCACAGTGAGCTCATATAGTGTGAGGCATGTCCAGCACCAAGTATGATGCCCTTTTCACAGTATACACTCAGAGTTCACAGGAAATGGGTAGAATCACTCATTTCTGAGAAGCCCTATATCTAACAGTATCTACTTACAGATCCTTTCATTTGCTGATATGACATATAGATGACATTTTATTTTTTTACCTAAAACTTTTGAAAACTCGAATATTAGTGCCAAAGAAAGAAGTCAGCCCAGGAAGCACTATATACCTTTGACAGCAGGATCTCTTTTAATTTTAGAAGTATGGGTTAAAATGTGTTTCTATAACTCCGTTCCTTGGTTTTGCATTTCAAGTGTTAAGTTTTAAATCTATCTGTCAGTTATGTATTATTCCATAAGAGCCGTACCAACATAGAGAGATAGTGGTAGGTTATGGGATGTGATGGAAATTCTAATAGACTGTTTAACAATAATATGGCAGGCAGGTTCCATTTTAATCAGCATTGTCATTAACGACTATCAATAGCAAAGATAAGATGTTCTTGTCTTTTCGAATTATGATTTATTGCTGGTACAGCAGCCACTCTGAAGTATATTTATTTTACAATATAGACATTGATTAAATGCATGTGGCATCTCAAATACAGTTGACATTTTAAGTCAAAATTATTACAGACACATAAACCATTCATTTAAGCTGTTGCTGTAACAATGTGTAGTTAACAGAACAAAATCTGACTGTGCCAATGTTCCCGCCAGTTGCTTCTGTTGACTACTGCGTACAGACCACGGGCAAGTAGCTTCCTTCAGACAGTCAGACCATGGCACTCTTTCTTGTGGACAGGCTCTAAAAAGAAAAGTAGTCCCTTAAACACCTAAATACTCTAGGTCTCTCAAAAATACATCTCTTCCTAGGATAAAAATTCTTTTAATTGTTTTGGTTCTCACCCATAGTTCTCCCTCTGTTCTCTGGAAATCTTGCCTCTTAGGCTGCCAGTCTGCTCAGTGAGGTTTTGAATAATTGATACCAGCTGTAGCTGATGCGTTAATGTAGTTTAGGGATGATGGCTTTGTAATTTATATTGCTGCTTGTTGCCAATATAACAGGGACTTACACAACACAGAGTATTTGAGTACTGATGTTGGTGTTTTTACAAGACTGAAGCCAATAGTAATTGGTTCTAGGAGCATCCTTCTAGACCATACCCATGACTTATTTGGTCTCATTTCTCACTTATTTTAATTTAACCTCAGTATTTAAATCTCTAAAACATTCTATTATAAAACAACTTTAGATATAGAAAAAAGGTTACAAAAATGGCACAAAGAATTTTTTTAGACGCCTGGTTTCTAATGAGAGAGAAGGAAAGGGCGTGTGGATTGCAGTGGGTGAGAAGGTAAGGAGGATCTGGAGTAGTAGAAACATAATCAGAATATACTGTATAAAAGAAAATGGATTTCCAATTTTAAAAATGGCATAAGGAACTACATCATCTCCTTCACTCAGATTCTTTAGAAATTAGCATGTCTATAGATAAGCTCTGGTATGCAGCCGGGGAGGGGGCAGGGGGCAGGGGGCAGGGAGTGTTTCCTCCCCTCCCCTCTCCCTCCTCCTCTCCCTTTCTCTCTTCTTCTCTCTTCTCCCATCCTTTCCCATCCTCTCCTCTCTCCACTCTAATACACACACACACACACACACACACACACACACACACACATATATATTCCTCCATCCCTCCTTTCTTCATGACTTCAGAGAAGTTGCAAATATGTAACCCTTTGCTGGACTTCGAAGCCAAGGTTACATCACTGTGATATTTTATCCCATGCACTAAAGAAGTGAGGAGAACCTAAATTCTACCTTAAGCCAGCAAAATTAGATATTACAAAAGGAGCAAGGTGTTGGCTTTAGTCAGGTATAATTCCAATGGGAAAGTAGGGCGTGTTGTTCTCTTAGTTTTGTAGGCCCATATGATCACTATTTAATCTAAAGGCTAAATGAAGTCAGCAGCGACTTTAGATAAACAAGAGTACGCTTCCAAGTATGGGATGAATTTCTCAGACAGTGACTGAAGCTTGAAAACCAGTACCTCTGCAAATAGGTGCAGCCATCTCATCCTTGGGATATGGCCTCATTAACCACTGAGTTTAGTGTAATGTGCTTGCGTGTGATGGTGAATGGGAAAACGTCCTGCTTATTAATATCATCATTATTAAAATTATACCGCAGATGCCTCCTTGGAAATCTAATATCTTTCACTCAGACATTTTTTGCTCCAAATGATTTATTGATAAAGCTGGAGAGAGGGCTGGGAAGCCATATGGGTCTCTTATTACCTGAGGCCTCTTCTTCTCAGTTCCCGTTCCTTTGAAAGCAAAAGTGTGCAGAGACAAATGCACTGAGCCGGTTACTGCGGAATTAAGTTCATCCAAGACATCTGTAATTTGCCTGATCAGAAAAAGAGCCGCAGGAAAATAGTCTTTGTTTACATCTGTTAGGTATTCCGAGTACCTCATGTTAGCAGGAAATACATCAGGGTGCCTTGTGTTAGAGGGGGGCATGTCAGGTCATGCTCTGTTTTGAAAAGAAGATGAAATGAAGTAATTCAGGGTAGGTGTAGCTGGTGGTGGTGTGGGGACAGAAATCTGTTGAGGATCAGCTCTTAAATAAATCTCTAAATTGACCAAAGATTCATTCCAGCTTTTAAAGAAAATAGTGAATGGGGTGATCATGCATGTATCATATGCTGGTCCCTAAATTATGTGAGCACAAATTGATTTTTCTCATTTTACCAACCCTGGATAGTTCAATTCCAGATGAGACAAAATTCTCGAACCATCTGAATTCTTCTCTCCCAAAGTATCAAGGTTTAATTAGTCACAGCATATGAAATGGGCTCTGCTCTGGGAAGTTGATATGTCCTTGAATGTCTAAGCCCCAAATACCCTCCAAATTAAGGATGGTACAACTTTATAAGGCACTTTTAAATCTTTTATCTGAAAGGAGGTGCACGTGTGGTGGTGGTGGTGGTGGTGGTGTGTGTGTGAGTGTGTGTGTGTGAGTGTGTGTGTGTGTGTGTGTCTGTGTATGTGTGTCTGTGTATGTCTGTGTATGGTGTCTGATGTATGCATATATGCATTGTATGTATTTATAAGCATGCACATGTGTGTGTATGAATGTGGTATATGTATGTGCATGTACACATGTGTATGTGTTTATATGTGTGGTGTATGTGTGCCTATGTGTTTGTGTATATGAATATGTGTATATGCTTACACACTCACATTTATATACATATTCATACATAGACATATTTTAAAAAGGAATTTATTTTTGTATTGACAGGATCTATAGCTAAAGAGTTTAGAGCAATTCTCTGCTTGAAGCATCTGTCGGGACAGTGACATCCTCTCTCAGACAAGAAGAAAGTGCACATTTGGGTTCCTTTACTCCCTTCATTAATATCCACACAGTGAGCTCTGAGAGATATCATCTCTGTCATGAGGAAGGGGATGTAAGCAACTACAGAAGGAATAATGAGACAGTTCATCTTAAATCATTCATATACCACATGCCTTCTCCTCAGGTCAAGCCCTCATTTACTTATGGGTACAGCCATGAAATCACATAGCAAGTTACTTAGTAGGGATGCTAACTTTTCTAGATTTGTTACCTTTCTTCATCTTTGATAAACTCACCAAATGAAAGCCAAATGTTTAGGTACTTTTGTTGACCTGGACTTTGCTGGATATTTCCAAGGCTAAGATTTGTTTGTTAGTTCATTTTTATCTTTACCAACAACTATTACAATACGGGCCAATGCAGTCTCCTTTCTGGGTAACTTGGGTTTCCTTCCCTAGGATGATGCTACATGAGTCCTTTATTAGGTTAATTAGAGCCAGGCTGTGGTGTCAAATCTGGACGTTAGGTTTTGCTATATTGTGTTTCATGTTACTGACTGAAAAAAAAAAACCGTTTGGAACTTACAGATATGCACAATAAATTATTCTATTAAATGTAACATTTCTATACACTTAAAAATCTTTAACATGCGAGTACCTGAAATAAACAGTCACCATACTGCCAAGTACGGTAGAAGCTGCCCATAATCCTAGCCCTCAGAAGATGGATGCAGGAAGATTTTGAGTATGAAGCCAGCCTGAGCTACACAGCAAGCTCTAGTATAGCCTGAGCTACACAGCAAGCTCTAGTATAGCCTGAGCCACACTACCTCAATGAACAAAGTATTCGGCATATATCTCAATGAAAGAGCACTTGCCTACCATATGAAGACTGGTTATGACACCCCCAATCACCAAAGAAGTGGTTATATAAAATACGTAGAATTTGCCTGTATAATTTTAATGTTATAGACAAATAGTTTAGACTTAGTCTTCTAGAATACTTGGGGTTTTTTATTAATTAATTAACTTATTTATTCACTTTACATCCAAATCACAGCACCCCCATCCTTCCTCTCCTTCTAGTCCCACCCTTATAAATTCCCCCTGCCATTACTTACTTCCCTTCTGCTCAGAGAAAGGGAAGCCCTGCTTTGGTACCACCTCACGCTGGAACACCCAGTCACAGTAGGCCTAAGTTAGGGGGAGGGAATCCAATGGCAGGGAACCAAGTCAGAGACTGCCTCCACTCTAGTTGTTAGGGGACCCATGTGAAGACTAAGCTGCACACCTGCTACACATGTGCAGGAGGTAGAGCACCTGCTTTTATTTTTAACTACTGCTTAAAACACGAGTGTCTTATTTGATAACAATTAGTATTAAGAAATTACTGGCAATTGCCCTTATTTTTGTAAGTTGAGCAGTTAGAAGTCTAAGAACAATTGTACTTTAATGTAGCAGATTTTCTTTTTAAATTAATAATATCCATCAGACACTGGTTGAACATGCCTTTAATCCCAGCATTTGAGAGGCAGAGGCAGGTGGATCTCCAAGTTCTAGGCCAGCCTGGTCTACAGAGTGAGTTCCAGGAGAGCCAGAGCTACACAGAGAAACACTGTCTTAGAAAACCAAAGAAGAAAAACAAAACAAACAAAAAACAAAACAACAACAACAAACAAAGCAAACAAACAAAAAACAAAACAAACAACAGTAAGACTATAAGCAAAATGGCTTCATTTCCATTTTGCAGCTTCCTCCTTCTTGCCTGTAATCATCTTCTGTGTCCTGCCATCTGGGCTCTCAAATTATTCCACTCAGCTTTCTGCCTGCGGCTTCTGGTTCTTTATCCAGTTATACCCTGGACCTCTTACCAGATTTCTTTTCTTCCCTGACCTTTCTCTGCCTCCTGGAAACTCACGTGTAAGCCAGAGTCCTTGTGCAATCTTTCAGTCCTTGCTTATGACCTTCTCAAAGCGATTCTCCCAAATGCCCATGGGTACCCCAATCTCAGTTGTGGTGTTATAGAATTAACTGCTTGTTGATTATTGTGAAGGATCCGGGTAATCAATAGCCTGATGTGTCCACTTTTCCCTCTAGTAGAAGCCAGTGGCTACCAAGGTCTATGAATTTTATATATATATATATTTTTTTTAAGAATAAAAATTTTATTTTTCCATCTTCACTGAACTTACTTTAGGTTTTCTTTATTTTTCCCAAATTAAAGCAGAGACCTTCTGAGTAATCTTGATTTGTCTCTTCACCGATAATAATGCTACTGTTTGATTTCTCTAATAATCAGTCTTCTTTTCTGACAATTTTCTTTTGCAAACTTTTCAGTGTCCTTACAAGTTTAGATGTCTGACATGTCATTCTGTTTTTCGTGTTTATTTTGTCCAGCAACCATAGATAAGAATGTACTATGTAAACACTAGGTCAGTTGGAGTTTATTGGATTTTTTTTTCAATACCTTACAAGTAAAATACTTTTTTCCCAGCCTTCAACCTTTCTGTTTCCCTAGCCACTTAGGAATGGTAGCTAATGCTGAATCCCAAACCCCTTATTTGGGAAGCCTTACTGGCAACTCTCTCTGTTCAGATTTAATGCTGGTAAGATAGGCAACTGATATAATTTCATGATATTTAATAGTTACACATCCTGTATTGGGACAAAAGCTTGTCTGGTCCCACACTGAAGCTAGAGAGAGAGAGTTGTTTAATCCCATAGACCATTATTTTAATTTACTTACAATTAGAAGGGGAGATAAACACAAACACATGATCTCATCTTAGTCCCCATTGCCTGTGTCACTTAATGTGAGAACTCACATTCTAGTATAGAAGCTCTAAATCTGAGGAACAGGACCGTGAACATTGCCTAATTTGTTGATTTGCATGTGAAGTGTGTCATTCCCAGTGGGCGGTGAAAGTAACTTGGCATGTCACTGCGCAGCCCTGGGGGATAACTGGTGTCAGTTCCTGCTGCTGTAACAAAATGGATTTGGCCCTTATTATAGCTTCTATTTGAAAATTATGATTAAAAACTGTATGTTAGAGATATGAGTATTTGTAGAGAAGCAGGAAGCCGTGACACCACGTCTTAATAACATTTTATATTCTACCAATATACTTAACCACAACTTCCACAACTGCATAAGCAAAAGCAAACAAAAATCATATTCCATTAGAGGCACAATTTGACAATTGAATTTTAGGGGTGAACTCCTGGCATCCATTGAAAGGATTGCCTCCAACCCCAGGGACACAGTTAATCTTTTTAGGTCACTGTTGTGTAGGAAGCTAAGGAAGCTACAAGCGAATCAGACAAGCTGAATCCAATCCCTGCTCCTGGGAGCTTCAGGGATGGTGCTCTCCTGCAGTGGTCCTGTCGTGGCCACGTTTTATTCACTTGAGAAGAAACAAAGGATCTTATCTTGCTAAAGCAAATTGAAAAGAAATTACAAACAATCTTAGTAGGCTGGGGCCTGGCATAATTAAATCATGCTGCATTCAGTCTTGTATTTTAATAATTCCCTAACGTCTGGCCAAATCTATGCAGAGGAATATTAAATACCCTAATGTTGAGAATATTTACTGGAACAACCACCTGGTTTTGAAATGGGCTCTTCATTAGGGAAAATAATTAATACATTCTTGTACAGTAGTAAATACTTAGTCAGATAACTATCATGTAGGATGACACAATAAAAATCAATATTAATCAGAGCCAACAAATGCTTCCAGTGAAGGCCAAAACCCTTCCAGCCCTAGGTGTTCTCTTCAGTGCCTATTCATTTATTCACGTATTTAGAGTAAAACATTCTTTACTTCTGATGCCAAATAATTCTCTATTTTAAGATCTTTAACTTTGATATCTTTTTCTCATCATCAGAACCTCCTTGTCTCTGTGTCATCATAAGGAGAACGTGAACATTTTTCTGAAGGTCTTCATTCAGTCTATATATTACTGCTAATTTCTTACCTTGGTGGCCCAGAATGAAGTTGAGGGCAACATTTAGCACTTCTCTGATCTAGCCCACATTTCTCACACAACTCAAACATCCATCCCAAAATGTGTGCCTGTGCATTTTATTACTGTACAGTAATAAACTACAGTAGTAATAACTACAGTGCCCCATTGTTTCAGCAAATGAAGGCATACCCACTTCTAATCCTCTGAGAGACTGAAACCCTTTGTAAGTTGCAGGGGTAGTGATGACAGCTAATGCCTTCACATTATAATGTTCACTGCCATATAGGTACCGTTGTGAATTCTTTAAATAAACTTATTTACATGACATTTCCAACCCTATAAAGTAGACATTGTTAATATGCCACTTACTAATTTTGAAACTAAGACATAAAAGGGTTGGCTTGCCTATAAGCAGAGGTTGGACCCCAGCAGTCTGGTCCTTCACACTCCTTCTTGTACCTCTCTGTACACTGCTTGGCTTTCAGCTAGCCGGGCAGGAAAGCTTGGACAACTAAAAGCTTCTCCACTCCTTCAGTTCTTAGTTTATGAAGAGAGAGAGGATAGAACGCTAAGCCACTCATCACCAGGTGGTGTGGAGAATTAATGATACAGTACATAAATAGGACTGAGCTCTAATTGATAGATAATATTAGCTATATTGCCTATTTGTTTTCCAATGAATTTCTGGGTGACTAGTGCAAGTTACATAAAAGAGTAAATTAGTGAGAGTATAACTCAGTGCCAGGAAGCCCACCCAAGGCCCCAGGTCTTCTCTGGAGCTTTGCATTCAGAAAGAGTGAGTTCTAGCATGGCCTTTTTTCTCAGAAACACTTTGATGGGAATTCCCCACACTTACAATTCCCTAGGGGGTCAGAGGAAAAGCAATTATAATAAGAATGGATTAAATGCTTATTATAGCAATTATACTGCTAAATTAGAAAGTCTCAAAAACATATAGCATGATCCATAGAATATTATAAGTTGTCAAAACCTCCAATATTTCCAAGTCATATACCGCAGGAAGCAAGGGGAAAACACCCATTTAATCCTTTGCAGTGCTTCTGCCTGGCTTTCTCTTTATTACATTATGAGATTAAGCTGGTATCATTATCTCTTTTTGTCACCTTAGTCTTCTAAGCCTTAGATGCTGCTAATGTAATGGTAATAACTGCTATAATTTGCACTTTTCAGTTGTATTAGACCTTGATTCTCTTTTCCTAACAACCTTCTATATCCATCACTGATTTTTCTTGTAGATAATAAGCAACTTAATGGTTTTTATGAATGGGTAATGCATTGATATGAACTTATCAGAGCACTAAAATCAACATAAAAAGATCCTTATAGGAATAACAACAGAAATAGCAATGTTAAAGTATCTCAGATATTAAACATCAAATTTGTTTGTCATTTTGAAATAAGCATTGGAAATTTTGCAATATAAATCCAGTCAGTTCACGAGCACTTTTTAAACTTTTACTATCTTTCAAATTCAGGCTTCTGTTTTAAAATAGATAAAATAATAGAAATGCTAATTGCCTGATTTGACATTGTACCCTGTATACATGTCTTGGAATACCACACTACCCCACAAATATGCACAATTATTATTCCTAGATTAAGAAGAAGAGAATCAACATATTTATATAAGCAGTGCCACTCCAGACTTAATATCCCATAGAATGTTGCTCCATCCCCTGTCATTGAAAATTGCCTTAGGTTTTATGACATCAGGTTCTTGAAGGGACTGTTTCACACATATTCTAAAAGGCTTTATTTTCTTTAGCCAGTCAGCCTCTAGAGATCCATTCTGTTAGGAATGTGGAGTATCCCAACGGGCCATGGAATCAGGCAGCTGCCCTTGAGCCTCTTCAGTGTGTTTCTACTACGACCAAACTTGTGCTCTTCTACCTCGTGTAGATCTCTAACCTTCACTGCAGAACCCTACAAAGCTGTGTTGTGTTTCTCCTTCCCCTTCCCTTTGCCTGGCATGTCCTTCATCCACATAATAAATACTTGTTGAGCACCAACTATGCACAAACACTGGGCACCATGATGAATGGGACGTAGTGTTGCCCTCAGAGAACTTAAAATATAGTCATTTGTCAAGACTGCCTCACCTCGTCAGTTATTTTTCTTTCATGAGTCTATGTCTTATACAAAGCAAAGGGAATAAATTAAAATTCTTTGATTTCCAGTGTGCATTGCACCCACCTGGCAGGTACTTGTGGCGTCTTGGGTTGAATGACTGATATGGCTCACCATCAGGGAAGAAGGAGATTGGGCAGTGTTAACCATCTGCCTACGAGGAAGTCACACCTAGGAAGCACATGTGAGACATTACATCATTCCACTAGGGTAGTTTCTGAGCACGGCTTTGAAAAGAGATACACTAGATCATCTCATTGCATTCCACACAGAGCTCTTGAAAGGAAATTCTGGCTATGGTCTGTCTTTGTCCATGAGAGATAGATCAAACAGACTTTCAAATAAATGTTAGGAAGTGACAAGCAGTGAGCTGGAGTACGGACGCAGACCTGAGCGTGCTTTTCATTGGAGCGTATCCTTCCAATCTGAAGAAACAAGTATAAGAAATAACCTTTGGAATGTAAATATTTGTGATTAAAGTCGGATTCAAGGTATCATAATATTTCTAGCCTGGTACTTTTTGATCCAAGCTTCTTGCTCTGATTAACCCAGAAGAGAGCAGCGCACAAGCTAAAGTTCCCCAACCCACGTAATGTTCTCATCATTTGCTGGCACCAAGGAAAGCCCAGGACACATTTCTTTGGAGATATCTTACGGTCCTTCGTTTTCTTTTAAAGGACGATGGTTCCAACTCACAACTGGCCAAGGTTTCTTTGTTTTAAAATAAAGGCATGAAATCCACAAGGAAGTGAGATCAGAGGTGGGACAGCCCTAAAAACTGGACTTACTGGAATTTGAGCTGTACTCTCAAGATAGCTTCAAACATAAATTTGGAGATTAATTTCTAAACTTAATTCATTTGTTGAGCTGTTCAAAGTCAACATAGTTTTACAAAATGAGAAATATTCATGGACAAACCTAGACCAAAGAAGTAATTTCCCTTGATTGTTGCTGTCTCTCTTCCTCTAAGGGGGAGGGGTATTGGGGAGGGATAGGGATGGGGACAGACACCATTGGCAAAGCATGTAGCCTTTTATATCTCCATCCCATGTATATACACATATGTAGATATGTGCACATACATGCTTATCATATACATGCATATAAGCAAATATACACAAATACCTATGTACACACATGTGGACAATGTGCACACATAGTCACACATGCATGAACACATATGTTTTATGCACATATGCTCACACCCATGACTGACAGATAAGATCTCAGTGCTCCTGACATCGTATACCAGTGAGCAGCACCAATTCTCAATTTCTGGGCCACAAACTGACCCAACAGCCTAACCCAAGCTATGATGGAGGATATGATGCCCACTCTGCCAGACTTTTCTGATGTCAGAAAATTCTGTGGTCAAGATAGTCCTGTGAGCTCCCTCTGTCAGCCTCCACCTTGGGCTTTAAAAGTTAGTAGTCACTGCATGTGGCCATTATGCACCCCCCCCCCCAATGTCTATACAGAATAATGTATGTATATGCTGAGACTAACGTCCTCAAGTAAACTTGTAGCTGTAATAATCTGTACTCACACTCTGCCTCTGTCCATCATTTCTGAAGTGAACTTGGAAGCTTACCAAGAGATGTCAATGTGGGTGACTCCCACTGGCTGGGTATCCCTTCCCCAGGCTTCTTCCATGGGCAAAAATAAAAGAAGTAAAGGGGTAAAAGAAGAGGGGATAGAAAAACTGGGAAAAGAGAGGGTGGAAGGAAAAAGAAAAATGTTTGTGCCCCAGAGAATCCAGTTTCTCTCATTCAGCCTCCACCTTTTCCAGTGGTTTCTAACACTACTTAGAGAGCTGAGATGCAAGTCTGTAATCTCAACAACTCAAGAGAGGGAGGAGGTTTTCAAGGCTGAGGATTTAAGGTCTATCTGGGATACAGGGCAAGTTCAGAGCCAACCTGGGCAACTAGAAAGACTTTATCTCAAAATAATAAGAACAAGGAATCAGAGGGAAGGAGAGAGAGGAAGGAAAGAAAAAAGATTGAAGGAAGAAAGAAAGAGGAAGGGAGAGATGAAGCAAAGGGTAGGGAGGCAGCTGGGAGTTAAGTCAGGGTTTGCACACTTACCTAGCATGCAGGAGGCCATGGCTTCATCTGTGTGAGAAAGTGGAGAAAATAGAAAGAAATTCTGGGGCTTTGGGCAGGGGTTAGAAGGCTGGGATTGGTTATCCAGGAGCCCGAAAGTATTGAAGGTGTATTGTGAAAGGGAGATTTAAAACATGACTTTTTTCTGACTTTATTTGCATTATATCTTAAATACAGTAAACAAAGGATGTTTTAGCCATCATTTTACTCCTTTCTGCATTTTTGTGGTTGATATTTTTCTGATTCTCCCTATGACCCACTTGGCACTAGAAAAATGTCACTGCGCACTTCTCGCAGCTGAGGGAACTGAGACTTGGAAAATAGAAGTAACTCCTTTCTTAGCTGTTCAGCACAGCACAATTCTCTTTTAGTTTTTATTTAAAAATATCTGTGTAATGAATAGTAACTAGGCTATTAGTAATGAGTAACAATGAGCTAAAAATGTGGATTGAATTTGTGAAATCAAACAAAACTGTTTATTTCACAGAAGACCTTTGCAGAAGCACATGTTGCAGCAGAAAAAGAGGAGGGGGAGGGGAAGAGAAGGGAGGAGGGGTGGGGATGGAGGAAGGAAGGAGGGGGAAGAAGAGGGGAAGGAGGAGAAGGGGGAGAAGGGGGGAAAAGATTTGTCATTTTGAGCAGGTGACAGAAAACCTAAAGAAGCCACAAGGGGAGTTCTCAATATGGTAGCTATAGGCCATGTGACTTCTCAGCCCCGGGGTTCTGGCTGGTCTCAGTCAAAGCCCTGGAAATAAAAGTGGCGCACGGGAGCCTGAGAGTTCAGCATGAAACAAGAACGTAGAAAATGTCCATTTTCCTGAGTTTACGTTGAAAGTATCGTATCTTAAATGGGGTAAATAAAGCATGTTTTAAAAGTCATTTTTACTCATTTCTTGGTTTCCTAGGGTGTGTGAGAGAGAATTTACAATCAGTGTGTGTTCTGCATAGTCAACTTCACATTTTCAGCCTAGGCTCCTGGTGAAGGGCTCTGATCCCTCCCAGGAAAACAGAGGCAGGCTCATAGCTGGTTCCATCGCCCATCCCTAGCCCTTCAATCTTATCAGACTCCTCCCCTAATCTTTAGCCAAAATGCTTCACAAGTCTAGTCTCCAAATATCCCCTATGCACTGTGAAGACAAAGGAGCACACATTGTCTGTCCACTGTCACTAAACGCCATGGACTGACAGGAGAAGGTGACCAGACCTATTATTGCCTACATGGCGGTGCTATTCTGGTATGTGGAGAGTTCATTAAAGGTTTATTTGGAAGTGAAATTGTACCCTTTTCCTGAAGTTGCAGATACATATTTGTGAGAGAGAATGTCTTTTAAGTGTTCCTAATTGATAGCACGGAGGCAGAGTTACAGATGGTCTTTATTAGGGATTCTTTTTCTTCTGGAAAATGTAGACCTCTTTCCCCTACCCCCTTAGCAACAACGATCGAAGGATGATTGAATGGTCTCTTGTGGAAAAATGTATTTACCTATGTGAAGATCGGTTTCAACTCAGCACATTCCTCTTGTGAGCACATTCTACCGGTGAACTAACCTGTAACCTCTTAGGGTGTTGACATCTCTTCAGCTCGTAACTCGTGTGTGTGTGTGTGTGTGTGTGTGTGTGTGTTGCGTGCACGTACGCACACCCGCATCAATCTCAGAATCCAGAAGCTAACTTATAGAAAAGCCTTTAGAAGGATCTTGTTTTACTTTTATTTTCTTAAATATATTAAGCTCGCTTGATTATCCCACATGTAGGTACACATACAAAGAAAATTGCACGTGGTCACATATCTGTGCACAAGATGAACTCGACCCAAAGGTGATAGAATTGTACAGAGGAAAGAGAACACAAGAATGTTGGTTTCCTTACCATTAATTACAACCCAAGATAACCATGTAATGGCAAGGGGTATTTGTGTGTGTTGTGAGAGTACACATGCAAGGACCCTAGACAGAGTGCAGTTTTCTAGACAAAATTGTCTTTGATTTTTGAAGCCTTGCAATTTTTCTTCCTCTGTGACTTTTCTATCTTGTCCTCAAAAAAAAAATGTTGCTCCTGTTCTAATGAGTGTGCACATCCCATGGAAAGGGGGTGCTCTTGTGTGCTAGAACTTGCTTATCACTAGTTCAGTCCTTTCTGCAGCCTGTGAAATGTTACTCCATGGATCACACAACAGTGATGGATGCGCTGTAAGTGAGAACTAGATCAAGTAATTTCTTCCTCATGTGTCTTTTACCTCTGGCAGATGTGCATACTTGCTGATATAACCTAATTGACACACACCTCCCTCAAGCATGGGCCTTATTCAGTTCTCCATGACCAAAAACGTAACAGTTCTGTCTTGAAGTTACAGCTGAGATGTTGATGACTACCATCCTCTTAAAGGCTAGAGGATCAGACATTTCAGAGAAGCAGCCTGCAGCTTTGTCTTTCCTACTTTGTGTGTCTCTCTCTTCTTTTTCCCCTCCTTTCTTTCTTCTTCCCTTCTTTCTATCCTTCAATTCCTCCTTCCAAAAACACCAATAGTACCAGATGCCATGGGTCTAAGAGATAAAATTGTGCAGCTCCATGGGGTTTGCAGTCTGCTTACTTTACTTCCTATCTGAATATCAACATTAACAATCCTGCCACTCAGTCAATCCCAGATTCATACCTGCCTTACCTCTGGGACATGGAAAAATTTCAGGTCTGGACAGCAAGTGTCTGACATGCTCACTGGCTTTTCTTTGCTCCAGTGCCTACCACTATGCTGTCTGTAAGGCCCTGCTTCCTGGACTGATGTATTAGAGGTGCAATTCTCCAGCGTGTCACTGTTCTTTTGAACTAGGGTGTGTTCACCATAGAGCATAGTCTTAAGTCCTGCACTGTCATGGATCTTAGAGTGCTCATGTCCTGCCCAGGTAGAAAAAGCAGCCTCAGGAGGAGAGGTGACACTGGCATTGCCAAATGCCATTACAAGTTCAGTTCCTCTACCACACCATGTCTCCATACCTGAGTCCTGTCACTTCTGGGGGGGGGGGGGTACATGCAAATTTGTAACTAGTTCTTTCAAAGATATATCTGTGGTTTTATAAAACATGGTCAACAAGGTCTTTGATATCAGAATATGTTCCAGGATGTGACCTGCAAAATTCCATCTTCTCTCTAAGACGAGGTCCTGAGATGTCTTTGGTTAGAACTACTTTCTAAGAAGCAGTGTACACAGTTTTAGACAGTCTCACACGTGTGAGGATCCATGTGAAATCCAGAATGACCATCAGACCTTTCATCTGTAATGCCAAGGCTAGGTACCTCGTGAGCCCTCTCCTTAAAGCCTGTGCCAAACCTGTTCAACAGGAGCAAGTCCATTGCTAATCCTTTTACTGGACCTGAACTCTCTGATCTTGTTCCTCAAAAAATATTTACCCAATGCCCAAGCATCGGCATACTACATACTACTTCAACTTCTTTGTCCTTTGTACCTAAATCTAACTTCCACTTAAGTGATTAATCTGTTACAAGATCCCTGTTCTTTTATTCTCATGTAGGATGCAGCTGGGTCTAGTTGCTCGCTTCCTTAACCGGATGAATTTGGCACACGTTTATTCACTGTTCTAGATGCCTATTCATTCATATTTTCTAGATACCTATTATTCTCTAGAAATATTTGCTGGTATATTCAACAAACTGAACTCCATGCCCTTAATGGCTATATTCTTGGTAGAAAAATAAGTAATAACCAGGAGATTGTGCTGCAGTACATGATGGCCACTATGAAGAGGATGAATAAGTAAAGATCCTAGCTCCTTTAGCTAGGGCAAGAACAACCATCTAAAGAAACAGGGTTATGCTAGATGCCAAGCTCAGCTTGCCCTTCAGACGTGTTGCCATGTCTCTAAGGAATATTTTTATGTTCAGCTTTTTCTTTAGTGGAACATTTTTTTCTTTTACTGTCTATTATTGATGTTTTTAAACTACCTAACAGTTTCTAATTTAACCTAAGAAAGTGTGTGTGTATGAGTGTGTGTGCCTGAGTGTGTCATATACATGGTCATGGAGATGTGTACATATTTACTTGCTTTCTGGTACACATGCACATGGCACTTGGGCATATGGAGACCAAAGGTCCAGGTTGGATGTTCTCAGTCACTCTCCACACTATTTGTTTTTTAGTTTTTAATTACCTCTATTTTCATTTATTTATTTGGATATTTTTATTCATTCTTTGAGTTCATACATGTATAAACTATGTTTTGATTATATCCATACCACTTCCCCTCACAGACCCTTCACATACGCATCTCCATTCAATCTCTCATCTTCTTGTTGTGCTGCCTCTATATGTACATATGCATGGACACAGGGCTGCCTGAGGACCTACCTACCAGGGGCCACATCTCTGAAGAAAAGTGGCTTTCTCTTTCCAAGCACTCCACCAACTGACAACATGGCAGCTTTGAGTCCATGAGCACACAGCTGCATCATTTCTAGAAGATACTGTTTGTCTTCAGTCTTCCATAGCCTCTTCCTCTTACAGTCTTTTTATCCCTTCTTCCACAATGTCCCCCAAGGGCTGGAGGTGGATGTACCTTAGGGATGAACTCTCTGTAGTCGCTTACTCTCTGCACCTTGACCGATCATGAATCTCTAAATTAGCCGTCATCCACTGCAGAAAGAAGCTTTCTCTTGAGGGCTGACAGCTGCAGTAAGGATATAAAGTTAGCATTTAAAAAAGCTTGGTGCAGCATCTACATCACAAAATAATAGTGGTGCCTTGTCCCCCAGAGTCTATGATCTCCCTATCCACAGGTTCCTTGCAGTACTAGGCATGAGTTCCTTCCCAAGAACCAGCCTGAAACCTGATCAGAGTACTGTTAGTTAACTCCACAACAAGCAGGCCACTATTAACAGCAATCAACATTTCTTGCAAAGCATTCATCACCATAACTTCCTGGACTCACAGCAAGAAGAGGCCCTTGGTGACTTTTCTCCTCCAGCTGATTCTCCTTGTCCTGTGAACAAAGTGTGTGGTGCCTTCAGCCACACACCCCCACCACAGTCTATCCACCTCATTCTTTAGACACAGCCTCTTGCTGAACCTAGAAACTGCTGATTAGGCTAAGCCAGCTGGCCAATGGGCTCCAGAATCCCGCTGGTCTCCAGCTCCTCGGCATTAAGGTTTTATAGATGTAAGTGGCTCCACCAGACTATACAAGAAAACTAGGATCCAAACTCAGGTCTTCATCTTGTAGAGCAAACATTTTATCCACAAAGCTATGTATCCAGTTTTCCAAAATCCACTTTTTCAAAAACGTCTTATTTAGTTTCCCTTTGATTACATCAATCCTAGTCCAGACTAGTCAACTACAAAAGAAATCAAACGACAAGCATGGTTTACAGCACAAACACCAGAAGCCTTTCGGCAAAGCAGTTCAGTGAAAACAGACCTGTGCAGAAGTGTCTTCGAGTCTAGAGGCTCATTAAGCAATTCTGAATGTGGTCTCCAGTGTCGTCATGCTCTACCTTCTGTATGCTTCTATGTGTTTTAAGTTTCTGAGTGAGCGGAGACACTTCCGTATCCCCAGGTGAGATGTCTCTATAGGGGAGAAAGCATATGCACTTTGAAAAATGTATTGTCAGCAGTTCCTGATCATGGACTGAAAAATCATTTGTCAGGTAGAGTGCTGTTAGAGTTGACAAAGTTTATCTGATCTGTGTTCTTGACTATTTGGTAGTTGTAGGATTGTTTTGTCACTCTAATAAGACAACTACTACCTAAACACCTTTGGGGGATCGCCATAGTCACCGTTTCATTTATTGGCCAGTTTTTATCATGTGATCACTTGATCACTGCTATTACTTTCCATGTAAATGTGGTCCTTAAATAATACACAATTAAAAAACAAACAAACAAAAATCCTTCCATTCATAAATGAGCTTTAGGCACTCTGCTAAACAAACACAAAACAAAAAGCAAAACAAAACAAAAATAAGGAAAACAGTCAGGTTATGACATTCTAGATCATATATTTGAGATATAATTGTCAAAAGAGTTTCTGGCTCTCCCCACCCCTCAAATAACAAAGGGCTTTGTGGAGGAGTGTTTGGCCTGTTACACAGTGAGCAGATAGATAGGGGAGTTCCCTCCACACATTACAGCATCCTTCTACAGAGCTGTAAAGAAGGCTCTATTGTGTCTAGCACTCCTCCCAGTCTGTGCTTATAGATGTTCTATGTTCCTCTTTGGATTGCTTTCCAGTTTTTATCTGTTCCCATTCTTCGATATTATTTTTCATTCCCAACTAAATTGTTAAACTCCAGTTACACGGAAAATCTCGCCATGGGAAAACTTAAATTTACTTACATCGCATCTAGTTCTGGCAGCAACCGTGATATATAATGTAATGTTTCAAGGTTTCTCGTCATAATTTAAACAGCCTTGACTTTCACTAAGATTAAGCAACCTACTAGGATAATCCATTTCACAATTTTGTATTTCGGTATTATCATAGAGCTAATCAGTTCATAGTAATTACTCCCGCCTAATTCCCAGGAATTCTAAAAGGTTGTATCATATAATATTCTACCATGGAATGTGCCTCTGATAACCACGAGAAAACCTATCCAAGTGGGAATGGCGTCCTCCAGCCCCGCCTTCCTAAGCCACTGATCTCTGTCCAACTGCACTGCATTTGGGATAGCTGTGTCCCCAAGGACACGGGGGAAGCCGTGCAGCTGACCCAGCAATGGGCCTTCTCTTTATTTTGTTTTTGCTCGAGGAAGCAGCCGTAACAAATTGAACAGGTGTTCCTGGAAAAATAATTCTGGAAAGAATCCAGGGGTTGAGGGGACAGGGATACAATTTAATTAATGGTTCAATGAAATGTGTACCGCTCCAGACACTGTGTCTCTGATAGCTTCTGCCACACTGTAAAATTTGGAAAATTAACTGGAATTTCATCGAATGTCATTTTGTTCTGCTGTAGTGAAATAATTCAATCTGAAACATCTCTTAAAAATAATAAATTTATAGAGGACAGTTTGAATTTGAACATCATTTCACCCTCTCAGAAATATATGAAAGCCAGCGTTAATCTCTTACCACTGAGGAAAAGAAAACCTTTGTGGTGTCAGAGCCGCCAGCTCAGAACTTGGTGAAATAGATCAGATGTAATATTTTTGAAGCAAGATCTGAACATATAAATCTGTGAGTTTATTAGTTTTATTAGCAGTATATTCAAGAAAAAAGTTATTTTATAGGTTTTAGATAGGATCAGAGGTGGTTGGGTCTTTGAGTTGTAACCGTTTGCCTTGGGACATGTGGTCTATGGAATTAGGCAGAAGACACCTCAGATTCATTTAATTAACATTTGCTAACTGGCTTTAACCAGCTCCCCCAAATGGTTCACATGTAATTTAAATTCAAGAGGTGTTGGTTTGGTTCGATGAAAAGTTAATTTTACTCAATGGTATGGCATGGCTTCCAAGAAAGTGTGAGTGAGCTCACAATCAGAAGGGTCCTGAGGGAGGTAACAGTTTACCCTTGTGCTCGGCTCTGAGCAGGCCACGCACCAGTTAACTTGAAGAATGCATATCCTAGCCACTGCACAACACTTCATAAGGTAGCTCCACCGGATGTTACAGGAGCAATAATTGAAGAAACGGGTGCCATCTGACCCGGAGAACGAAAGCAGCAAACTCTGATAACCAGGTCCAGAGGACTGCTGCTTGGAGGTCAGCAGGGAAGACTTCCACTGATAAGCAGATGTGTCTTCTGAATGTGAAGCTGAACTCAGAAACAAATGCATGTGTCTTGAAATGAATTTCCCTTTGACTCCAAGTTGACAGTATCCTTGGAGGTCTTCAAGTAGAGACCGAGAAGCTATTGACTACAGAGCTCCCTGTTCTGTGCTCTCCAAACACCCTGTGATACTTTTGAAACTTATCACAATCCTGTTGTGTTTTTATCACCCCCAAATTAAAAAAATTATTCTTTGTCCCATCTGTGAAAGGGGCCGTGTCTGCTTGACTCACTGCTTATCACCCCCCTGGCCCACCCCCAGCACAGGATCACAGAAAATGTTTTTGATACAGATACAAGAAGACTAAGCAGGGGGAAGCGAAACCACATATTTATTAGTATGTTCAGATAAATTTTACCAACTGTCTTAAGCAATGTTGTAGGCATTAGGAAGGTGTGGGCACATAAAACTAATTATTGTTCCAGCTTTGAGCCTAACAGTTTCCAAGAACTACTAAGTAGGTCAGACATGAAAAGAATAGAAACCCAACCATTGTTACTGGAATAATGCATCCTTAAAGAACTGAATGCCTTTAAAACCTCTCCAAGACTAGCCAGACCAATGTGAAACATTTTGAACTTGAAATGAAATAAAGACCTCACTTCTTTATCGTAAAACCACCTTGGGTCTGAAGTTAAATCTCTTCAGGTGTGATAAATCTGGTGGGAAACTTAGACCAATTACCAAGACTCCAGAGACTAGAAGACCCCAGATAGGGGCAATATGAGAAGGGCAAGGTATACAGCTGTATTATCAAAGAATTTCTGAGACTCTACTCTGATCTGATTGTTAGTATCTTATTTTTCTGATTACTTTTGATTATAGCAAGGTTTTACTACTACTAAGAAGATTTCTGCATGCAATATCAAAACTATTTTTGATCTAAAAAAAGTACCTGAAATGCATCGTTCTGACTGAGTCACCATGTTCTTTGAACCTCATCCCATCCTTGCAACAACTTTTCCCTCTTATTGCTATGCATTTTTATTTTATAATACAAGTTGGTGGGAAAAAGAAAGAAAGAAGAAGAAAAAAAACCCAGGCTTCATTTTATAGAAAATTGCTTCCCCAATCTTTTCTGGAATCTCTTTTGTCTGTTACCCAGGCAATATCTATATTATTACTTTGTCCTCAAAAGCTTTTACCAATTTGCCAACACAAGATGACTAAATCTCTTTTCTTTTATCTGGTTTTTCATTAGGAGGGAAACTCCCCAAATTCATTTCTCTCAGGTTTTTTTTTCCTCACTGCTAATCCCAGTGCGTCTCAAGTATGTTTATAAATACCCTCATTATGAGGAAGGGCATTCAGTTTTTGTTATTGCTTCAATTTCTAATGAAAGCTATGCCAAATGGCCGAGCACCCATCCCCCACAGGAAAGCCTGCCCATGGAATGTGGAGTATCTTCTAATTGCCCTCAATGAATCAGCTTCGTGCTTGGTCTTATCTCTGGCACCTTCCCCAGCTTTCTGCTGATAGCCACTAACGTGCAGACCAAGCATGAAGGGATAAAGACGATGTGACTCTCAAAAGGCCAGCCGAAGAGTGAAGTTTGTGAGCTGTTTCGATCCTTTCCTTTCATGGTCCTGACATGATTTATCTTAACCAATTTGCCTTCAGACACGGTTTGCTCTCTTTACTTCAAACATGTAACTCTGGATCCGTCAGGGCCACTTGGACTCTTTCGATTGTTTCTCCTGCCTTTACACATAGGTCCTGTGTCAAAGCATCTTGTATTAATCAGCCCTCGGTGGTAACTTTAAGCAAGCGATATAAGCACTTTCTCTGGCCATCTGTAAAATTAAGTAGTAACTACAAAGCAGCGGACACATTCCTTACAAAAGCACGGGCCAGCCACCCTGGCCTGGCTCGCAGCTGTGGCGAACAGCATGCTTGTGTCTGTCTCCTGACCGCGTGTTTTCTTTTCTGTCCTTCTGCTCCCCTCTTCCCTACCACCCCCAATATCTTCCCTTCTCTTCTTAAACAGCTCCCCTCTACCCTTACCCCCAGGCCTGACCCTACTCCTCACACCTGCTCTGGCCTCATATAATACAGGGTGTTTTAATATACCATCTACGTGGAAGAAAACGGAAGTTGGAATTGCCAACTATGAACTCATTCTTTTCAGTGGGGGATGAAGCTGAGCCCACAGCAAGGAGGCTGTTTTCTTTGTGGTAGCCTCAGAGTGGTTGGGGGTTAGGGAAATAACGTTTAAGAAACAAAAGCTTCTAGCAGATATATGTTTGATCTTTGAGTGGTGTTGCTGCTGGGCCTTATACATTTTTAACATGAGATACTAAGAAATCCAAACATTGGAAGTGGGAAATGCTTGTTGGTTTTCATTTTGCTTATTTTTTTATTATATTTTATTTATTTATTTATTTATTTTGTGTGGCTGGGGGAGAGTTGCTCATTACCACGATGTGCATGAAGGGGCCAGAGGAGTCACCCTGAGGGGGCCTATGGATCCTGGGCATCAAACTCAGATGGCCAAGCCTGCCAGCAGAAACCTTGACTAGCTAAGCAATCTTGCTAACCCTGAGCCATCTTGCCAGCCCTAGGTTTGTTTTGGACTGCACACAAAAAAGGACATAGAGACCAAAAATTATTGACCTGACAAAAGAATGTCTACTATGGGCATTCTGAAGTGAAGAGAGAGAAGTGGGCATGACACCCGGGAGAATGACTAGTTAGTGGAATGACTTAGTCCTCCTGCCCTGTACCCACCCACTGAAATTACACATTTATTTAATGTAAATTTTATAGGACTCAGTAACGTTAGAAATGTAGAAGCCATAGACATTTAATACTGTTTGGTCAAAGGTAGATGGTCATAGGGAAGAATGCATAAGGAAGGCATTTGGATGGAGGGCAATAGATGGGAGAATGCAAGGCATGTCTAGATTCTTTTGTGTCCCTGTGTCTTCAGTGAAAGCATCCCCTCACTTTAGGGACACAGTGAACATCTCTTATGACCTACCACAACAAAAGGGCAGCAATTTCCTGTATGTCTTACTTTAGGAGAGAGAGGCGAGAGAAGGTTAGAGACCACAGAGGCCTTCTTGCTTCCGGCATTTTCTTGGGTAACAACTTGGATTATATTTTGGATTATAGTCCTCAGATTTTACTAAGTGAATATTTTAGATGAGTGGTCTGTCTCTCTGTATGTCTGCCTGACAGAAAAGGGCATCAGATCCCATTATAAATCATTATGAGACACCATGTGGTTGCTGGTGATTGAATTGAGGACCTCTAGGAGAGCCATCAGTGCTCTAAACTACTGAACCATCTCTCTAGCCTCCCAACTGAAAATATTTCTGAATGAAGTTAGAACCCCACTTACTTCTATGTACCTAGGGTTTCCATCTCTGTCTCTCTGTCTCCATTTCTCTCTCCTTCCCTCCCTCCCCATCACACCCTTCTTCTCTTTTCCTGCCTTCCCTACCTCCCTTCTTCCCTCCCTTCATTCTCATGAGCTGAGAGAAATCTAGCCAGAAAAGCTCATGAGCAAAATAGAAATTGGGGGCTGAATTGAAACAGGGGATCAGTGAAAACACAGGATCCCTCAGAATACTTCCTGGGAGAAATTCTTCCCTGGAGAAGATGAGCAATCAGAGAAGTGGGCAAAGCACATTAATAGTGGGAGCTGACCTAATGTTATACACGGACGCAACCCATTTGATGATAGTGAAGCCCACTTGCCAACAGGAGCCACCCATGCAGGTTAAAACGTCTAATGAGCCTCCTAGGAACACATGTTTGTAAATTAAAGAGTAGTTAGAGATGGCTAGATGTGTGAGGAAATCTCACATGAAATAAAAGTTAACTAAAAGTAGATACATTGAGGAAAGGAAGTCTATGGCTATAGCTCATACAGAGTCCCTGCTTAGGTCTGGGTTCAATATCCAGCACTGCAAAATAACAGTATTAATAATTACAGTGTTATCAGAAAGAAATTTTATCTTTGAAACAAGAACTACTGTCTATAACAAAAAAATCAATAAAAAGATTAATAGGTCTAGAAATAGATTGTTGAAAACAGGAGAAATGGGGGAAAGGTGAACAATGGAATGGTAGAGACATGTCAAGGTCCTTAGGAGATATTCACAAGATGGCTGACCTCCGGTAGTGTCAGAGAGCAAAAAGAGGAATAAAATGTGCCCAGCACAGTGAAGAGGAAGTCTTAAATAATTTCTAAGCATCAAGGATGGAGGAAAGATTCTAAAATTGCTTTAGAAGAAAAGATAAATGATGGATCACATTAAAAGCCTCAAGAATACACATGGCGTTAGAACTCTCTAGTATTGGAAATTAGAAGCCAGCGGTGGGGTCCAACTCTGTGGGAACAGTTTTCACCTTAGAATCATTTGACATAGAAGGTTGTCTAGACACAAAGAATCAAAATTTCTTTTACAGGGATAGGAGCAGGAAGGGATGGGATTAAAAGATGTCAGAGGCAGCAAGGGTCCACCCGAAAGATGCAAAGGCAGAAATTCACCATGTATACCCCCAGGGAGGGAGCAGAAGCCTGGCGGCTGAAGGGCAAAGCATCAAAGCAAGCTTCCCTAGGAACATCACACAGGGGCAGAATATTAGGAAGGACAGCACCAGAACAAGCGGCCCTACGAGCATCTGGATTGAGTGGCAATAGTGGAAAGTGTCCAAGAAGAATGAGTCTGCAGATATGAAAATGATACAAACTTTATGTCTCAGTTAGGGTTTACATTGCTGTGTAACACTATGACCAAAAGCAGCTTGGTGAGAGAAGGGCTAAGTCTGTCATCCAAGGAAATCAGGGCAGGAACCCAGAGGCAGGACCTGACTGATGCACCCAAGACCACCAACTCGAGTGGCACTTCTCACAGGGGGCTGTGCCCTCACATAAAATCACCAATCAAGAAAATCTCTCACAGGCTTGCCTGCAGGTGACTCTGGGAGAGGCATTATCTCCACTGAGGTTCCCTCTTCCCAAATGACTCTAGCTTAAGGCAAGCTGACTTTAAAAACTAGCCAGCACACTATACTGGGATACACTGGACCCCCCCCTCTCTCTGTGTGTGTGTGTGTGTGTGTGTGTGTGTCTGTCTGTCTGTCTGTCTGTCTGTCTGTATCTCTGTCTCTGCCTGCAGTGGTCATACACCAATGGTTACACTGTACTACCTAATATTATCATTAAAATGTTCCTTTTCTAGAGGTATTATGGAACAGTTTCAACACTGCTTCCTCAGGGAGCGGGCCTTAGAAAAGGATAGAGACGTATTGCCTTTAGAAAATTTTAACTTTTAAATTATGAGTTAATGGTGTGTTATTTTGATGAAGTAATTCTGTTTCGAAATATTGTCTTAAATCTTATATTCAAACACCTAAATGCAGACTCCTGGGTTTTACGGAGAACCAGATGCCTTGCTTCTTTGGAGATCTATTCTATCTAATGATATGGCTAGACCAGCACGTGTTCCTTCTGGCCTTCACAGTCTCTACCTTGCCCCTTGCCTCCTCTGTAGCTAAGGCATTGTGATCAGTCATTTGACTTGTTACAGAGTTAAGAAAGAGGATGCTAAGTCTGTGTTCCTCCCTTTCTCAAGAGCAGAACAAGTAAAATAGAACACGTTGACTTTGCTCCCCAGCTGTTCTAAGCTCCCTTGTTATCTACTAGGATGTTTGCATTTTCCTCCGGAGAACAAACTGTAAGTCTTGCAGTCTGTTTGGTACATAGGCCGCCTTCTTGTGATGTCTTTGTGTAGGGTGTTTTATAATTGACTGGACTGCAGCTACTACTTCTCCAGATGACGGTCCCTGACTATATGCTCACACTCTTGGTCTTCTCCATACATCCTGTCTCTGTGCATCATAAGGACTGTCCGCTGACTACTTCACCACCCTCACGCCCTTCAGCATACAGGCCTGGCCTGCTTCCTTGTAAATAAACCATCATTGCGGTGGCTCACACTCAGCCACTGGCCTGCGATGACTCCTGTGTGTTTTTCTACTGTGGCCAAACATAGTGAATAAATTTCCATCATGTATTTATGCATGTGGGTTTTCTTCAACACATTTGCTTCTACTTACTTTCATTAAATTTCATAATCCTTATTCAAAAACATTTCCCCCAGTAGGTCAAAGTAGGTTTTAAATTTCCCACTGCTGGCAAAGGTACTGGTTACCCGTCTGACCTGTCATAATTATCACACTTTACAATGTTGCTATGTTGTGCTTCAAAATACTGGTTGAAATTATATAGACTCAGAATGGCTCTCCAGTAAGTGCCCTAAGATTAGCAGTGAGCTATCGAAAAGGACAGTTTAAAACACATACAAGCCTCAAGTAAAATCCCTAAAGTTAAGTAGTCATCACCCTGAATTAAGTATAATGTGTAAATTATTAAGTAAACAAGCGTGAACCAACCTGTATCAGAACACTCAGGACAGGGAGAGCACTGTTTGTTACTGCACTGCTCCAGAACTCTGGACATCTGGAAGAAGACACAGTGTAATTTAGAGAGGACCAGAGTCAAAAAGGAAAGTGGGTCAGGGATAAGATAACCCTAAGGCTCTTTTCCTTGGCCCTCTTCATACACATAGCACAGAAGTAGTACCTCGAGGAAGATGGTTTTATCAGATTCCCACTAAGCTGAGAAACAAGCTAACGGTTTTACATTTCACTTAATATCCTAGCCAACATAATACTACTTAAGGTACTTGTCACTATCTTCTTATATAAAATAATGCCCACTCCCCAGCCTGGTGCTAATTTGTACAGTGTTATGTTTCAGAGAAAAGGTTGGTTCCAGAGGTGGGAATGTGAGATGGGACATCAGTATTTGCCTCCCATGGGGAACAGCAACTGAGACAACGTAGAAAAAGCAAGGTCTGCTGATGAAGAGGCAGGTTGGAGAAAGTAGGATTAACCTGAGAGAGTCTTCTACCACAAGACAAAGCTACAAAGTCTTGACTGGCACAAAAGGAACTCCAGGGCAAAGCTGTAGCCTCAGGAACCCATTCTGAGCAGAAATAAAACCACCAGACACTGACCAGAGGATCAGTCTTAAGAGAGCAACCTAGCATCAAGAGCCGAGGGCTTAGGGCAGTGAGAGCTGGGGTCAGTCATGTCTGCACTCTTTAAAAGTGAGCGGCAACCCATTGCATGGAATAGAAACACAGCTATGCACTTGCCTGCCTCTGCCTCAACCATCCTCCTTTGATGCAGGAGTGATGGTTTGGCTACCTTCTCTTCCTATCTTCCAAGTCTCATGAATATATGAAAAAGTCACTCTGCTATGTCAGAAGCTCTCAGTACTTCAGATAGCTCTCACATGCTGATGGAAGAAATAAGACCAAATGTGGAGGACAGCATGAGTAGACAAGAATTGGTGACACCACCAGAAGGTGGCCCCAGCACTGGGAACCAGAGACAGGCAGATCTCTAGGAGTTAGAGGACAGCCTCTTTGTCTACAGTTCCAGGAGTGAGTTCCAGGACAGTTGAAGGTACACAGAGAAACCAACTCGCAACATACAAAAAAAAAAAAAAAAAAAAACAAGCAAAATGGAAAAAAAAAAACAAAAAAATAAAGAAATGAAGGAAGGAAGGAAAGAAGAAAGAAAGGAGGGAAGGGAAAGAATTGGTGACCTTACTTAGGAAAGAACACTAGACTGAAGACAAAGAGCCACATGGGCCAGGATTGCCTAAAACATGGCTTTCCAATTCATGAAAATGATGATATTTTCCTGACTCAAAATGATTAGCTTCTAGACCTTTGAAAATAATGGGAAGGATAGACTGAGAGCCCCAGTCCTCCTGAATAACCATTGGCTTTGAGAAACATACATGCTAATGTTTAGTTCCCTGACACTGAGTCTTGCCCTTCACTACTGTCCATTAACTGATGAACTCAAACAGTTAGGGAGACTCTTCTTTTAGACAGGGTTAGACACAAAACAGTGAAAAGCAAACAATGATGGTAATAGACATTCTATGTGATTGATGACTTCAAAGGACTTGTTGAATTCTGGGAAATCAAAGCAAATTGAAAAGGGGGAGTTCAGGTAAAATAGGGGAAAATGCATATGGGATAGAGGTAATCTTAGAATAGACATTGTGCATATATTGGCCCATTACCCACTGCATTGAGGATCATAATGTGTTTATTACGACATTCACCAAATGATAGCTATCCCTGTACTGCTGGCCTCTGCATTCTTTGCTAATAATGATGGCTGGAGCTGGGGGCAGAAACATAGAATAACATATTGGAAAAAATCTACAGAAAATAAGAGATGAAATGGTACTCTCTTTAGCTTGGTTTCTTCTTTTACACTGTTACATTAGCTGTTTATTTAGAGAATGTGAAAAACATTGCATATGTCATGTATGTAAGAACACATTACATAAATCTTACAAGGAGAATTTAGAAAATGTGAAGGGGAAGCCAGTCTGGCCTGAACTGCCTTCCTATGTTCTAAACATCTATAGGTCTTACATAGGCAGATGACAGATAGCATCTAATTTATTTTCTGTTGTTAATCTATTTTTTTCAAATCATAACATGTAAAGAAACCCATATATCTACATGACCCAACTTTCACTTCAAGATAGGATTTTTAAAACCTAAACTTAAGAGTTTTTTTTTTAAATTTGAGTATTAATTATTCATTTTTATTTAAGAATTTCTTCATTAGCATTTTCCAGAGATAAGAATTGAAGGTATAATTAACCTTTGAAATGAAAACTGAGGTTTAATTAAGACTAGATAGCACTTCAATGCCTGACATCTCCCCGATCATAGAATAAAATATTTTGAAAGATAGGTTTTGGCCCCAAAGGAGGAAAATGGGTCTCTCTCTCTCTCTCTCTCTCTCTCTCTCTCTCTCTCTCTCTCTCTCTCTCTCTCTCTCTCTCATTGTATTCCTTGGGATTTCGTTTGATTAAGTCACCTGATGGCATATCGACCTCTTTGAATTCAGTTTCTCAAACTATGAGCACAAACAGCTACTCCAAAAGTACTCAGGCCAACACAGCAGCAGAGGGTCTTGACTGACATAATGTCTCTAGTCTGATGGCTCAGCTGGCCCTCCTTAGCTCTACGCCAACAACTGGAGATTTTTTTGGTTGGCACAGTAGTCCTTGTGTGCTGCTGTTACATCAGAAAGACCTGTGGCTCCACATTGGCTCATGCAGATTTGGATGTGAGCTGAGGGCACATCACAGGCAAACATGTGTTGAGCATTATTCTGGGAGTGTCGACTTTGAAGGGCCTCCCAGGTATATAGAGAATTTGGTATGATGAGGAGATGAATTCAATTCAGGGTCCTCAATCTTATTGCCAATCTTTTTCAATAAGAAACCATCTCCTTGGTTTGCACATCTGTGTTTGATAATGGGAGAGAATGTCTTTGATTAGACTTTCAGAGTAATCACTCAAAGGCAACTTTCTCCTCGGCTTCGCTGCATCTCATAAAGTTAGATTTTGCACATTAGTGATGCACTTGATTGCGCTGAAATAATATTGGCTTTATGAGAGAGTATAATCTTGTTCAAAATATAACTCCCTCTTCCTCCCCAAAGTGCTGCTATTTTTGTGCCAGGTTCCCCTCCACCACGATGTTTATGAGCATTTCCCAAAATACTATTTTCTTTGCCTTTATTGTCTTTTTATAACCTTTAATCATGGTTTTAAAAAAATGGTACCTTAATAGCCAGAGGCAAAAATCACAAGTGGTCTTCTCTAAATCTATTTTTTTTTTTTGTAACCCTAACAGCTTTGAACAGAAAATGGTTTTGAGATTTTCCCCTACAATACTTGCCTGGGTAGCTGGAGCGATGGCTCAGCAGTTCACAACACTAGCTGCTCTTGTAGAGAAGCCAGGCTTAAATCCGAACACCCATACGACGGCTCACAACTGTCTGTAACTCCAGTCCTAGGGAGCCAATGCCCTCGTCTGGACTCCCCAGGCACCAGGCCTGTACATGGTACACAGTTACATTCGAGCAAAACATCCATGCACATAGAATAAGATATAAAAGGCTAAAAAACCTTCAGTTTTCCACAATAGTTTTTAACATTTCTAAGAATGAAGATCTCTGACCTCATGTGGAAAGATACACAGTGTCCATGTCTCTGTTTAATTTCTGTCTAGCATGTAGGAAATTTCTCTCTCATTTAGAAAACTGTACTCTTGATCTTTCTCTTTTTCTCATTATTTATTTACATGGTCATGTATGCCAAAAAAAAAAAAAAGCATTTTGCCTCATTTGGCACTTAGTACTGTTTTTTAAATTTTACAATTTATAAATTAAATTCATGCTAAGAACAACTTTCCTAAAATTCGTAGTCTTGATTCCGTCTTCAGGGTTTTCTCTTCAAATTGAAAAAAAAAATGTTTCTGGTTTACCTGTTTTTCAAATGGTGACTGTATCCTGGGATATTTTTAAATGCACTGTCGGCATGACAACTGCTGGTGAGACAGTGATTATTAAATTAAATCATTGTTCCCTCTCTTTGTTTTCCACCCCACTTATGATATAAAAGTAATCATATACCTATGGCACCCATGGTTTTAATGATGTCATCCCTCTGGCTATGGTATCCGTTATCTTGTTTCCTTGTCCATCAGTGTAAATAAATTGAACTTAGACCACGTCCTTTGGGAAGAAATGGGGCATGTTCAGAAACCTGCAAAGGGAGGCTAAGTGCTGGGAGCGTCACCATCTGTGCCTGGTGCTTAGTGCCTAGCTAGTATCCTGTGCAGTTTGAACTGCATAGTGACAGAAAGGAACAAAAAACTACAGCAGACACTGGGAGCTTTCAAGAAATGAGAACCCATGTTCTCTGCCATCTCTGGAAATAACAACCAAAAGGCCACTGAAAATAGGATGGTGCTTACACAGTCCTGGGAAGAGTGCCGTGGCGGGGCAAGAATGACACAAGGGAGGGTGGGCATGACCAATTCATGTTGTGTGCATGGATGGAAATCCCATATTGCACCCATTAATATGTACAATTAACATGCATTAACTTCAACAGTCCAGAAAAAAACAAAGAATGGAGAACGCAGCTGACCAAATAATGAAGGCTCCCCAGAAGGGATTTCTGAGATTCTCTGTGCAGTAGCTACACACCAGGAGCTCCAACTCAAGAGCAAGTGGAAGGGGGCAGGGAGATCAGTCCCTTTTCAGTGATGCATTCTGGTTCTTTCTCTGAATTTAGAACTCAGGGTTGCTCAGTGTGGAAGCTGGGTTGCTGGCCTCTCTCAAGGTCATCAAACTAAGTGAAATGTACGCAGAAACAAAAGAACTGGTTCGTTTCTTTAAAAGAGCAGAGCCTTCCCTTCAAGGGCATGATGGCTTCTGCTGCTGTGTTTGTTTATATAGCAGCCCAAAGTCTTCCTGTCAAACTGCCTGCCTCCCAGGTGTGCATCTATTGCTGAGGTGAAGAAACACAACCAAAGCCAACTGTTTAAAAGAAAACCACTCTTTATGGAGTAGCGGGCTCTTTCATAGCCTGAAATAGATGTAGAGGACATGGGGATGAATAGTCCTGCAGCTGACGGAATCTGTTCGCTTTGCTCTCGGTACAGATATCCACGAGAGCCTGGGATCTCAAGTGTACATAAAGACGGCTAGGTAATTGAGCTCCATGCTTTTTGTAGGGTCGGCATATTATAGGTTTCCCGCATAATGATAACAGAGTCTTACATCAAGTGGAGGAGGAGTGTATATTTAAACCATGTGTGAAGGAAGAAAAGAAGAAATAGGAGAGCTTTTCTTTGTGGTGTACGGTTATAGATTGTCTTTTGTGGATGGATATTTATTTCAGATTTTTGTGGTTTTTCGTGTCCTGAATTCTAGGGGCGCTTGTAAATTGGTTTCAGATGGTTGCTGGTAAACCTGAAGGACTCAATTTTTAAGGTAATTAACTTCACAGTTCTAGGAGAGATCCATGCCAGCCACAGTATGAAGTAACTTTTTATTTAGTTATCTGGAGATTATTAGATTGGCAGATACTTGTAGGTAAGCAGAATGTTGGCTTTGATTTGCCTCTGTAGCTCCTTCAGTTAAATATTTCACAAGAACATAAGAGTAACCATTTCAGATCAGATACACAGGTAATATTTAGCCTCTGTTATGGTGCCAAGTACATATCAAATTCTTGTGATGTAAAGTGTCAAGGAGCACATGATTCCCCACAGTCTGGGGTTTTCCTATCCCCCTTCACACCTCAGGCATGCTTCTTGACTCTGTAGCCGTGAGCCACCATCCCCTTTCCTTTCCAGCCTCTGACTAGTTCCCACAGCTGCTGGTTCTGTTTGGTTTTATTGTTATCATGAAAACCAGTGCATGTTTCGTCATCAAATTGAAAGAACACCATTCTAGTAACATGCACAGCACTGGTTATAAAACACAAAGGAAGAAATCAGTTTTCATCTTTCTATTTTCCAAAGTCTCCTAAAACACACTGAGGCAAACATCACAATAAACTCTGCTTTCCTACTTTAAAAAAAAAATCTAATGTGATTTGGCTGGATTAATGTTCTTTGGGGATTTACCTACAGATGTCCTTGATTCCTTATTTTGTCCAGCCTGGGCTACCACTTGGCCGTGACGTGTTCTACAAATTGACTATCAGGGAGAGAACATAAAGCATCAGAGGAAGAAATGCAAAGAGAAAAATACAAATGTATCCCTGGACAAATGCAAGGTTTATTATAGTTTACCCAGAAAGCCTTCCTTGAAGATACCCCCGATCCTCGTCCTACACTGGGCACGCTGCCCACCTTTCTGCTCTTATAATCCATGAGCAGTCTTGTGGAATAAGATCTCATGGGACACTGTCATATTCTATCTATTTGGCATCCATGGCCCCTAAGTTGAACTTGGTGTATGGAGATTGGGTCTCTAATCCACTAACAGAAAGAACACATTATGGGATGTTCTGGGTATCTGATAACTTTCTCAAAGAAATGGCCTATCTTTGTAAGTCAAGAGCACAAGGTTGCTACCTGATGCAGATCAGGAACCCTTTTTGCCAAAGAAGGGAGCTAAAAACGATGTCAGACTTGTTAAATGCTATGATGGAAATTTGTGTTGTGTGGATAAGACTAGTGCCTGCCTGGAGAGATGTATTTACCTATCATCAAACAAGCTGGCATTAAAATCAAATGACTGACTTATAGCTTGATGTTCTTTTCACTCCCAATTGGTAGCTTCTCATAGCATGCTAGTATTTCAGAAACAAAACACATAACCAAAAGTACCAAAATAGCATCTTACATGCATAAAGAACTTTAGAGGATGCTAAACTCTATAATAAACACCATCTCATTTACTTTCAATGTTATCTCAACAAGGCTATAAAGGGAAAATAGAGTTCTTCTTGAACAGGCCAGGAAGCTGGGCTTCTGGGGAGCTAAGTGGTTAGTCCTTTTAGAATTTACTTCTTCATGAAGGTTCTTTCTCTTTCAAGCTGCCTTATGGTGCTACGAGAGGAAATGATGTCTCCAAAGAGGTACATTCCAGGGACTACAGAGATTTCTCACCCAAAAAATAGCATCACTGGGCAATGGGTAGTTGCTAAATGGAGCTTGTCCTACACTTCACTGGCAAGTAATCGTAGGTCAAAACTTAGGAATTTTGGAATGAGCCATGGAAAGTGCTGCTTCAACAGTGAGACAACTACTCTGTAACAGTGTCAGGAAGAGCGTGTGTGATTCAAAGCCACCCGAGAGTTTGATGAGTGGGCATGTCTCTCTTTCTTTCTAAGTCACCAGAAATTCAGATTAGCATGTGATGACCAGTGGGGGTTCTAGGCAAGCCCTGGCTATCTATTCTTGCCCAGTGCCCAAGAGTCACTTCCCTTCTGTCCTCTTATAAAGATTCCTTTACCAAGCTTTGTATATTGTGCCTTGGCTATATTTAAAGGTAGCTTAACTAATAATGATAATGATGATGATGATGATAATGACAATAAATAGAATTTCAGACTTATAAATATTTGCATTTTATACATTTGATGATAGGACAATCATAGGAAAACATTTATGAGATTAGTTTAAAGTTGACTTAAGTCCCTCATTGAGAAGCTCTGCTGGGTATACACAAAAGAACATCCGTCCTTCCACTAAGAGTAAACAAGCAATTTGAGGAGGTAGTTTCTCTTCCCCAGACTCAAACTATAAATATTATGTTTCTTCTCAGAGTAATAATTATATGGCTGCTTTCCATCAGTGGGACACTGTGGTCCTTTCTTTTCCAGACTTCTAGAATTTTGAATTTGAACCAACATATGTTTATTCACTCTTTCATTAATAAAACAAAGAAAAGTATTGAGTACCCACGAAACACAAGGTACTGGAAGTGAGGAGGAGGGAGGGGCATGTTTTAGTACTTAATCATGGTGTACAAGCAGTTCCCAAGGGTTCTCAGATGCATGTGCTCATGTTTGATGGTGACGCTGATGTACTTGAGGACAGGAGTGTGTCTTACACACTTTGGATAGGGTGTAGGGCACAGAATAGACTGCATAAAAACTTCTTGAGTGGGATTTATTTAGAAGATAAATTATAGCCTGGCTCATAAGCACTAAGAAACAAAGAGATGACCAAACATGGTAACACATTCCTGTATCCAACTCTGAAGTAGGAAAGGCAGGAGGATTTCCTGGCCTACATAGCAAAACCATGTCTTGAAATGTGAGTTGGGGATGGGGGAAGGGGGGCAGAAGGATCTCTCAGTGGGTAAAGTACTTGCCGTGCCAGCTTGACACCCTGAATTCAGATCCCCAGAATTCCTGTAAAAGTCAGACACAAAAACACATGCACAATCCCAGCACATATCTATCACAGTGGTTCTCAGCCTTCCTAACACTGAGTCCCTTTAATACAGTTCCTTGTCTTGTGTTAACGCCCCCAACCACACAATTATCCCATTGCTACATCATTCCTGAAATCTTGCTACTGTTGTGAATTGTAATGCAAATATTTGGCATACTGGATGGCTGATATGTGACCCCCAGAGGAGTAGTGACCCAGAGCTTGAGAACCACTAACCTACATGGAGATAGGACTCAGAAGCAGGAAACTTATCAGGAGTTTGGGAGCCAGCTAGCCTGCCATGCGTTACATTAACAAGTCAGACTGCCTCAGTGAAGAAGGATGATACCCAAGCTTGTCCTCTGACCTCCACATACCTGTTATGCCATGTGTGTTTCTATAATCTCCCACATGTGAACACATACATACATGGGTGCACAAGACTTTTCTAAGAAGGAGCATAAGGGAGAAAAGGAAAGAAAGAAGGAAGAGACATTAAAGAAAGGTGGAGGAGACAGGGGAAAGAGTTCAGGAGAGGAAGGGTTGCCAGGGCTGGGTGTGTGCTGATGGAGGTGTGTGATTTTGCATAAGTGAGGGAAGTCAGAAGATTATTACTCTACAGACTAGGATAGAGAAGAGACATAGTCTTCTCATTAAACAGTGGGAAATAGAAGTGTGTGAAGCAAAAGCTTCTAAAGGTTACAAGAAAGTCTTCAGCTGAGAAAATCAAAGCATACGTAGGAGTTTCCTGAAAAAGTCCATGGTAGTTTGTGATCTTTCTGAAGGCTCCAATGTCACCAGGAAGGAGAGCATGGCCTCTCCAGGAGCCGCTGGAAAGAGGGAGGGGACAATCAGGGCTGAATATTTGCCTAAGGCATAAGAAAGCCCTAAATTGATAAGGAAGCCCTAGGTAGCACTGGCTTTAGAGGAATCTAAATAACTACTTGTCTGGGTGCTCGAGCTTAACTACTGACTCACCAAACCACCTTGAGAAAGATAAAGATCTTTACAGCCTGGCCCCATTAGCCAGTCCTTTAGGAAAGAAAATAAGTGAGTTTGGTAGGTCCTTGTCCTTTTCTGTCCTTAGCAACTTTGCTATTCTTATTTATCTCTCTGTAGTTTCTATAAGGCGGAATCCTGTTGTTTTCAAAGTGCCTTTGGCTCTGGTCCTCTCTCCCCCACCCCACTCCTTTAAAAGTGTGACTTTGGTCTGGGTCCTCTGCGCCTTTCACCTCTCCCAGAGTGAATTTATTGCAGCCCAGCAGCCAGGAAGAGATCCTTCAGTGAGATGGGCTGAGATTCATTTAGGCCCAGGGACATGGACTCATATAAAGGAGCTAGATGATCCCTTGTAGTTTTATCTCCTCTCTGGGGCTTCGGTTCCTTCCTAATCTGTTGTTTTGTGGCTTAGTAGGAAGATCATTCTCATTGATAGGAAAGAGAGGAGCGTTTGGAATGCTAATGGCCACTGTTGTCTCTCCTGTCATCTGCTAATTCTGTAATATCTGCCCCCAGGGGGGTATGAATCATACCTCCAGTTCACTCTAAACATACGTTAACAATTCCTTTTATTGTCTCCTGCATTTTTTCTCAAGCCTGAGCTTACTCTCAGATTTAACCCCTCCCAACACAACTGGTTTTATCCAGTCCTTCCCTGTTGAGTTTGGATTATAGGCCGATCATAGTTTATACTGTTCCTGTTTCATCACACCCCCATTTCTTACCTTCCCAGGCTCTGCAATCTACTCATCTGTGTAGCCTCCACTCCTTGTCAGGTTTTACTGTTTGATCTCTGTCTTCTCCCTCCCTTTCTCTTTCATGCTGTCTTGTCTTTTCCTTTCTTTTCTCTTTCGTTTGCTTGCACACTCACCTTGAAGCTGTCTTATTCTTCTCTCTCAGATTGCAGAGCTTTGCCTCCCTCAGATATTGGGAAGCATGGCTTGTAGACAGCTTGCTTCTTAACATTTCAGGCCCGCAGAGAACTGTGGACTGAATGGTGAAGACGGGGATTAGTGCCTTTGTGATGTTTGGGAATGGCTCCAGGCAGGCTTGCTTTCCCTCCCCAAACCTTTCTCCTACTGTTGCTATCATTAACTTTTCTTTATTGGTTCAGGAAAAATGGCTCCCTCTCACCAATGCCTCCAATTTATGAATGGTTAAACGGCCATGCTTAAAAGTTCACCTTTCTGCTTTTAGGAGAATGCAACTTTAGAAATCTCTCTTAATACTAGCATGCGTTATCTTCCCCATATAGCATGTAACATGTAAAAAGAATAGTGTCCATGCTCTCTGGGTGTCTGGATCCTCTGCCACCCATTTCCATTGTGATATGTCACCTAATTGGCTTCTATGTCTTCTGACTGAGTCTGAACAACAGCTCTTACTCATGGCTCTACTGTCATTGTCTACAGAAAATCTTCTATTTAATGGCCTCTCCTGATCCATGTTCCTAATTTCTTTTTTGCTTCACATTTACTTAAGATGTTTAGATATATCCACAGTGAAAGTTATTTATTAGCAATGTTAAATGCTGCCAAGGAACAAACCCAAGGCCTCGCACATGCTAGCCACGCTGGCTCTCACCAAGTCATACTGTCTACCTTTAAACAGACAGATTTAGCTTTAAAAAAATAGTATTATGCTATTCCAAACTAGAATCATCTAAATGTTTTCATTCCTCATTTCTTTGATTCAACATTGTCTTTAATTCCAAGTCTACATAATTCCATGTCAATCTTATTTGTTCCTTTAATTTTACTTTATGTGTGTATCTGCTCTATTTTATTTTTATAGTCCCGAATGATGGGCAACCATTTAGCTTCCAAACTCCCTTAACATACAATGGCATAAAGAAACATCCTTTTGTATACCTTGTAAAGGACCTGAGGAAATTTTTCTGCCTTGGAATCATAGAGAGTAGAGAATAAATGAATTTTTAAATTTATTTTATTTTATTTTATTATTTTCTTGCTGTCTAGTTATATACAAAATTACATTTCTAACATGAGCGTTTTCAGTGCTCAAGGTCTTCACCCATACTTGGTATCATTCACCTTTCCAATTTTCATCTTTCTAATCACATATCAAGCTGTATTTCATGTACCTGTATATGGATTTCTTCCATTACCAGTGTGTTTTATGTATTCCTATTGGCTTGTTATAAGTCTTAGAAGTCCCTGTTGTATTTATTATTTATTTATCTTGTACATCTTTTCTTAGACGTCTTATTCTGTTGATTTTTTCCTCATCAGTTTGTAGTACCATCAAATATGTCAGTGCATACCTAAGTACAAGATGCTTCGTTCTGCAGCAGTCAAGCTTCCCATATACCAGTTACTAGACACGGTCACTGGTTGTGTTTCAGCATCTTGAGAAATATTTTCTTACCTCCAAGTCACAAAAATATTTCCCTATATTTTCTTCTCTAAGCCACAAAACTATTTCCCTATATTCTCTTAGCTTTGTTGTATTCTCTCTCTCTCTCTCTCTGTGTGTGTGTGTGTGTGTGTGTGTGTGTGTGTGTGTGTGTGTGTGTGTGTGTGAAGGGGGGCGGTCTGTGGTATGTGTGGCATGTACACGCACATGGGTATACACTCGTGAGCATACAAAGCAATGTGATGAAGATCAGAGAACAGCTTTTAAAAGTCAGCTCTTTCACTAAGGGATTCATTTATCAAACTCAGGAATTCAGGCTTTCTGTCCAAGTACCTTGACATACTGAGTGATCCCAATAGCCCAATACCTTATATTTTGATTTTTTTCAGTCTATTTCCATTCTAGATTGACACCTAGTTAAAGGATGTAGAAATCCAACCTTACTTCTTCTTACTATAATATACTACAGAACCTGTCTACAGTCAGCCAGCAAAGATACTCATTTGCCTCATGCTCTGTGGTACCCTAGGAGGGCATGCAGAACACTGGGCAAGACCAGGGACTTGGCAACCCATCCACATAGGTCTCTGTCCAGCTCTGCCACACACCAGCTTTGTGACAACCGGAAGCTACTATTTCTTGTCATTTCAAGTTCAATCATGCGTTTGTAGAAGAAAACGAGATAGTCTATACATATCAAAAGAACTGAAGAATTTTTCTTATTTCTTTTGAACAGGGTCTCTTTACTCAGCTCTGGATGGCTTGGAACTCATTAAATAGCTTCTGGATGCTAAAATTACAGGAATGAGCCACCATGTCCAGTTTCAGCTTTTGTTATACTTATCAAGTACTTTTATTTATGGTTCCTTTGCATCTACTTTTCTCTATACAGCATAATAGCATCTTTAGGGTTGTTATTGTTGTTGTTGTTGTTTGATGGTACATGCGCTGTGCCTTTTTTTTTTTTTAAGATTTATTTATTTATTTAATGTATATGAGCACACTGTTGCTGTCTCCAGGCACACCAGAAGAGGGCACCAGATCCCATTTCAGATGGTTGTGAGCCACCATGTGGTTGCTGGGAATTGAACTCAGGACCTCTGGAAGAGCAGTCGGTGCTCTTAACCACTGAGCCATCTCTCCAGCCCCAGTTGTCTGTATTTTTTTTTAAAGATTTATTTATTTATTTCGTATATGAGTACACTGTAGCTGTCTTCAGACACACCAGAAGGGGACATCAGATCCTATTACAGATGGTTGTGAGCCACCATGTGGTTGCTGGGATTTGAACTCAGGACCTCTGGAAGAGCAGTCGGTGCTCTTAACCACTGAGCCATCTCTCCAGCCCGCGCTGTGCCTTTTAAATATGTCTTTTTACCTTTCTTATCAATTGATTTAAAAAAAAAGAATTCATTTGTTGTTGTTTATGTGTTTGTGTGAGTGCCTGTATGTTTGTGTACATGTGATGTGTGTGCTCGGTGTTAAACAGAATATCAACACTTGGTGCTTCCAAAGGCCAGAAAAGGGCATCAAATTCCCTATTACTGGAGTTCTAGACAGTTGTGAGCTGCTTTGTAGGTGTGAGGATTTGAACCTGGGCTCTCTAGCAAGAGCACAAAGTACTCCAGCCCCCTCATTCTTTTCTATCTTGTTATTCCTCCTCTGTTCTCTCTTCACTCCAAAACCCATGAGCGTTTTAGTTTTGCACACTAAGAAAGTTATTTTGTCCTTGTCTCCTGGGTCAAGCATAACCCGAGTAGTTTTATTCCTGATTCCTCTGCATCCACTTTTCTTTATACAGCATCTTAGTATCTTTAGTTTTTTTTCATATGGCATGTGTGCCTTCCTTATTAAGGATACAGGGAGATAAAGAAAGTCTCCCAGGAAGTAAGCACACAAACTAGAATGCAGTGTGATTTATCCATGGAAGATATTAATTGCCAAGCATAACTGAGCACTTGGTTTTCTTGTCTGCACATATATTGTCTTCCACAGTACGTTTGGAAAGCTGCTGTAAAGTCAGGGTTCAGGCACTGAGAAGGGGTGGTAAAGGGAAAAATCTATGTCATCATGCATGGGACTGGGAAGTAGAAATACACTTACCCGATGAATATGGAAAGAACTGTCAGGTTACCCAGGCACTCTGTCTCTGCAGTGATGGAGGTTCACAGGCAGTCTCTTCCTCACCCAGTCCCTTCTCTATCCCCACCCTACATAGAGTTTAACAGAATACCTCTGAAGCATCCTCTCTTCTCATTTATCAATACCATTGATCAAGCCTAAACCCTCTTCTTACATTCAAGCCATGACTTGATTCAATTTCTAGAGCCCGAGTTTCATCTTGATCCTTGAGATAACATCTTCAGATGGGCATGTTTTCAGCAGCAGAGTTGGTTTCCAAAGATTCTTGTTAGAAAAATACTAACAACAATGAGAAAAAGTCACTGACGAATCCGATATTTTATATCAATTGTTTTCCTGGCTTGACACTCAAAATTGAGTCCCAGCATTAAATATAGGTATTATTATACAATTAGTGTCAGAAAAAAACAATAGCCTGCTTTATTTTCATTTTTGTGTTTCCATTGTACTTACAGCCATTTATTTCTGTTGTTCAATCATAGTTTACTTTGACTTCATGTTCAATAGGTTCTGCAACAAATTTACAGTTAAATAGCATTACATGTCTCCCCTCTATCGGTCATACTGCTCTAATTCAGGTAAACAGACAGTGACAGAGTAAGTGGGACAGAGAACGAGGATTTTCTTCCTCTGAAAGCATCTCAAGACATGGGTCACAACTGAAAAAATGTCCAGCCCTCCCCCATTGTGTTAGTTGTAGATTTTATTATTCTTTAAAAATGGACCACTTACAGTGATTTAAACGTTTAAAAGATATATACACAAGTGTAAATTTCAGTTGCCCTGAACCGCTTTACTTACCTCTTACTGTTGATAGATTAAAAACAGATACCCTCATTAGTCACACATCCACACTTGATACTTTTAATCTTAAAGGGCTGGACATAGAAAATTATGATTTTGATGAGTAATCAGTTTGAACAGTACACACTTAGAATTTATAGCAAGGCGCTTTGTCCCCAGACCTAAAACACTGATTTTCTGATCATGATCCCTTGTAGTTCCAGCTGAAGAACCAATACGACAGAACTGTGAGTGGTCCACAAAAACTCTCTGTAGTTTTTACTGTGAACATCAAGGATGTGTCTGGATCTGCATCCTGTCTCTTAAAGTCCTTTACTCTGGGATCACTCTCTTAAGGAAAATGCCACAGAGAGTTACATAATATTCAGGATGTTGGTTCCAAGGCACATTCTGAATAAAATGCATGCGTTTTTTGCTCAGAAGGAATATGTGTGGCCTGGGTTCCTATTAAGGGGCATTCAGTACACATATATGTGCCTCACATGCTCTTTGTCAGGGTAAACAATGGCAAGGGTTTAGGATCAGCTTGGCATCCCACAAAAAGTTACTGCTTGCTTTGTACATTTTCTTTAACTTCTTTTTTCCCTGTTGACGAGACAAGGATTCCAGACACAAAAGTCGGTGAGCACAGCCCCTTTCCTGGACAGAAGCCGGTCTTGACTCTTCACAGTTCACGATGACAGTGCCAGGCAGTGTCATTGACCACCCCCTGTCTTATTTCTCCATGCTAGCCTAATTTGTAAATGCATCCTCTCCAAGTGATCCAATAAATCCAACAGAACCTTCTCTTTCCTTTTAATTGTCTCAGTACCTGTGAGTTCCATTTTTGCTCTTAGCTTATTAAAGTGCCCAACTCCATTATTAGCTCATACTAGCTAACTTTATGTGGCATGAGTTCTGTAAGATCGGTAAGAAGAGTTATTACAGAGTTTTGACAGTGAAGAAGTGGAGAGCATGAGGAATTAATGGCTACCTGCTGTTACAGAGCACTGAAAAGAGAATCCAGTTCTCTGAACCTGAACCTTCCACTTCACCTCTGCACCACATTCCTGATGATGGAGCTGTTCTCTCAGAAAATGCTGAGTCCCAAATCCTGGCAGGCCTCGATTGCTTGTCCATGAAGTGGATGTGGATCAAGTGAGAACGCTGGAGCATCTGCACCTCTCCCTAACGCTGTGATGCCCCAATTCCCCCAGGGATATACTCACGACAGCAGAGCACTGCAGAAAGAGTACGGTTACAAGGTTGAGTTCTCTGCCAGCTCAAACACAGGAAGCCAGCAGCAGCTAACAGCATAACATTCATTATGCTATGAGATTATCTTAAATCCAGATGGGGCCGCAGAGACTGGCAACCAGGGGGAAAAAAATAACAGAATCAAAACGCCATCAAACTTCCAGAACACAAGACTGTCTCCAGATCCAACAACTCCAGTGGGATATCTGGATAGGAAGATGGGGCTATGGGATTGTATGGAATAGAGAAGAGTGGGTCTTTCCAATTAATTTCACAGATTCCCTTAAACTGATCTCTATTTCACAGGCTCCTCAAACATATACATATACATACATATATATATATATGTATATATATATATATATATATATATATATATATATACCTTGACACTGTAAATCTGCAGAAAATTTTAGCTAAAATATCTATTTGCAAAAAGCAAGGCAGAGTGATGCATTTGACTAAGACCAGGCACTGAAATTAGATTTCACCCTTGGAGAAACATACATGCTAATGCTGAGAAGCAAAATTCTTCTTTCCTGAGGAGTCTTTTCCTCTCCTCTCTGCTATCCATTATGTAAACACAGGGTAGACACCAGGGGCTTATAGTAGCCTCAAGAAAACCAGGCATAGCAGCATCACAAGGGAAGAAAGTATACATTTGATTTGACCTTTGACTACAGTCCAGGACTCCCAACACTCACTACTAAATCAACTACACTTCAGTCCAAACACCTTGTGATTTCCGGTACAAACTTCCTAGAAAACAATTCATTCTCAGGATCTCCTCCTTGCATCTCTCTCTCTCTCTCTCTCTCTCTCTCTCTCTCTCTCTCTCTCTCTCTCTCTCTCTGGTTAGGAATGACGTAAATAAGAGACCTAGCATTCCCCAGTGTGCTGTTTTCTTTGTCCCCTATTGGAGCTCAGAAATGACATCTGAGTCCTCCTCATTGCTGGTAACAAAGAGCATTTGTTTTGCATTTTGATGCAGTCAGGTTCTCAGGTGCCTGCCCATCAAACAAGGTTGGAGTGGCCTGGTAAATTCCCTGACTTTAATCCTCTCCATCTTTTATTTGTGTGCAAGCTTAAGGCATTAGTCCTCTCAAGATTACAAAGACTCATTTTGCTCACAGCTCTTGAATATCATATTACAAGGCAAAGTATGATTTTTATTGTCAGCTGGAGGATGCTTAACTGAAGAGCAGTGATGCCTCAAGAAGGGCCTCAAATTCCCTCCACACTTAACACTGATAACAAACACACTCGACAACGAGGTAAGAATGTCAAGTGCTATGGCCACAGCATCAAGGTTGCAATTAGTATAATTACAGTGCCTGGTGACATAGAGAAATGTTGAGAAAGGATGAAGGGTGCACACCCTGTCATAGTCTGCCTTCTCACAGAGGCATTCTGCACACAGTCCTCACCGACCTGACAGGTCCCACCATTCTGAAACACTTCAAAGATATAGACTTTCTTATTACATCCAGGACTGATTTTCTCCAATATTTCTTTTTCTTCCCCACTCTCTATCTTGGTTAGGGAGAACCAAGACCATTTACATAATACTTACCTTAATGATAGCTGGCTTCCATTAATGTATCTTAATGTATTAAGGACTTAATCTTTGTGCCCAGGCATGTTGGAGACCATAGCAGGCATTTATCTTTACAGAGGGAAAAAACATTCCAAACAAAATAAGTTGAAACCCATGTCATTTATCATTTTCCTTTTATTAACCACACTGATATATTTACAATAGGTTAAGATGAATAAATTAATAAACTATAGTTGAAGAATGATACAATTTGAAACATGAGACTCATGGGAGCTTATGTAATGCTATTTGAAACAAGGTCTTCCCAATTGTTTCAAAGAAAACAGGGGTAAAAATGAGCCATACAAAATGAGCCATGCAACACTCGACCCTTAGACCCAGTATAAGGAAGTCTGTGACAACATCTGGCAAAGCATCTCTCCATCCGTCCGTCCATCCGTCCATCCATCCATCCATCTGTCCATCCATCCATCCATCCATCCATATCTCCTCCATCCATCCATCCATCTCTCCATCCGTCCATCCATCCATCCATCCATCTCTCCTCCATCCATCCGTCCATCCATCCATCCATCCATCCATCCATCCATCCGTCCATCCATCTATCCATCCACCCTCCTTTCTACTGTCTTTGTGTATGGTGGACCTCTCTGGAAGTTTCAACCTTCTGTTTTTCTTATTATATTCAATATAGGAAGTGTTAAAGATAGTTTTATATTTATATATTCACACACTGATAGAAAAGTGGACCTCACACATGAATTTCTCTTCTGGGATACTACAATATATATATTTACTGAATATCCTCCATCAATGAATAATTAAATGCTGACTGACCTAAATGAACAGTTTCCTAGTTCACACACAATGACAGCCTCATGGTTTGTCCTCTCTGTGGTGGTTATGGCAGCTTAGATTTCAGAAATGTCCTTTCCTGATGAGCTGAGAAGATTCTGTAAGTCACTGCATTTTTCCTGTGGAGACCCAGAGGAATAGAAATGTCACATCATGGCTGAGGAACAGAGCACATGCCAGAGCACCGCTCTCTTAACTTGCAGGTCGTTGCTTTATCTTATCATGTTCTCTGCTTGTCAGAGGACAGATGACAGATGACACTCAAATCTGTCTCCTCTCTACCCTAAATCCCCTCTGCCCCACCATGCTGTGACTACACCTCAGGAGACAGAAGCAGCCAGGATATCCTGCACTCAAACACAACTGTGTAAATTCCATAACCTCTGGAGTTCTGTCTCTGTACCTAGGGTGCAAGGTGGCCCTGAGGCCACACCCTTTCCTGTTAATAAGTGGATAGTGTTTTGTGACCAAGGGTGTGTCCTGAGCTTTTAGTTGTTTTGTGAATCCTCTCAGGAAGTGAGCAGAGCCATTCCATAAGGGACTGGGAAGCTATGGGGAAGACGGAAACTAGATTACACAAAGTTAGTTAGCTTGAGGTCCATCTTTCTTTATCTACCAACAAGCCTGCACCTATTTTGGAAAGATATGTCACACACCTCAAAATTCTATGTCTTGTGTTCTCATTTATGATTATTCAGAACTTTGCATGACTTGTAAAATGTGTGGGCTGTTAAAAGAAGCATAGCAAAAATAAATGTAGCTTGAAAATTAATCATTTAACATCAGTGATCTTTAAAGTTGAGATGACAGGGTTACTTAGTTAGGAAAAGTAAGCACCAACAGGTAGCACAGAAATCCCCTACTACTGCTATCTGTGTGATGAATTATCCTGATGGGCTGGGCAGTGGACGGAAATCAGTTTAAACTAAAGCATGCAGACTTCAAGTGAGATAAAAGAAAGAATTTCCTGACAATACTTTTCTTAAACTCTGAAATGGGTTATCAAGAGCACTTTTGGAATCCCCTTATCTTTGAGACCTTTAAAAACAGCTAGATTCTCATCTGTCTAGAACGGTTGAGGACAGGCGCCCTACCAGCCCCTCTGATTAGATTATCTTTTAAGTTTCTTTCCAGCCTATGATAAACAAAGGGACCTGGAACTATCAGTGAAGGCTGGAGTGTAAACATTATAGTACGTCCACCTTCCTCCTACCTGTGAGCAGCTGACAGTAGAAACTGTGGGCTGGCTAGTCCTTAGACCCACACAGAAGGTCGACAGTCCATGTTTCTCCCAGAACCATGAATAGGAACAGTTCTACTGATTATATAGAGCTCTTGAGTTATGTCAGGCCTGTTGATCCTTTCATTTAACACTTTTTTATTTTAAATTATTTTAAACTTTGATAGTTGAAAATGCAGTGTTAGAAAATGATTTGTAAATGATAAGGATGACCACTGTGTTTATTGCCTGCTATTAGTGACAAAACTGGAAAGCTTGTAAATATTCAGCACGACAGCAATACAGTGTAATAGAGTTGCTAATATTTTATAACTTTAAAGACTATTTAATTACCCAGAGAAATGCTTCCACTGAGGGAGAAGGGGTATAATAGCTAATATCCATGGTATGGTCTCTAATGTCTCCATTTGAGAACATAAGAGAATGAGAAGAGAACATAGCAATCCCCCAGGGCACACGGAAGGTAGAATGACAAGCAAGTTTTCTATTTTATACTGCCACTGTCTCCAGCTGTAATTTTTATTGTATATGGGAATGTGTCATGTTGTCAGATTTTAAGTTAAAAAGTAAAATAGATTCAAATCTAAAGTGAATTATCTCATCCCAAGAGTTAAAAAACAAAAAAACAAAAAAACTAGCATCCATCATTGCTGTGCCTTACTTTTCATTCTCTCCATAATATTTTTTTCTGAAAGAATTTCTGTTGTGTATGTGTGCATGTGTACATGTGCACACATGTGCTCTGTGTGTGTGTGTGAGAGAGAGAGAGAGAGAGAGAGAGAGAGACCCAGTATGTGTCTTTACTTTCTACCTTGCTTAAGACAGAGCCTCTGTACTAAGTCATTCACCACTGCATCACCAGGCTAACCAGCTTCTGCGCTTCTTCCAGGCTCTCCTGTCTCTGCCCCCCACCTTCCCTTAGAAGAGCAGGTCCTACTATGACTGTCCTTTATGTTGGTTCTGGGGGTTGGTGCTGAGCCAGAAGCACTTTACCTAGAGAGCTATCTCCCTAGCCTCCTCCCAAAGAGCCTGTGTGTAGAACGCAACAGTCTTAGGCCTGTGCTGGAGAGGCCCTGTGCCTATTTTGTACTTCAAAGTACATACCAGTTCACATTGTGGGGGAGTTGGATGAAAAACTCCAAGCTCTCATATTAAAAACCTCTCCCAACTCTCCTCTATGACAGGTCTCCTCCTGCTTCAGAGTCAGTCAGAAGTCAGGATGCTTCCTCGCCACCATTCAGTCCTCTCTCCTGCCAAAGCACTCTTAAAATGTGATCTCCAATGTTGTTAAGTTTGATGGGAATCTTGCATGTTTCGAGTGTAGATAGTGTTTTATCTACTCAACACTTACTCTCTCTTCTGCGACTACAAGAAAGATTGGGAGGATTAAAACCACTGCAGAGCGTGCAGTCAGCCCCTGCACCTGGGATGGTACAATGTGCATGGCTGTGTTGAAAAGGACCATGAATAAATTGTGAGTTTGTGTTTCAGTTCAAGTCTAGCCCTGCCCATAGCCATGGCTTGGTCCACCACACTCTTCTCACTACTTACCCCCCTAATTGAGGCAGTTACTACCTCACTGGAGCTCGTGTTCTGAGCTCTGTCAGGGTTTCTGCACCCGATTATTCCCAGACTGTATTGTTGAGCCAGCCATAACAGTTATCCCCCAACCCCACCCACCACCCGCTGGCCCTGCCAACGTCCTTAGTGGTGTCAGCATCACCTGCAGCAAAGATATAAGACCTTTCCTTGTTTCTGCTATTAACATGTATGAACGGTACAGATTAGGGTTCACTGATATTTCTGAGGTGTGTTTAGGTAATCTTTGAGTCCCCACCTCCTGTTTACTCTCCAATTGTGGATCTTCCTTCTTCAACCTGGACCTATCCCTTGAAATTGGCAGAAAAAACCCTTTTCCTTCTCACTTTTCAGAACCCATATCAGATTCCCATCCCCACTCCATCCTGGAGGACTCTTCTGATCATGCAGTAAGGTCTGTGTGCTTCCCCACTGCAGATAATCCCAATATGCAGGGGCCTCCAGTACGCAGGCCAACAGCAATGTGTATTCATTTGTTTAACATTCTCTGTGAGTGACAACAAGCTCTTTAGAGACTTAACTTTTGGTGTCCTCCATACCTTGTGCGTAATCTAGCAGATACTAGCTGACAGGTAAAACTCTGCTGTTGAATTAGCATGTCGGCGAATAAAGTGGCCTAGTGTAGGACAAAAGGTGTGTTTTTAAAATAAACACGTCAGAGGTATTCCCTTCCATGTTTAGAGTAGTACTAGCCACAAAAAAACAAGAAATGGAATCAACCTGAAGGTCAACCAACGAACATTAAAAAAAAAAAGGTATTTATACAAGGGAGCCATAAATAAAATTAATAAAGTAAATAAAGTAAAATAAAATTCTGTCATTTATAGTCACATGAATGAGCATAGAGGATATTCTGAGTGAACTAAGTCAAGCCCAAAAAATCAAATGCCATGTGACCTAACTCACAGGTGTACTGGGAAAAAAAAGGAATGCCAAATGGTGATTATGAGGAGGTGGCACAAGCTGGTCAGAGGACATGTCCCAGTTGTGTGCAGTGTGATGACTGTAGTCCTTGATGACCTACTACATTTTTGAAGAACTCTGACAGGGTACATATTAAGTCCCCTTTACCACAAAAATGGTAACTTATTAATTAGCTAGATATAAGCAGCCCACGATGTCTGTATTCTGCAAAACACCAGGCTGTCCACAATGGGTAAGCTTAATCTGCCAATTAATTGAAGGCTACAGAACAAAAACAAGTAATGGTTGAGCTCCAGTCATTAGCTCACAGCAGATCACACCACATTTCTTTCCTTGGCCTGGGGTCCCTCCAGGAGATTTTTTCCCTAGAGCCACTACCTGCTGGCTTGCTCCCAACAACGTCTTTTCTTCAATGCCCCAAGGAAATGCTTTCAGAATGACATGGGGACCCTTGCAAACAAGGGAAGGATCCCCCCAGGAGAAAAGGGCGGAAGATCCTTAGTCATTTCCCCTGCTCTTTGTCTGTCTTAATGATGTGTGATGCCTGCAGTAGTTACAGTCCTGTTCCAGAAGAGCAGCTCCCAGACTAATCAATTCTGTTTAAAATGAGAGGTCACTAGCAGGCATCCAAGGTCTACCAAGTAAAAACAAGAGGAATCTAACCCCCCTCTGCTGCAGCCACTGTCACTGGAAGAAGAGCTCAAGTGTGTGCTAAGGGACTTGGGCAGGGTACGGATGTAATCAAAGAGGATAGCAGAGCCCTTTGCAGTAAACAACTTCAGTGACATTTTCAGACATTTAGACACTAGTTCCCTATGCTGCCATTTGGTGAACACATGCCCTGAACCAGCACAGGAAATGGGTACCATTCTAGAGGACAGGAAGAGCGGCTGTACAGAGCAGGGGCAGCCAGGGTGAAGGTAACAATGTTTCTCCCTGCCTCCATAGCTCACCTCCAGGAAGCAAGGTTGCCAGGAGGAAACACCTCATCCTGCTGTTCTCCCGATCCCCTCCCGATCCCTACTGAGAATTGCTGTTAGACTGAGGACAGGAACCTGCGACTTGAAAGCTAAATTTAAGCTGTTAGTTCAGAATTTCTAAAAGTACAGACAGATGGCAGTGGCACTTTTCACTTCATGAGAAAGAATGCTTCAAGTGTCATCCTGACTACTTACTGAAGTCTGCTGCTGGAGAGGGTGGTAAGGTGATGTTTGCATTGGGTGTGGGTGCTAGCCACTTAAAAAACAATTACGCCTGTGTCTGGTTTGCTCTTCCTTGCTTCTGGCTGTGGGTGGTCTGCAGTCCATATTTCTTATGTATGTCACTTCAACCACAGTGTCACTACGGGGGCCGTGTGGACACCTTGCGAGTCAGCAACCACTGCTCTGTAGCATCAGGTCGACAATATCCTTAGACGCAGGTCGCAGACCTTCATCCTTATAATGAAGTCCTCACAGAGAGCAGGAGTTTGTCCAATTGCTCTTACAGCTCAGCTTTATAAGAGAAATGAATATTCTGCTTTAATTGGTCTAACATGAAGTCATTTGGAAAGAGCAGTGAAGTTACAAAGAATTAGCCCTCGTTGGCCTCAGGGTGGCACATTTTGTTTTGTTTGTAACCAGCTCTGGGAATAGAACCCAGGGCCTCATGTATGGTAAGCTACTGAGTTGTATCTTCGGCACTATCTACATACGTATAAGTATGTAAACATATTCTATACAAGGGCACTGAACTTGCTAAACACAATGGTAGACAGATTCTGCTGAGTTTTAAACAATATCCAGGGCCCCAATGCACTGACCTCAGTGTTTATGTCTCCTGACACTTGACTGTGTGGTACAAGATTAAGAAATTAATATCAGAGACTGAAGATTTTCCTGACCCGTGTGCATGCCTGTCCACTCTACGACGAGCATCTGAGAAAATAACCCTTGGTCCAAACACCAGCCTCTGGCTTCTTTCCTTTGGTGATCCTGAAGATGATTTTCTCAAATGCTTAACCTTCCATGGGTGGGCACATTGCTAAAATGTAATCTGGAGCTCTTTTATAAGTTCACTTGACAAGGTATATACATCCACGGCATTCTCATGTGTTGTGTGTAATTTTAATAACAAGTTTCCTCCTTGGACCGGAACTGCAGCCCACCCTCCCGGCTTAGCTCAGGATCCTTCCGCAACTAACCCAGAACCCCGGATAGTCGGAAGTTGCTGCCTATGCTCCACCAGCTACCCTTCCTCCCAGCTAGCCTCGCCAAGTCACCATCAACTGCCTCGTCTTCTCTCTGTCTCCTGGCCACTTTAGTTCTGCAGAAGAAAACCATTAGACAACTTTACTATTCTAAAACTAGCTAATTCACACGATTGTTGGTCACTGAAGTCTCCTGCCCTAACCTTATCAGCTAGCCTGTGTCAGCATCGGCCAGTGGTGGAGACCATTGGTAGATCTTCCAGCCACCCAAGCTCTCACATGATTGTTGCATGCCTCCCATTCCAAACCCTGGCTGAAGGACTTCCTTTTTCCCTGTGTCTTCTCCCTTCCTCCTGGGACCTGCCTTTACCCTTTGCCCTGGAATTGGCTTCCACCTTCTTTCTTTTTTTTCTTTTTTTCTTTCCTTTTATTGAATATTTTCTTTGTTTACATTTCAAATGTTATTCCCTTTCCCGGTTTCCCTTCCGGAAACCCCCAATCACTACCCCACCCCCTGCCTCCATGAAGGTGCTCACCAACCAACCCACCCATTTCTTCCTGCCTCCCCGCCCTGGCATTTTCCTACACTGGGGCATCGAACCTACACAGGACCAAGGGCCTCTCTTCCCATTGATGTCCTACAAAACCCATCCTCTGCCACATATGCTGTTGGAGCCATGTGTACTCTTTGGTTTGGTGGTTTAGTCCCTGGGAGCTCTGGGGGGTCTGGTTGGTTGATATTGTTGTTCTTCCTATGGGGTTGCAAACTCATGCATTTAACTCAGTCCTTTCTCCAACTCCTCCATTGGGGACCCCGTTCTCAGTCCAATGGTTGGCTACGAGCATCTGCCTCTGTATTTGTCAAGCACTGGCAGAGCCTCTCAGGAAACTGCTATATGAGGCTCCTGTCAGCATGCTCCTCTGGGCATCCTTGGGTTTGGTGACTGCATGTGGGTTGGATCTGGATATGTGGCAGTCTTTGGATGGCCTTTCCTTCAGGCTCCACACTTGGTCTCCATATTTCCTCCTGTGAGTATTTCGTTCCCCCTTCACGCTTTTGTCTTTGTTCTTCTTGAGCTTCACATAGTCTGTAAATTGGATCTTGGATATTCTGAGCTTTTGGGATAATATCCAATTATCAGTGAGTATATATCGTGTGTGTGTGTGTGTGTGTGTGTGTGTGTGTGTGTGTGTGTGTGTGTGTGTGTTCTTTTGTGACTGGGTTACCTCCTCAGGATGATATTTTCTAGTTCCATCCATTTGCCTAAAATTTCATGAAGTCATTGTTTTTGATAGCTGAGTAGTACTCCATTGTGTAGATGTACCACATTTTCTGTATCCATTCCTCTGTTGAAGGGCATCTGGGTTCTTTCCAGCTTCTGGCTATTATAAATAAGGCTGCTATGAACATAGTGGAGCGTGTGTCCTTGTTATATGTTGGAGCATCTTTTGGGTGTATGCCCAGGAGAGGTATAGCTGGGTCCTCAGGTAACACTATGTCCAATTCTCTGAGAAACCACCAGATTGATTTCCAGAGTGGTGGTACCAGCTTGCAATCCCAACAGCAATGGAGGAGTGTTCCTCTTTCTCCACATCCTTTCAGGTATCTGCTGTCACCTGAGTTTTTGATATTAACCATTCTGACATGTGTAAGGTGGAATCTCAGGGTTGTTTTGGTTTGTATTTCCCTGATGTCTAAGAATTGTTTAACATTTCTTTAGCTGCTTCTCAGCCATTCAATATTCCTCAGTTAAGAATTCTTTGTTTAGCTCTGTACCCTATCTGTTAATAGAGTTATTTGATTTTGTGGAGTCTAACTTCTTGAGTTCTTTGTATATATTGGGTATTAGCCCTCTATTGAATGTAAGATTGATAAAACATCTTTTCCCAATCTGTTGATTGCCATTTTGTCCTATTGACAGTGTCCTTTGCCTTATAGAAGCTTTGCAATTCTATGAAGTCCCATATGCCAATTCTTTATCTTAGAAAATAAGCCATTGCTGTTCTGTTCAGGAAATTTTCTCCTATGCCCATGTGTTCGAGGCACTTCCACACTTTCTCTTCCATTAGTTTGAGTATATCTGGTTTTATGTGAAGCTCCTTGATCCACTTGGACTTGAGCTTTGTACAAGACAAAAAGAATGGATCAATTTGCATTCTTCTACATGTTGACCTCCAGTTGAACCAGCACCATTTGTTGAAAATGCTGTCTTTTTTCCAATGGATAGATTTAGCTCCTTTGTCAAAGATCAAGTGACCATATGTATGGGTTCATTTCTGGGTCTTGGATTCTATTTTATTGATCTACCTGCCTGTCTCTGTACCAATACCATACAGTTTTTATCACTATTGTTCTGTAATATAGCTTGAGATCAGAGATAGTGATTCCCCTAGAAGTTCTTTTATTATTGATAATATTTTTCAATATCCTGGGATTTTTGTTATTTCAAATGAATTTGCAAATTGCCCTTTTTGACTCTATGAAGAATTGGGTTGGAATTTTGATGGGGATTACATTGAATCTGTATATTGCTTTTGGCAAGATGGCCATTTTTACTTTATTAATCCTGCCAATCCATGAGCATGGGAGGTCTTAACATCTTCTGAGATCTTCAAGTTCTTTCTTCAAAGACTTGAAATTCTTGTCATACAGATCTTTCACTTGCTTGGTTAGAGTCACACCAAGGTATTTTATATTATTGGTGACTATTATGAAAGGTGTCAATTCCCTAATTTCTTTCTCAGCCTGTTTATCCTTTGAGTTTCTGCTGTTATGTCTCCCTTTTTATTTCTGATTTTGTTAATTTGGATACTGTCTTTGTGCCCTCTGGTTAGTCGGGCTAAGGGTTTATCTATCTTGTTGATTTTTCTCAAAGAACCAGGTCCTGGTTTTGTTGATTCTTTGTATAGTTCTCTTTGTTTTCACTTGGTTGATTTCAGTCCTGAGTTTGATTATTTCCTGCCTTCTACTCCTCTTGAGTGTATTTGCTTCTTTTTGTTCTAGAGCTTTTAGGTGTCCTGTCAAGTTGCTAATGTATGCTCTCTCAAGTTTCTTTTTGGAGGCACTCAGAGCTAAGAGTTTTCCTCTTAGCGCTGCTTTCATTGTGTCCCATAAGTTTGGGTATACTGTGCCTTCCTTTTCATTAAATTCTAAAAAGTCTTTCATTTCTTTATTTCTTCCTTTACCAAGTTATGATTGAGTAGAGCTTTGTTCAGCTTCCATGTGTATGTGGGCTTTCTGTTGTTTTTGTTGTTATTGAAGATAAACCTTAGTCTGTGGTGATCTGATAGGATGCATGAGATTATTTCAATCTTCTTGTATCTGTTGAAGCCTGTTTTGTGACTGATTATATGGTCAGTTTTGGAGGAGGTACCATGAGGTGCTGAGAGGTAGGTATATTCTTTCTTTTGTTTTAAGATGAAATGTTCTATAGATATCTGTTCAATCCATTTGGTTCATAATTTCTGTTAGTTTCACTGTGTCTCTGTTTAGTTTTTGTTTCCATGATCTGTCCATTAATGAGAGTGGATCGTTGAAGTCTCCCACTATTATTGTGTGAGGTACTATGTGTGCTTTGAAGTTTAGTAAAGTTTCTTTTATGAATGTAGGTACCCTTGCATTTGGATCATAGCTATTCAGAATTGAAAGTTCATCTTGGTAGATTTTTCTTTTAATGAGTATGAAGTGTCTTTCCGTATCTTTTTTTGATAACTTTTGGTTGAAAGTCAATTTTATTTGATATTAGAATTGCTACTCCAGCTTGTTTCTTGGGGCCATTTGCTTGGAAATTGTTTTCTACCCTTTTACTCTGAGGTAGTGTCTGACTTTGTCACTGAGGTGTGTTTCCTTGTATGCAGCAAAATGCTGGGCCCTCTTTCCATATCCAGTCTGCTAGTCTATGTCTTTTTATTAGGGAATTAAGTTCATTGATGTTAAGAGATATTAAGGAAAGGTATTTGCTACTTTCTGTTACTTTTGTTGTTCAAGGTGGGATTATGTTTGTGTGGCTATCCTCTTTGGGTTTAGTTGAAATTAGATTACTTTCTTGCTTTTTCTAGGGTATAGTTTCTCTCCTTGTATTGGAGTTTTCCATCTATTATTTTTGTCAGGCTGGATTTGTGTGAAGATACTGTGTAAATTTTGTTTTGTTATAGAATATCTTAGTCTCTCCATTTATGTTGAGAGTTTTGCTGGGTATAGTAGCCTGTGCTGACATTTGTGTTCTCTTTGTGTCTTTGTGATACTTCCCCAGGATCTTCCGGCTCTCATATTCTGGGGAGAAGTCTGGTGTAATTCTGATAGGTCTGCCTTTATATGTTACTTGACCTTTTTCCCTTACCGCTTTTAATATTCTTTCTTTGTTTTGTGCATTTGGCATTTTGATTATTATGTGATGGAAGGAGTTTCTTTTCTGGTCCAGTCTCTTTGGAGTTCTGTAGGCTTCTTATATATTCATGGGTTTCTCTTTCTTTAGGTTAAGGAAGTTTTCTTCTATAAATTTGTTGAAGATATTTACTCCCCTTTAAGTTGAGAATCTTCACTCTCTTCTATACCTATTATCCTTAGGTTTGATCTTCTCATTGTGTCCGGGATTTCCTGAATGTTTTGGGCTAGGAGTTTTTTGCAATTTGCATTTTCTTTAACAGTTGTGTCAATGTTTTCTGTGGTATCTTCTGCACCTGAGATCTCACCACTATCTCTGTTAGTGATGCTTGTATCTATGACTACTGATCTCTTTCCTAAGTTTTCTATCTCTAAGGTTGTCTGTCTTTGTTATTTCTTTATTGTTTCTATTTCCATTTTTAGATCTTGGATGGTTTTATTCAATTCCTTCATCTGTTTGGTTGTGTTTTCTTGTAATTCTTTAAGGGATCTTTGTATTTTCTCTTTACCTGTTTACCTGTGTTGTCCTTTATTTCTTTAAGGGAGTTATTTATGTCCTTCCTGAAGTCCTCTATCATGTCATCATGAAATGTGATTTTAAATCTAAATCTTGATTTTCTGGTGTGATGGGGTATCCAGGACTTGCTATAGTGGAAGAACTGGGTTCTGATGATGCCAAGTAGCCTTGGCTTCTGTTGCTTATGTTTTTGTACTTGCCTCTTGCCATCTGGTTATCTCTAGTATTACCTGCCCTTGTTGTCTCTGGCTGCAGCCTTTTCCTCCTGTGATCCTGGTTGTGTTAGAAGTCCTCAGAGTCCAGCTGATTCTAGGATCCTATGATTCTGGGATCCTGTGATCTGAAGATCCTGGTTGTATTCGATCTCCTGGGAGTCAAGCTTCTTCTCTGATCCTGTGATCCTGGGTGTTTCAAAGCACCTCTGATCCTAGTTGTGTTAAATCACCTGGTAGGTGGTCTTCCTCTCGGTGTTGTGGGAGTCTGTGCAGAGACAGTGTCCATGGTCTGCTCAGGGCACTGTTTCAGACTGGAAAGGTGACTTCTGCCTTCTTTACTGACCAAATCAAGAATCAATAGGGAAACAGTACCTCCCACTACATATATGTTTGCAGTTCTGCAACCATTGCCATCATCGTTCCCTAAAGAAACCAAGGACCCCATCCACAGTCATTCTTCATTTCTGTGATTCTCTTCTCATCCACAAATGATAGCTAATCTACTTTTTTGCATCTATATAAATGCCAATTTTGTACATTTCACATGCCTACAATTACATACCTTTTGTCTTTTATGACTTCTTTTACTTAGCATATTGTTTCAAGGTCCATCCATGATTTATCAGTAAAATATATATATTACATATATCTAATATATATGTTAGATATATAAATGCATATATAAGTAATATATACATATTATGTAATATATAATAGATATATAAGTAATATATGTGTGTGTGTATATATATATATGTATATGTATTTCAATATGTATCAGTATTTCACTCTATCTTACTGGCAAATATTCCCCTGTGTACTGTTTGTCCATCAGTTGATACACATTTGGTATGGTTGTACTTTGTGACTACTATGAATACTAATGTAAATTTACACAACCATTTTCTCAGTAGATTTATGTTTTTATTTTGTTGTATATAAAACCCAAGTGATAGTTTTGGGTTATGCTATATAGTTCTGTTTAACATTTTGAAGATCTACATGGCTATTGTCCATGATAGCCTGTGCCTTTTGACCTTGTCACCAACATGTATTCAGATTCCCTTCTCTCCGCATCCTTGCCAAGCTTTGTTATTGCCTTACTTTGGGATCAGAGCCATTCTGGTTACATGTGAAACAGTATCTTGATGTGGTTATCTAGGTGTGGTTATCTCAGTGTGGTTATCGTTTGCATTTCCTTGATGTCCAATGATCTTGGATTTTTATTTCTTATCTTCATTGGACATTTGTGTATCTTCTTTTGGTAAAATGACTCTTCATATCCCAGTTCTTTGACTTAAGACATAATTTTTGAAATGGATTCATTTAAAGGTAAGAAACTAGGAGGGTGGTAGGGAAAGGATAGAACTAAGTTCTTTTAAAGTATCTTCCTTCTTAAGATTCTTGGGTATTGAATGAGAGTGCATATTTCCTAAACACACTAGCTACTTTTTAATTAATATAGCCACAATACAAGCATCTTTGGAAAAGTAAGGGGAAAAAGATGTACTATTCTCTACAATCCATAACTATAAAGCAATTTTAATCTAATTATATTCCCATCAGCACTACTAAATCCTGCTATCTGACTCTATGGAATATAATGATAATATAGACAGTTCTTGACATCTTTACAGTCTTGGCTTCCATTATTTTTTTTTTTTGGTTCTTTTTTTTCGGAGTTGGGGACCGAACCCAGGGCCTTGCGCTTCCTAGGCAAGCGCTCTAACCACTGAGCTAAGTCCCCAACCCCGGCTTCCATTATTTTTAAGGGCTGCATAATACTCCAAGCAGAGGAAGCAGAATGTCACAAAGTACTTCCAGGATAACAGTGTCTGTAGAAAGACTGATTAAGGTTAGAATGAAGAGAAGGAAGCGCAAAGGTTTCTTTTGGTTTCTCAGACTCTATACAGTCCATTACTCGTGAGCGTAAAGTGATGGAGCACAGGTGATTAACAGTTTTCTTCAGTATTCAGATAATTTTATCAATGGGATAAATTCAATGTCACATAAAAATTTAATGACATGTTATGCTAATTAGGCATAGGTATTAAATGTTGGCATAGGTAACCCCATAATGTAGCTATAGATGCTTTTCCACAGCCACACAGAATGATCCAAGTTGTCTCGCAATGGTGAAAAGCATCAGTAATGAATACTCTACTCTCCTGAACTGTTGTCCTCCCCACAAAGAACCATTTGCACATGTGTATTAAAGTATGTCTTCATACACAGTGAGCAGAGCATGTGAAACAAAGCATAAAGAGCACGGATAACTTAGAAAAGTGTTTGGATTTCAAGAACCATGAAGACAAGAGCCTTGGTCATTCACCCCATCTTAGGAAATTGTCAGGAAGTAAGATTGAAGAACTGGGTTGGGGGCCATGGGGCGGAACATTAGAAGCCAGAGTCAGAAGCTGGCACTTGTTTCTAGAAGCAGAGGAGCATGTCAGCAAGGTGTCACGTGTATGAGCAGACAGGTTACAACTGCTTGGAATGAAGAAGGACCAAACTAGGAGAGAGACCTGGAGCAGGGATGAGAGAAGAGAACAAGGGGCCAGAAGCCCCTGGCAACAGTAAGGAAGCGAGACAGTAAGGAAGTGAGAGGGAAAGAACTCCCACATTTGTAATTTAGGATATTGATTATACACTGTGCTATGTGTCAGAGTCACAAGGAGTCAGCTGGAAATGGAGGACAACAGTCATTTGTGACCTCAGTAAGTGAAGACTTAGGAAAGTTCACAAAATGAAACCAGACGTTTGGAATAACCGCTCCTGGAATACTCTCTGTGGGTTGGGCACTTTCCCAAGAGCGCTCCCATCTATTATCTCATTTAACTTTCCATAGCCCTTTGATATGTTTTCTATAATTATCTCCACTTCAAGATGAGAAACTGTGGATGGAGAACTGAGTAATGTAGAAGGCCACCAGATAATCGGAGACAGCTGCAGATCAAAGCAGGCAGAGGCCACAGTCCCAGCACAGCCTCACCCCACTAAGTAATGGGTAGATGCGTACTTAGGAGCTGTGCAAACAGAAGAGGCAAGTGTTGACGCCCCTTCCAAGCTTTGTTGGGGTGACACCCAAGGAAGGGCAGGAAATATCTGGGCAGTGGTGAGATCTGAGGAGGGAGAGGGAAGTCTAGGCAAACCATTCGTAGCAGTCACTGCTGACATGAGGTACTGTTGCCCAGTGGAGAGAGGGGTTATGGGCATATAGTTTGAAACTGGCCAAAAACTGGGGATCTGTAAATGAAATCAGGGAAAAGTACATGAAAGCCTAGAATTATAAGGAAAATCGCCCTGGGCAGTTCCAAGGCATTGGAAAATAAAGTAGAGGCTGGATCTAAGAGAGACGGTGTAGAGGAAGACTGGGGCCTTAGGGGACTGGGGGGAACCTTCTAGTCTATAAGAGCCAAGGACAGTGGAAAACTAACAAAAGCATGCAAAGGAGTTTGGGGCTTTGTTTGTTTTCCTTATCTTGTTGTTTTGTTTCGGCTTCTAATGAAACTGGAAAACAATCTCTTTAAATAGCAAACTAAAGGCAGAAAAATGCTAGAAAAAACTTCAGGCCCAAATACTCCCAAGCCCACCAAGAGTAAGGGCTGCCACTAATGTTGACGGAGCTCTAACCTGATGCCTTGTCCTGTGAAAGTCCTGGGTAACAGGAAGACAACGCAACTCTCTTCTATGAGGCCACAGAAAAACCAAGTTTCCATTAAAATGTAGGTTAAGAAGTGTTTTTGCCAAGAGGAGTTTACAAAACTCAGAGTGGCCAGTCCACTTACACAGTGTGTCTGTAGTCACCTGTACATGTGTGCTTTCCCCCTGAGCCTTCTGGGAACACATAGGTTCTCATTCAGGACTCTGACTTTGGAAATTCTGCCTTAAAGTTGGGATAGACCCTAGGGTCATTTTCCATTGAGCTTTTTGTGATCACAGAAGCCTGGACAATATTACCATGGGATATAATTGCCACGAATAATTACCTAGGTCAAAGGAAGAGTCCAGAACTGAGGACTAACAGTGGGCAGGGGAAAGAGTGTCACAAAGAACTGGAGGGGATTCTGCAGGCCTGTGTGTGCAGGAGTGAAATATTGCCCCTCTGACTGAACAAGCCCAGGGTGCTAGAGAGGAATTATCACCTCGCCAACTCCAGCCGATTCCTACCTCGTCTTTCACAAAGGACGTTAAGAGTCCACAGAATCTGGAGTCCTTCTGCTCAGGTTTTGTATTACGTCCAGGAATCACAATGTTGTTGTCTAATTTTGGAGTTAAAATATGCCCCCAAATTGCCACCCTACTCCTCCCTCCTGAAAACCATTCACATCTGCTGGCAGACATCCGAATCCTCATAGGCACACTCAGGATTAGCAGATCTCACAATGCCCCAAAGAAGAAAATTCAAATCCTCTGACATCCATTTTATCTATTCCCCATAGTGTTTTCCCCTGCCTAGTGAGCCACTGGACCTAGGGTCCCGATTCAAACCAAGAGATTGGAACTGACAGAGTAGCTGGGTTCAGGGGTACCTGTAGTCAGTCACCTCCCTAAAGAGAAGGGAAAGAAAGAAACTTTCCTTTGTCTGTTGCTATTTCGCAAAAGAAGGCCCCATCCTGCTGGGCTCCAGTCCTGTATTACCATGGGAAATCTTCAAGGTCTTGAAACAGATGCTACAAAAATACAACAACTACGAAGGGAGTGTGAAAGGGCCAAGTACTGATTCTCGTAGACTCTGATTGAAAAATTGTAGTGAATTTGAAGCATATGAGCAGTGGTTGTTCTCAAAGGCGCCACAATTCAGCAAGTTCACTACAAATCCACCAAACCACCTCTGGTTTTGCTTCAAAATCCTGCCACCTCCAAAAATGTTTGACGCAGTCAAACACATGGCTATGATTTATAGGCATTGTTCTGACAGGCATACAGGTCCTCTCCCTCGGCTTCATGGGCTTGGCCTCCAGTGAACCTGAGCATTCGAAAGACATTAAGTGGGATCTATGCACATGCGCAGAGACTGAAGGGTTGAATTCAGAGAGAAACAGAGCTCTATGGTGACAGAGAAGCCTAGTGCTAGAGTTTGACTTTAACAGGCATAAGAGAAAACAACAGCAATTGTTTCACACTGCTCTTTTGTAATATTACTCAGTAAGTGGCTTCTATATTATCCCAGATCCCTTCACAACGCTGGCTTAATTTTCTACCTACAGTGCACAACCCTAATAATTAACATAGGAAAAAATAGCAGCATCCTGGACCCCTATGATGATACAAGTTAGCAGATATTAGAGTGAAAATGCCAATCTACTTCAATCCTCTTATTTAAAAAATTATGTCTGGATGTGCATTTGCCTATGGCATATCATATACAGAAGACTCAAAATTAAATTTTCAAAATGACAACTTCTGTTAAGCATTGCCTTTCTTCAATCCTTACTACTCAAAATCTAGTTATGCAAAACAGATCTGCTAATTACAGATGGCCTGAAGTAGAAATTTCCTTAAAGGGCTGTGTTCTGAGTACCAAGTGTCAAAGTGTCTGAGGAACCAAAGACACTGGGTTATGGCCTGTGTAAGCGTACACTGGGTCCTTCAACATCACTCACATTTGCTGAGGACATTTTGGGTTGGCCCATAAGGCTGTACATTAATTTTGCTTTTCCCAGGTACAACCCAGAAATAATCATTTTTCTAAGGATGACTTAGTTGATTTTTTTTTAATTACAAAAACAAAGATCTTGAGTTCCAGGATTTTACTACCTAGGTATTGTTGGCTACAGACCACCTTCACAGATAGAACTTGGAGAAAAAGATGACATCGATATTGGTATAGCCTAACCTGTGCCTGGGCACTCATATATTTACTGACTCTAACATCAGCCTAGGACAATACGTTTGATTCTAATCAAACACCATTGTAATCATTCTGCCTTTCCTTTCTTCTTATTTGACCTTTTTCATTGTGCAGTGCAAAGGTTAATTCTCTTCTATAATATATTTCCTGATTTGTTCAGGGTCAGCATAGTCCAAAATTATTTCACAGTTGCCAGCCCATAATCTTGTACTAAACAGGGAACCATAGTTATGTATACTTCTTGTTGCCTTTAGCTTTATCCTGTCCAGTCAGAGCACTGTCTGTCAATGTTTAGTTTCCCATAGCCGTTCAGTATTGCTGTTAGTTATTTATAAGATATTTAATTACAGCTGTATTCCTATTCCCTCATACACATACACCTTGTGGGATTAATTTTAATACATACAGTAAATACTCTTTGTTGTATGCAGCTGCATGGGTTTTGGTAAGTGCAGATAGTCATGTATCCATAGTCATGCCACAGACCATTTCCATAGCTTCCACTGCCCCTGCCTCTGGCGACTGTCTCTATCCTTTTATTTCTCCCAGTGTCATAGATGGATGGCCAAGGGTTCTGGCTTCTTTCATTAGCTTCTGTTTGTTTCGTGAGTAGCAGCCTCTGCATGGGCATTTTGTTTATCCCTCATCACATGCTCTGTGATCCTCTAATGTTTATTTTCATGAAGTTGCCCACTCGATTGATGCTTGTTTGAGCTCTCATTGGGATTCTGAATTTGTGGCTTCTTCGGCACAGTGTACAACTCGGTTCAGCTTACTTACTATGGGTATCTGCTACAACTCTCATCCTTTCAGATTCCAAGGAGGATGACGGTCACCTCTTAATTATCTGTGGTAAGATTGACAGAGAGACTATGAATAATTGAAGTCCTTGCATAATCCACAAGTTTTATGATAGCGACTTCTTCTTCCCCCAAGTACTTAAAGGTAACAAAATTGACTCCTTTTAAGTTCTATATCCCTTCCCTTCCTTTCCTTATCCTCTAGTAGCAGCACTAATGAGTCCTCAGGTGGCTATAAAAATGGAAAGACTGAGAACAGGGGAGGCAGCGGCTGTGGGTAATCTACATAGTAGACGAAAAGCTCTGACTCTCTGAGAATTGATTGCAAGCTAGTAAACCAGACTGAGGCGGGATTACAATTCTTTATATATGACCTTGGCACTGGATGGGTGTATGTTGGATTTGTTCTTGAGACTCCAAAATTGTGATTTAAAAAGTATTTTTTAGATTCTCTAATTCTCATCTCAGTGACAAACTTGCAGTCAGTCCTGAATGTCTACCCAAAATATCCCTAATACTTCCTCATTGACAAATATGAGCCCCCAGCTCCATCCCCATCTGTCTATGAGTGCCTCACTACAAACCTCAGGTAAATTTGTGGCAGAGACTCATAAGTATTAGAGCAGGAAATGGTACCTTTCATTCATGGCTAGATCTCTGGAGAATCTGGGACCTACTAGAAGGTCTCCAGGAGAGAAAATGAGAACTCTAACCAGTCTAATACTAACATTTTAACTCTGGATCCTTACCCTCCTGTCCCTTACACTCTTAGGGCTCTTCTTCCAGAGTTCAGAGACTTCACCAGCCTGAAAGGTTTTTAAAGAGTTATCTCTCATTTTTCTTCCAGCTCTTAATGCAGAACCTCTTATATAATAAATACCCGATAAATATTTCTTGAATTAATTATTTTTAGGCAACTGATAGGACTTTTTGTCTATTAACTCAACAACAACAAAAATCTGATTCCCTTGTGTTGCTTATGGTGTAAATAATGTAATCAGCATGTAGAAATTCATAAAGCGTTTTCAAATGTCAGGTAATGATCTGATAACTCACCTATATGCTAATGAATACATGAAACTTTTTTTTCTAGTTGTTCTATGACTGCAGTTTGAATCTTCCTTTCCGACTTGACTACGGATTGTTGAACAATGAATCCATTACCCTCTCTATTGAGGACCTCAGGGAACATGAATTTGGCTGACTCGATGATTCATTATGCAGTATGAAATAACGACAAAGCAGTTTATCTCAGAGTGTTAAGTCTAAACTACAAACTGGATTATACAGAGTTGATATTCTCCTGCCTCAGCTGACCTTTACATTCTATGGAGGGCTTTCTGAAAAAAAAATTACCTGTAATTTGTGTGTTTGGATTTTTAAAAATAATATACTTGATCTGAACTTCAGAATCGTTGTGCAATTCTGCCTCATCTAAAAAGTGCCCAACAACTACAGCCCATGTGAGCATCTGTTTGTCACATCGTGGGTACCATGAGGGTTACTCATCTTCCTTCAGTATGTGTTGCATGATATCCCTGTCTCCTAGCTATAGTGTAAGCATGTAAATATTTGTCCATGAATTCTCAGACTATTATACTAAAATATCTAAATTAATTAGAATACATATGTGTTAACACAGTAATACTGAAATACACAGCATTTGCAAATTAGGATCCTTCAGATTCAATTTGGATCACAGATCACATACATTTGGGCCACAGTCTATTATTTTCAATGAAAATCTGAACAAAATTAAAATTCAAAACATTCTATAAAAGTAAGCCAATTTTGCTAACTTTATTTTCCTCATATTTTTGAAGCTGGGAGAAATAACTGGATCATGTAAATCTCAAAAACTTGCTGGAATTTCTACCACACTTTCATATTTTCTAAAAAATATTTCTTAAACTCTAGATTTACAGTTCACTGGTATCATAAAATCTGGACTAATGTCCTGCCTTTCTCGTCTTTCACCTATGAAAATGTTACTGTTAGCCCACATGTGTTCAACAAAGCTGGCATTGAGGTGCTTTTCTGGGGCAAATGATGGATTTATGCTGCTCTGCCCACATATTCTTGGCCAGTGCCCTTTTGACCACTGGCACGCATTTGTAAAACTGTCTGGGACTGGGAATAGAGGCTGTGGTTATGGAGTCAGTCCAAGTTAACTGGTCCACACTAGGGAGTCAACCCATGACCTTGACCCCATTACCACAGTGTTTTAACCAATTGAGCTAAATAATCGAGGGATTGTTTCTTGGTGGGCTGATCTGATCAGATGGCATATAATAAGGGTCTGCATGCAGCCAAGGGTGAGATGTCAGGAAAGGAGACGTGAAGATAATGGGAAAGTTATCCAACACCACCTGTAGGTTCCATACTGTAGTTGGCCTCGTAGGCACTCAACTGGACTTCATCATTATAACTTAGTCTATGTCTGGGCAATTAAGACTTTAAAATGGGGTAGAGGCTTTGTGAAAGGGGTCCCTTTTCAAGGCTTCAGAATTCCAGGTTAATAATTGGTGGCATATGTACAAACCACTGTGACACAAAGCCAAGAGAGAGGTCTTTGAAATGAATCAGGGGGTTGAAGTCTTTGTTCTTTGGTCCCAAATATCAGTGTGTCCTTGGGTAGGTCACTTGACTCTCTGAGCCATTGGAGGATTACATACACTATCAAGGATCCCTGCAGCTCTGGGAGTGAGTTTGTTTGTTTGTTTGTTTGTTTGTTTTTAATAATTCCACAAAACTTGGAACCACTAAAACCATTTTTGCACACAAATCTCTGACACCTAAAAGTTCAAGTGGAATATTTTTACTGAGGCAGACAAATAAACATGATTTTAAAAAACATCTGCTGAAAATTTTATATTTGAGGTGGTTGGAAAAATGGCTCAGCGGTTATGAGCATTGTCTGCTCTGGCAGAAGACCTGATTTTGGTTCTTAGAGTACACACAGTGACTCCAAATAGCCTGTAACAGCCTGTAACTTCTTCTCCAGTAGATCTGACACCCTCTTCTGGCCTAGAGAGGCACCATTCGTGCATATGATACATGAACATATATTCAGGTAAAACATTCACATTCATAGCGTCAAACAAATAAATCTTAAAAATTATTTTTGATATATGATGGTGCCTGCATAAAATCAATATAATATGTATATTTCTCAAAGAAACCAAATATAGATCCAAAACATATGTACATATATAAATAAATAAGCCATACTTTTGTATGTTGGGTTCTTAATGGCATTTTATATCTTGAGCTGCTTATAAAAATCACCTTAAACTTTTTTTTCTTATAAAATAGTCACTGTTTTTAGAGAGATTGGTGTTTCTTTTTGAAGTTAATGCTCATGCACTTCCTGTTCTGATTTGGGCTTCGTGACTCTGGGCCATTTGGAACCATTCTCCTCCTGTTAACCTGATACATTTACAAAAACAAGTCTGCTCAGAAGTCTACCACCAGACTGTACATTTTTCTGCTTCTTTCTCTGTTCCTTTTTCACTAATACACTCAAATCTTACTTTTACAGACCTGAGATAATGGTTGGATTTATTGTTCTTTTATCCAAACTGACTCTTCCATCACTGAATTGACCGGATTAGAGAGCATCCAGAGCTCAGTAGGACAGGTCCTAGACAGAGGTAGGATCAGTGTAAAATGAATGACGCCAGCTTAGTCACACTTGGAAAAAATATATTGGCTTTGCTTTCCAAATAACCTTCCAAAATGAGAAGCACAAATACCGTGGGCTCCCACAGAATCAAATATGAGTAATGTTTGTGAATAAGATTAGCTATTGGAAGTCGCTTCAATATTAGGTTGGGAAGTTTAGAAAGACTACAAACATGGGAGACCAGAAACATTAAATCCAAAGCTAATAGTCCAGGTTATAGATGCTCCACTTGACAGGTGTCCTTCCAGCCATCATCTGAGTGACCCTGCCAGTGTCCTGCACTGGCCATCAAGAGCTGTTCAGAAACTAAGGCTGATCGAGTATAAAATCCTCTGCTACCTGCATAAACACATAGGTGGGCAAAAGGTGTAGTTCTTACTACCATCCTTTTATGTGATAAGGTTACAAATAGGTCTCAGGGGGATAGAAGGGGTAGACAGTAACTCATATTTAAAATATATATATATATATATATATATATATATATATATATATATATATATATATATATATATATATATATGCTGTAACCCCTTGAGATGTTTCACTCTCGGCTCGGACCGACCTCTGGTTTACTTAATTACATGCTTTATTGGACTGGGCATTTCACAGAAATACATGCCATCTCTACCACAGCTTTCTTTTGTCATTCCCTGAGCACACAGGCAGCCATTTTGTACAGAAGAACATCAGGAATCTGCAGGAATTATTCATCTGTGGTATTGAAGAAAGGAAAAATTAGCCATTGCTACAGGAAGGGGAGGGACAAGAAAACATACTTACAAAGCAGAATAGTAGTTTCACAGTCTAGTGGACAAGCAAATAGAAGCCTGATGCTTGGGACAGACTATAAATCAATCTCTACTTCTGCTGGCCAAATTGTAAATCATCACTGTGCTAAGCCACCAAGCATTTCCAGGCGAAAGCACACTTTTGTGATTGTGCATTATTTGCAATTCTTTGTGAAGAACTGGTGATTGCAAAACTTTGTCAGAAATGCAATTGTCATTGTTATCTAGTCCTTGGTATAGATTCTTTAGTGATGTTATATGGGTGGGGAACAGAAGTATATCCATCCTTATAAAATTAGAATCCCTTTGGAAATCTATCCCTATGGAAAATTATTGTCTGCGGCCCTCTGGACAAAGAGAAACATTATTGATCTCTCCATGGGCCTTCAGTCATTGCCATTCTGGGCACACTCCTTCATCATGGGATCATACAATAAGTATGCCCACAATACTTATTATGCCAATTAATTAATGAATTATTTAATGATTAGTAACTCTGTTTGGAATATTCGCTCCTTCTATGTCCTCATGGATACTAAATTTCTTTTTTTTTTTTATTTAGAGAATACTTTATTAGTTTTTGTAATCAAACCCACGTATATAAGACCTTACATATTTAATACAGTGTGTTACCCCTGTACAAATGGAAAAAACTTAAGTTCAACATTTCTAGACCAATATGGCTGTTAATTTCTGTACAGTGCCAACTCAACACAGTAAACGGGGATACTTTTTTCGAAAGTTGACAGCACAGGTAAAGTTTCAAAAAATTCAAATTATATATCTGTATATATATATATTTATATTTATATAAAAAGACCAATAATAGCAGTGTGTTATGCATCAACAGCAGCAACAGCTTTTCCAGGTTCTGCAGTCATCTGAACAAAACTGTAGAGACATCCAGCACACTCCATTAAAAAAAAAAAAAGTAAAAAAACAAAACCCGAGAAAACAGCACAGTTCTGTTACTCTTGTGGTACCTGGCACCATTTTTTTTTAAATTAGCTTCTCAATCATCATCTGGAAAGAAAACATTCTGAGCAACATCATTAAAAACAGCTCTGATAAAGCACGGTCACTACTACGTATCATAAAGCAGGTACAAGCTATTTTACATCCACAGAGGTATGATACAGTACTGTCCTACATCTATAATACTAGAGGATACAATTTAAAAGGCATTATTTGAGACTTGATTCTACTTTTCCAGCAGAGGGCCCAAAGGATGGTGTGACACAGCTTTGTAAAGAAACATACTCTAGACAGGATTTCCTTTCACTAGTGGCACACTTCTAAGGATTCATTCTCTCCATGAATGTCAGCTAAAACCGTTATTAAAAAAATGAAATATCCCTAGAACAAAACCGTATAACCACCGGATTCACATGAAGATGACCTAGTGGAGACAAGCTGGACCTCACCTTACCAACAAGCTATCAAATCTGTTATGTTTAAACAGTGAGACCTCCAAGGAAGGAGATGCCAAGTAGTGCTTCAAAGCTTCGGACCACAATCAAACACAGCATCCTTTTCAACAGAAGCAGAAGCTCATCTGAATATGCTCATGGATGCTGACATCAACATTTAATCATCTCCTCACTCATCAGGAAGAGGGGGAGATCAGTTACTACTGTACTTTAATGTGTTCAACCAAATCACCATATTACAAAAATAGCAAGCTGCCATAATAAAAAATAAGGCTCCTCTATCCAGCACCAGATAGCATCATTTTACTTTCAAGCCTAGAAATTGCACACTTGTATATAAACCAACCGAAGATGAGGATTGAGAGTTCATCTTGGTGGATTTTTCCTTTGATGAATATGAAGTGTCCTTCCTTATCTTTTTTGATGACTTTTAATTGAAAATTGATTTTATTTGATATTAGAATGGCTACTCCAGCTTGCTTCTTCTGACCATTTGCTTGGAAAGTTGTTTTCCAGCCTTTCACTCTGAGGTAGTGTCTGTCTTTGTCTCTGAGGTGTGTTTCCTGTAGGCAGCAGAATGCAGGGTCCTCATTGCATATCCAGTTTGTTAATCTATGTCTTTTTATTGGGGAGTTGAGGCCATTGATATTGAGAGATATTAAGGAATAGTGATTATTGCTTCCCGTTATATTCATATTTGGATGTGAGGTTATGTTTGTGTGCTTTCATTCTCCTTGTTTTGTTGCCAAGACGATTAGTTTCTTGCTTCTTCTAGGGTATAGCTTGCCTCCTTATGTTGGGCTTTACCCTTTATTATCCTTTGTAGTGCTGGATTTGTAGAAAGATATTGTGTAAATTTGGTTTTGTCATGGAATATCTTGGTTTCTCCATCTATGTTAATTGAGAGTTTTGCAGGATACAGTAACCTGGGCTGGCATTTGTGTTCTCTTAGGGTCTGTATGACATCTGTCCAGGATCTTCTGGCCTTCATAGTTTCTGGCGAAAAGTCTGGTGTGATTCTGATAGGTCTGCCTTTATATGTTACTTGACCTTTTTCCCTTACTGCTTTTAATATTCTTTCTTTATTTTGTGCGTTTGGTGTTTTGACAATTATGTGACGGGAGGTGTTTCTTTTCTGGTCCAATCTATTTGGAGTTCTGTAGGCTTCTTGTATGCCTATGGGTATCTCTTTTTTTAGGTTAGGGAAGTTTTCTTCTATGATTTTGTTGAAGATATTTACTGGTCCTTTGAGCTGGGAGTCTTCACTCTCTTCTATACCTATTATCCTTAGGTTTGATCTCATTGAGTCCTGGATTTCCTGTATGTTTTGGACCAGTAGCTTTTTCCGCTTTACATTATCTTTGACAGTTGAGTCAATGATTTCTATGGAATCTTCTGCTCCCGAGATTCTCTCTTCCATCTCTTGTATTCTGTTGGTGAAGCTTGTATCTACAGCTCCTTGTCTTTTCTTTTGATTTTCTATGTCCAGGGTTGTTTCCATGTGTTCTTTCTTGATTGCTTCTATTTCCATTTTTAATTCCTTCAACTGTTTGATTGTGTTTTCCTGGAATTCTTTCAGGGATTTTTGCGATTCCTCTCTGTAGGCTTCTACTTGTTCTCTAAGGGAGTTCTTTATGTCTTTCTTGAAGTCCTCCAGCATCATGATCAAATATGATTTTGAAACTAGATCTTGCTTTTCTGGTGTGTTTGGATATTCAGTGTTTGCTTTGGTGGGAGAATTGGGCTCCGATGATGCCATGTAGTCTTGGTTTCTGTTGCTTGGGTTCCTGCGCTTGCCTCTCGCCATCAGATTATCTCTAGTGTTACTTTGTTCTGCTATTTCTGACCGTGGCTAGACTGTCCTATAAGCCTGTGTGTCAGGAGTGCTGTAGACCTGTTTTCCTGTTTTCTTTCAGCCAGTTATGGGGACAGAGTGTTCTGCTTTCGGGCGTGTAGTTTTTCCTCTCTACAGGTCTTCAGCTGTTCCTGTGGGCCTGTGTCTTGAGTTCACCAGGCAGGTTTCTTGCAGGGGAAAAGTTGGTCCTACCTGTGGTTCCAAGGCTCAAGTTTGCTCGTGGGGTACTGCCTAAGTCCTCTCCGCGGCGGCAGCAACCGGGAAGATCTGCGCCGCTCTTTCCGGGAGCCTCCGTGCACCAGGGTTCCAGATGGCGTTTGGTGTTTTCCTCTGGCGTCTGGATGTGCACAGAGTGCAGTCTCTTCTGGTTTCCCAGGCGTGTCCGCCTCTCTGAAGGTTTAGCTCTCCCTCCCACGGGGTTTGGGTGCAGAGAACTGTTTATCCGGTCTGTTTCCTTCAGGTTCTGGCGGTGTCTCAGGCGCAGGGATCCTGCCGCTCCTGGGCCCTCCCCTACGGGAACCCAGAGGCCTTATACAGTTGCCTCTTGGGCCAGGGATGTGGGCAGGGGTGGGCAGTGTTGGTGGTCTCCTCCGCTCTGCAGCCTCAGGAGTGCCTACCTGATCAGGCGGTGAGGTCTCTCTCCCACGGGGTTTGGGAGCAGAGAGCTGCTGCGGGCCGGGATCCGCGGGTGTGGGACTTCCGGTAAACACAGGAAGTGCCCGGTCCTAGAGGAATTTTGCCTCTGTGTGTCCTGAGTTCACCAGGCAGGTTTCTTGCAGGGGAAAAGTTGGTCCTACCTGCGTTTCCAAGGCTCAAGTTTGCTCGTGGGGTACTGCCTAAGTCCTCTCCGCGGAGGCAGCAACCGGGAAGATCTGCGCCGCTCTTTCCGGGAGCCTCCGTGCACCAGGGTTCCAGATGGCGTTTGGTGTTTTCCTCTGGCGTCTGGATGTGCACAGAGTGCAGTCTCTTCTGGTTTCCCAGGCGTGTCCGCCTCTCTGAAGGTTTAGCTCTCCCTCCCACGGGATTTGGGTGCAGAGAACTGTTTATCCGGTCTGTTTCCTTCAGGTTCTGGCGGTGTCTCAGGCGCAGGGATCCTGCCGCTCCTGGGCCCTCCCCTACGGGAACCCAGAGGCCTTATACAGTTGCCTCTTGGGCCAGGGATGTGGGCAGGGGTGGGCAGTGTTGGTGGTCTCCTCCGCTCTGCAGCCTCAGGAGTGCCTACCTGATCAGGCGGTGAGGTCTCTCTCCCACGGGGTTTGGGAGCAGAGAGCTGCTGCGGGCCGGGATCCGCGGGTGTGGGACTTCCGGTGATGGATACTAAATTTCTAAGCTCACAGAAACTATGGAGATTTTGGAGAAGGGTGTTTTGTAAACTTTAAAAAATGAGCAGAAAGGGGCCGGAGGAATGGCTCGCTGGTGGAAAGCTCTGGCGGTTCTTCCAAAGTTTCTGAGTGCAATTCCCAGCAGCCACAGAGGCTCACAACCATCTGTAATGGAATCTTATGCCCTCTTCTGCTGTAGCTTTTAAAAAATGAATGGGGACTCTTATTTGACATCTTTCCTGAGACTTACATCACTCTCTACCTAGAAGAGTCAAAATATCAGGTATCATTCTGGAATTCCAAATACAAATAGTTTTTTTTCCTCTTAGTTGAGTCATAGTCAAGAGTCAATTCCAATTTTTGGCTTACTGATAAGAGTTTATAAAATATAAGAATGGATATTAGTTAACTTTAAATCTAACATAAAAACCTTAAAATCACAATTTATTGCTTTACAAACTAAATTTGGGCATTTGAAAATTTTATGCTTTTCTCCCCACCCCCCCAAAAAAAGAGTACGGAGATGTTTGGGGATTCTAATGAAGAAAGTGTGAAATCTAAAGACAAATACGAGGTAGACAGCACAGTGTCTACCTCATGCCATACATATTTGAAACCTAAGTTTGAGGGGACTCTAGTATTGCCAAAGTCAGAAACCAAAGACACTAGAGTGAGGTAAGTTGTGAGTTATTTCTATAGATGATTCCTCTCCCATTAATCATCTTTAATGAGGGCTTTGTTTTAAATTCATGCTACATTTTGGCCTACCGTTGCTGAAATAGGGGTGTTTGGAGAAGAGGGAAGCACTGGTCCTCATGAGCTCTAACTTGCAGTGACTCTGTGCCCCTATGGCACCAAGGAAGCCAGGTAGTGATTATTTTTGGGAGATAAGCACCCGTTTGGCCCGTCCGGTCTTATAGAGGCTGTAGACATGGTATGTGTAACCAACTCGCTGTTAGAGCTGAAGTATGGTAGGGAATTGTTCTTTCTGGGGATGGCTTTGACACTGAGAGCTTGAAGATTGGTTGGCTGAGTTAGGAAGAGCCCTTTGATCCTTCCTTTGAAATAGAGAATGTGAAGAAAGGATATAAGAAAAATCTTGCCTGATAACCTAACCCCACCTTTTACTAAGGAAGACAGTGGGAAGCATGTCTAACTAATTTTCTGATATTCCCTGCACCTTGTGGAAGACCTGGCGAAAAGAGGTCCTTACTCCTCCTGTGCTTGTCAATGAAAACAACAGAGCTGTGTTGCTTTGCTTCCCAAACCCTTTAACCCTTTAGGACTTTCTTGTGAAAGACCAGGCCCATTCCTTGAATAGCTCATGTGTGAAGAATGGTCGAAATAGTGCTCTATTTTTGTATATGTTGGTTCATATCAGCAAGAGCCTTCCTCATCTCCACACTTCCTCCCTGAATTCACTCTCCATCCAGTCCTGACTAAAGAAAAATATACCTGCACAAGCTTGCTTGGTCAGCAAAATGTTATGGCCCCCATCAAAGCACTAACTAGGAGTTCTAATGAATGGCAATCTCTCAGAAAATAGCCCCAATAACTCTACAATATTCAAAATTCTCTTTTCCTCTCAGAAAAAGAAGTAGTATTTTAAACCAAAGTTAAGGAGCGCTTTCACCCTTTAAGGAAAGTTTCAAACTTAGTATCACTTATTACGATGCGGCATAATCACTCTTCCCATTGTGTGAGGCTCTCCTCAGCTCTATCCTGCATTAATTACTTAGCTTCCTTTGTATTTATATAATAAATGTGAGACAAAAAAATCCACATAATCTTAGATTTTTTTTATGGCACAATGGAAAAGTTTCCCTCCTCCAGGATGGGGAGGGAAATCTTAAATGTTCTCATTGTCTTTTCAAGGAAGGTTTTATATATAAAAAGGAAGAGAGATATAAAAATTCTCGTATGTGCCATGCAGAAGATTTAGAAGATACAGAACATAAAAGAATATTAGATGAGCAACAGAGAGTTAACTTATATTCTTAATTTTAAACTTCAGATAAGTATGATTTCGGTGTTCATCCTAATACACTAATTCTTTGTCATTCAACCAATTAATTCCATAGGCTAGAGAAAAGATGCTAATTTGGGCATCAAAGTGATAATTTTTTTTGTTTAATCAGAGTTATAAAGTCAAGGTTTGCTGCCATTAGATTGGGTCTGAAGCTCCCTCCCTGATTCTGTTTTAGTTCATGTGAAGAAAAACTACCCTTCTCCTAGCATCTGACGAGAGAGTGACAACATTCAGGATTCTCTTTAAAATGGTCCTTCACTAAGTCATTGTCAGTGAGCACACTCAAACAAGTCACATTTTTCAAATTGTCCATTTGTTCTTTACTCCCAAGTTACGCATGGTCATCTGTTCCTTCTAACAAGAAACCAGAGGCAAATTATATGCATGTTAATTCCTGCTATTGGACCCTTGGTTGTGTTTACATTTGATGTGAGGCTTTCAGATAAAACCCCCAGCTTCCATAAACCTTTGTAAGCATACCTCCCAGAATTTAGGTTCTTTGACAAGAGTTAGCTTTTCTCTTCCCAGGCAGTTGGCTGAGCAGAGCTGACCCCTCAGGCCTATACCTGGCAGCTTCAGAGTCCTTTCCGTCTGCAGGATGAACCTGTGGTCAGAGTGCACCACACTTGAACAGGTTGGGCTTGGGAAGGCTAGCATGGGTGAGAAACCACTCACAGCGAACAGAGAAAGGTTACAGATCAGGTAGCACTTGCTCTCAAAACAGGCTTTCGTTCCTGAGTTTTGTGCTTGGCAAAGGAAGTAGAGAAAATGGAAGGAAGGCAGAAGCAAGAGCATAATCACACGCATGAGAATGGAATGTCTACTGTTGACTGACATCTGACTTCCTGCCACATGATTAAATTAGGGTTAGGGCTTGGGAAACAGGCTACCCGATGAGTAGACTTCCTCAAGTGGTCTTCAGAGAGGCTCAGGGACCCAGTTAAAGATGAGGAAAGGAAGAAGACATACACACACTCCTCCACTCTAAAATAAGTAAACATTAATACTCAGAAAAGCCTTTCTAACTATTAAGAGCACATTAAAATGCAAAAAACGATCTATTTCTTTAATGCACTCCTTTAATGTTAAATGTATTTCCCAGAAATCCTAAGTGTTTAGTCTAAGTCACTGAGGCTCCTGCCTACCATGTCTTGAAAACAGTGAGAGTGTATGAAAGCAATTAATCAAAGTTCACTGTGCTCCTGAAGAGCATTTGCTTCTGGAAAGCATAGGGAAAAAGAGCAACTAAAGCCCAGGGTGACAGTGACAGCTAATAAGCTGTGTAGAGTCCCCGGTGGATCTGAAGATCAGACCTTATTAGTATCTTTATCTTTCTTGCTCGCTCATTCAGCTTATTTTCATTTAATTTTAATTTCTGGTCTCCTTCTCATAAATCTCTCTTTTTCTCCTTTTATTTAACCTTTAAGTGCTGAGTTAATAACCTTGGAGTCTAGTTTGCATTCGTTACAAAACTGATCAGCGACAGTACTAATGTGTGGTTGACACGTCCCCTCACTGGTTCCTAGGAATCAGCCTTCCCCAGGGCTCCAGTTGCGTTTGTGTTCAGTAATGTTGGTTATTGGTGATATATGTTTGCTTTGCTTCCTGAACCCTTTAGGATTTTCTTAATGTATTCGGTGTTTCCAAACACATCACCTTTTTGAGCCCCTAGAAATGGGGAAAGCAAATTAGCTCAAAGGTTCCCAGCAGCTGAATGAAGCCTGCGCACTGCGAGAGCCTCTGCCCGGCAGCTGTCTGATCCACTTAGGCAGCAATCCTACAGTGGTGAAAGACCTCCCTGCTTTTTAAGCCTAAGAATAAACAACATATTTGGGATCTGAAGATTCCCTGCTCTGGAATGAAAGGTTGCTTCAATGTTCTCTTTTCCTCTTGCCCCATTTAACAGACACACCCCAGAAGTGAGTGACACCTCAGAGAAAAAGTAGATGCTTAAGCTTGGGGTTGGGACTTATCCCTAAGGGTAGAAGTAAATGTATTCATGGACTTAAAAGCATTAGTTGTTTTTAACACAACTAACTGGTCAACCTCTTAGAAACCTGAGAGGAATGTCTAAACATCGCTAGAATTAACACTTTGGTTTTAAATCTTACTTTCAAGATTGTAATTGTCCTACTATTTTAAGATCAATACAAGAGATGTGTTTGCATACATGTGTAGGATCCCTCTGGATCCTACTGTCTCTACTTCCCCGATGCTAAGATTATAGGCATGCTCCGCCACACCTACCTGGGTGTGTAGATAGGAGTTGGGGATCCAAATTAAGGTTCCTGTACTTGATTGGCAAGCACTTTAACAATTGAGCCATCTTTCCAACTCAAAGAGTTTAAGATTGTTTTTCTTTAGCTATTAAAATATTAACTCAGTCAGCTTTGACTTGTGTGGACATCCTAGAAAACCAATCCCTACCTGTTTTTGAATGGTATAAACTAGACAAATACAGTCTTTATGTTCTGAAAAGCATTCTGGGATTAGTAGTATTTCACCTTCCTCCTGAAGAGTCATAGGATTAGTAAGATATCTTAGACTGCTTTTAATTGCTGTAACAAAAAATACTCAAGGCTAGATAATTTGTAAAGAATGAGGTTTCTTTAGATTCCAGTTTGGGAGAACCAAAGGCATGTCAATGGCATGCATTTGGCCTTGTACAATGTCATATCCTGGAAGCAAAATGGGAAGTACTGTGACTGTGGGGAGGGAGGGAGGGAGGGACAGAGAGAGAGAGAGAGAGAGAGAGAGAGAGAGAGACAGAGAGACAGAGAGACAGAGAGAGAGAGAGACAGAGAGAGAGAGAGACAGAGACAGAGACAGAGACAGAGAGAGAGAGGAAACAGACCATCCTGTGTAACAGTCTATTCTCATGGTAATTTGTTCAATCCCTGGAGGCCCATCCTTTCCATCCTTTCCACAAGAGAAGTAACCATGACTCTTAAAAAAGAGACGCTAGTCTGTTCATGAAACGTCCCTTGGTGACCTAATTGCCTTGAACTAGGTATACACTTGTGAAGGGTCCTACCAACTCTAACATTGACACCGTGGGAACTATGTTCCAGCATCTGAATTTTTGTGGGTCAAACCCCATCACAGCAGTATCCACAGGAAGCCCCAGTCAAACCCCAATATTTTCTTTTTAATTGAGATTGCTTTGTAACAAACAAAAGAATGAATCCATTCATTATTCTTTTCATAATATTAACATAAAAGTAGGTAATGACTCCTAGGTGGCCAAAACAATAGGGGCGGGAACTAATTGGTCAATTTTCCCTGAATTTTTATCAGATTCATTACCTCTCCAGCACAATGGAAACTATGTGAGCTAAATGAGCTAAGACCTTTGTGACATAAATTTTAGAGGGGAGCAATAGCTGAAGTGCACAAAATTGTGAGACTATAATACATGGGAGTGTTCATCGGCATATACATATGCTAATTTAGAGCCCATTTTGGAGTAAATCAGACAACAGAAACCTTTTATGGGTGGATTTCAGAATAGACTGTGGAGATAGTAGTCAAAGGCCTGTGCACTTCTTTGCCCCCATTCTTAGCTTGCGCCTTTTCAAACTGTATAATTTATAAAATGAAAATATCATGCATAGTTTGAAAACAGCTAGTTATGGGGTAGAGGAACCATTATCCAAATTCAAGAAGCATAATGACTGTGAAGTTTGTGTTTTAAACATCTGACATTGATCCATGAGTTTCTAATTGTAATATCATGGATGACCAGCTTCTGTAGCCTTTTCTGAAACATCATTTGTGCCCACAGATATCTCCTTATTGCAGCAGGAAAAGCCATATTTTTTGGGCTTCTTTGGATTTATAATTGCATCTGATTGAGGAGAAGAATATTGAGTGAATATTGAATATTCTTGTCTAATTTTCTTAGTCCTCATTCAGGAGTGCCACCATGGATTGTGTGGTCTGTGGAGGCACAAGACAGTAACTGTATAAACTACTCAATAAGTTCTAGGAGAGAAACTACAGACAGAACTTGGCAGTATCAATACATGAATTAAATGAGAGACGAGACATGGAAAATACCAGGGCGAGAGCCATACCCACTGTAAACATAATCTGTTGTTCAGGTGTGCCGAGTCTTGGAAGAGTTTGAAAGTTTCCATTATCTAGAGCCATGAAGAAAAACACAGAGATAACTGAATTGTGAAAATAATATTATAATCTTCACTTTACAGGAAATAAGGTACTAAGGTTGTTCAGTTATTGAGAAAGGATAACTATTTTCCTGAAAGGTGATATTGGTTGGTCACTCCCTTTGCAAAGTAGAAGGCATGTCCAGGCTGTGACCCATGGATTACATCAGACCAGGATAGCTGGTGTTGTGATAGAATATGGGATTGATGGTTGAGTGGCTGAGTCAAATATGGTATGTAAATATTATCTGACCTTTGTTTTTTTATATTAGGTTGTTCTATTATTTATCCATTTGTGCATCATATGTGTATGCTTATGTATGTATGAATATATGAGACCGCCACATATTTGTAAGTCAGAGAACAAATTATGGAATTGAAAACTCTTTTTTCTCTCATGTGAGTCCCAAGGATTGAACTCAGGTCATCAAACTTCATGGCAAGAAACTTTTACAGCTGAGCAAACTCACCAGCCCTATTTGGCATTTAAAGGGAATGAGATTCTCTTGCATTCTGCAAAACAGATGAGCTTTAAGGAATTTATGCAAACTGAAATAAGACAAAAGGACAATTATGATATGATCCTGCTTCTATGTAGTACCTAAAATAGTCATGAGTCATATTCATAGAGACAGAATGTAAGATAGTCATCCCAAACGGGAAGAGAGAACAGAGCACTGTCATTCCTGAGTGGAGAGTTTCACTTTGAATAGTGGAGAATTGGAGAAAGGAGGATGAGAACATTACCCAACAAAATGCTGTATTAGTATATACTCAGAAACAGTGGAGGTGAAGTGTCATGCTTTGTAAGCAGTGGGGGGAAAAAGCAAGAGAGGAAAAGCAATAAAGAAAAAGCCTATTCTCTTCTCTTTTCTTTCTCCAACTTGCCCTTCCTCTGTTTCCTTTCTCTTTTGTTTCCAACAGGCAAGCCAAATTTCCCCACTGAAAACTTCCCATTGAAAACTCCTACATTCTCCTCCATATGAGTTCCCACCCTGTCATCTCAGCTTTCTGAGATCACTGTACAGGCTCTCAATGCTATAACCTACTCTGGAGATCTTGCCCACCTGACTCATGCTTGCAACTTTTCACTGTCCCTTTCCCAGGCTGGGCACACCTGTCAATTGACTCCTCATTGGATGGCTAAATAGCATCCCCATCTGTTGACTGCGTTCTTTCCCTGCAGTCAGCCCAGATACTTTTACATACGCAGCACTTCCCTGAATGTTTTCCTTTATCTGTTTTTTTTTTAATCCATTCATCTGCCTCTATCCTCTATAAAACCTTTAGATGCTACAAGTCCTCAAACTTGGGACTGGGGCTGTTTGCTGAGGCTTCTTGATGGTGTACCAAAATCATGTTTAGGGCCAGCAATATGACTCAGCATATAAAGTGCTTGCCACCAATCCTGATGACTTGAGTTTAATCCCCAAGGTGGATCCTATATGGTAGAAGGGGAGACCCAGCTCCCACACATTGTCCTCTGACTTATGCATGTACACCCTACACATCAGTATGCACAGGCATACACTAGATTTTAAAAATAAATATAGAGGAAATGAGTGCATGTTTAACTTGAACTTTTACTCCCTCTCCATTGACTCGACAGTTCCAAGTCACTGTCTTCTCTCAGCATCCAATTCTGTAGCCAACCCATACACCTCCACGACTCTCACAGCCGTCCCAGAGCAGCCTAACTCATCTGACTGTACAACGCCTCCTTGTTACTAAAGAATGCCCTCCCCTGACTTCTGTACTCTACTCTAGGCTCCTGTCAGTCCTTCAGCCCTTGCTGTTCTACCCACACCCCATGAGAGTGAGCCTCAGCTCCAGCCACCCTTTTTACTGAGGGGAAAGGACCATGCCTTCCCCACCTCACCACCTCCAGATGTGCCACTTCCATGATTACCAAGACTTTCCTTCTATTCTGCCTACTAAACCTAAATGTATATTCTCAGATAAATAGCAGCTCTGCACCAGGGCACGCTCTAGCTGATTCAGTCCCAACAGCATCTCTCCCAACATCCTCTCTAACACCCTTCACAGCTTGGGACTGTCCACTTAAACTTGCTTTTTGACAGCCCTCTCTCTTAGGATGCCATCTTCATGTGGTTAGTGGGTAGTTTTGCAGATTGATATGAGCCTATATCAAATGTTTATAAGAGTATCACATACATAGTAGGTGCATAATAAATAATTTACTGGAATAAGTGAAAGGAAAGAATGTAGAAAATGGAGAGGGAAGAAAAAGAGAGAAAGAAGAAAAGAGAGAGAGAGAGAGAGAGAGAGAGAGAGGAAGGGAAGAAAAAGACAAGAAAGGAAAAGAAAGTAAGGGAGGGAGAGACAAGTTTCTCACAAAGCTGTTCCATGTAACCTCTAAAGAAATGAGCAGGGTCAGTTGTTTGAAGCAAACTTATTCATGAAAATGTAAATTTGCACAAAGAATATGTTGAAAGGTGATTTTTCCACTTTACAAATGATCCATCATGGGATTCTTTAAACAGACTACCTGAGTACACGTAAAATAAAATTTTATTGATCGAAACCATATGTGTGCTCGGAATTTTCCAGCTAAGAGTCTTTTATACAAAGCCAGGCTAGCCTATAAGCAGTTTCCTTGAGGCACCTGGCCCACAATGGCCAACTCTCAGATTTCTAAGGCAACAACAGATAGAGAAGCTGGGAATGCAAAGGCTGTTCCAAACCTGCAGCATGCAAAGCAGAGATCCCAGCCAGTCCAGAGCCTCGTGACTCTCCTCACAAAATAGCTAAAGGATAGATGAGCATCACAACTCACCTTTCTGTGTCCTGGATAAGATTCTGAGAAGTGGCTTCCCACGGGGCTGCTGTGGAAAGAAATAGCAAATTGATGCTTTCCTTCTCACGGCTCAAGGCCTGCTGCTCCCTCTGCCGCTGAAGATGGAGTCACGTGACCGCAGAGCAGAAAAGAGAAACCAGCATAGGTAAAATGCAGCTCACCTTTATGGGGTCTGGTTCCTTCATTTAGACAAGATGGGGCCCTTCTCGTGATCATTATTTCCTAATTCTACCCCCATCTTCCGTGAATCAGGCGATCTATAAACCTTCAGTCTAGTGAGAGAATTTTTGCAGCTATTTATGCCTTTCGTCTTGGATAGAAAACTTAAAGAGAATGGACTTTAAATGAAATATTTATAATAGTTGTGGAACTGCCTGATTTAATGGGCAGTTCTTGATAGAAAAGAAAATACTTTGCAGAAGTTAAAACTAACAGTGAAACATACTTTGCTGTGGTGGGAACCAAGCAGGCTATTATGAACTGCCGATTGGGTGAAATAGTTTAGATACCAAAGGAAAACTATGCCTGGGGTGTAGTGAGAACTACGAAGGTAAACAGGGACTAGGTTACTTTTACCCTTCAAACACAAGGCTGCTTTTATCTCAGAAAATGCAAAACCTCCAAATTTTTAATAAAATACAGGATGTGGGTGGAGGGCAGCAAGCTTATAGTCTTGGCAACATTCTGCTCTCATCGACTTGCCAAGGCATCTTTTCTACCCTAGCTCCCCAAAGTTTTGAATTTTTCTGTCCAAATGTTATTCTATTCAATAGCATCTCGAGAGAAGAATTCTTTATCTACGTGATGCACGTAGATACTAACTTCTCCTGTGAATGCATTTAGAGTAAGAATGATCCCTTAGCCTCTTCTCAATACTGTCTAGAAAGCCACAGAATCTATTCATGGGAATCTTATTTAGATGTCTCCTGCTCTCTAGGTTACAGTGAGGTCTTGAATATATCAGCAAATCTGAATTATATTTGAAAGTTGATGTTCTTATATTTTTGTCTGCATTTGTTTCTGCTTAGTTTCCTAGCTATTTCTACAAATGACAGCAGGTCATACCTTCAGTGGAGAACAGGAATGAGTTGAAACGTGGAACAGAATAGGAAAAAAAGAGAAGGGGATGGAAATGTAGAGAATTAGTTGAGTACTAAGCCACAAATGGGACATCTATCTCACGTCACCTCCAGAAGGCCAGGGACCATCTTGGAAAAGGAAGCAGAATGATTTTAAGAGTCACAAGCTGGAAAGGACTGGAGTGAGCAGCATATTTTAGGAATAACTGGACCACTGAGTTCATGAACTGACAGCAGTTGTAGTTGCCTACATAAGACCTACCAAATCAAGACAGTCTATGTCCTAGTGTGAAGACACAGGGACTGTAAGCCCACACCCCCACCTGAGGACCTGAATCTATGGACAGTTGACAGCTTCTAGGGGAGAAACAGTTTTCTGTAAGAGTAATTTTTATTTTCCTGAGTGATTGTTGTCTCTGGGGCTTACTGCCTCTGTCTGCTAACCTAGCCCTAGTTCTGGAAGCTTCTAGACTCTGTACAATCTTATCTAAGCCTAAAATATTTTCAGCCTCTGAGACTTAAGTGCTGAATAAATTCACTCCTTCTAGTTCTTTCTGATCTCTGGCTGACTGATTCAACTTAGCTGTTCTAACTCCTCTCCAAGCTGACTGATTCAATCTAGCCTTCTCTCAGTTTCTTACTCAATGACTCTGCTTGGCCTCATAATAACTTTGTCAATCTGTTCTAATCTTCTGACTCCTTCTCATTCTCTGGTTTGTTTTGTCTTCACCTGTGTCTAGCTTGTTTTCTCTGTAACATGTCTCTGTAAAACTCTCCCAGCAAAACTGCCTCCATCTTCTCTGCGCGGCCCCTTATGGAGCTTCCCCTTCCTCTCTCCACTTGAGAATTAGGCACATCCTGTTTTGTCAAATCTTTCTGTGATTTGTCACTTTGCCTGCCACTCTACTAGACATCAATTTCAAACATGGTGCTTCCTTCTACAGACTAACTTTGTCTTCACTGTTTGTGATTAAAGGTATCTGCTAAGGGCTGAGCTGCATCACAACTATAGACAGGGGTTTTTGTTTTGTTTTGTTTTTTTCTGCAACTAACACAATCTTAGGGTTTACACTGTGATCAAACATATTGCAACAGAAAGAAAGAAGGAAAGAAAGAAGGAAAGAAAGAAAGAAAGAGAGGGGGGAGGGAGGGAGGGAGAAAGAAAGAAAAAGAAAGGAAGAAAGAAGCTCAGTGGTAGGGATGTAGGGGATCTAGAAAATATTAGAGGGCAGTTGGGAGTAAACATGATCAAAATACATTGTATAAAGTACAATATATATAGTGGTGGTGGATATAGGACCTTAGAGCTAACTAATTAAACTAAAGCTGACAATTGGCCAAAGTCCCAGGAAGAACTGAATATGACGAGAAGATTATAACAGTAGTTGAGGGTGAATAAGAGGAGTTTGTGAGATTAAAAACCATCTAATTGGAATTGTAACTTGAAAAGTAGGGAGAAGAACCAAAACTGGTTGACGTTTCTGCAGACTATCCCATGCTAGCAGCAGACTTTTTTTTTTTATTAACTTGAGTATTTCTTATATACATTTCGAGTGTTATTCCCTTTCCCAGTTTCCGGGCAAACATCCCCCTAATCCCTCCCCAGTCCCCTTCCTTATGGGTGTTCCCCTCCCCATCCTCCCCCCATTGCCGCCCTCCCCCCAACAATCACGTTCACTGGGGGTTCAGTCTTAGCAGGACCCAGGGCTTCCCCTTCCACTGGTGCTCTTACTAGGATATTCATTGCTACCTATGAGGTCAGAGTCCAGGGTCAGTCCATGTATAGTCTTTAGGTAGTGGCTTAGTCCCTGGAAGGTCTGGTTGGTTGGCATTGTTGTACATATGGGGTCTTCAAGCTCTTCCGGTTCTTTCTCTGATTCTTTCAATGGGGGTCCCGTTCTCAGTTCAGTGGTTTGCTAAGCAGCAGACTTTTTAACCTGAACCATGAGCTTCCCACCTGTGATACTCACTCACTCTTTGTTAACAGCATCTTTCATGACTGAAACACAGTCCAAGAGGCATTCTAAAGAGACATAAACAACAGCTCATTTCGAAAAACTTAATATTCTAGTTGGAGAGAATGTAAGGCCACATTCAAATATTTTCGTCACGTCTTCACATGAAGAGATTCTATCAGTCTCTCTTCCTGTGTCCATCAGGAGGGAAGCGGGAGAGAGCTAACACAAGCACAGCTAATTTGTAAGAATCCCCAAGTTGTACGTAGGTAGGTGGATAGATGGATAGATGGATACATGGACAGATGGATAGACAGAGGGACAAGCAGGCAGGCAGATACTATATGGAAGCTAGCATAAATGGTTAAAATTTGCTACTATTTAATAAAAGGGGGCATAAATACTTGAAGGGCTAAGGAGAACCTATGTGCATCGTGGAGGGACTTTCCTCTTGATCTCTTCATTCATGTCGCCTGTCACATTAAGGACAGGATGGGTCCCAGTAATAGTTCAGCCACAGCCACAGCCTTATTTCTTTTCAAATGTGCTGGTTTCATTTTTCTACACAGCTGAGGAAATGTGATGCCCTGGTAATGTACCATGGTTGCTGTTCTGTACATTCAGCTGCGAAGCACACTGACCTAGAGCGAGTTGGGAATTGGGGGCTGTATTGTAGGATAAATGTGACCTGAAAGAAAGAGAATAGCACACAGTGTAGATAAGTTCTAATCCCAGCACTGGATAGAACCAGTGGGAATTGTATGTCAATGCTCAGAACAACCCCTTCACCCCATCCCATTTCCCTTGGAGCTTTTGAGTCGAAGAACACATTAAAATGAGACTTCAGTATGGTCCTTTGTTACCTGTAATTACATGATCTCATGTATTTTACCTTTAAATGGTAATGGACTGTAGTTCTGGAGGGTCTCATTAGAAAAGTGTTCAGTTTTTAGTTACAAATGAATGATAATCATTCTGTTTTTTAATTCTTCATCGAATTAATCGTCAAAATTATTCACTTTTAATCACATAATGCTATGCCTGTTACAAAATAAGCATGTGAATGAAAAGAGGAAAGAAAAAAAGGAGAGGAAAAGATTCAGCAACTGTATTATTTTCCTGCCGCCGTAATCTTATTTTACTTCTGATTTCTGCCAGTGTTCCTGTGTTATTTAGAATAAAGAATTATAGTAGGTTGCGTATATGTCATCTGTATCTTACATTTGCCAAAGAAAAGGTGTGAGTTGTGAACTTTGTCCTTGCCTTCTAGATTCGGAAAGAAGAAAGATGATAAAGTTGGGAAAACGGAACAGAAAGGTACACAGAAGTCCGGGCACCCAGGAGAAGAAGAGCTGGAAAGGATGAAGGAAGAAAGGGAGAGGTGAGGAAAACACAGACACCCTTCCCCTTTATGGACCGTGGAATCTGTGTTTAAGTTACCAACTTCCGATAATCAACAGGAGGGATTTTAGTTGAAGTACACCAGCGAGCTGGGGCCTCCCTGATAAAGCAAACCACCTTGCCAGGGAACCATAGCTATGTCTTCGTCTTGTCAGACCTGTAGTCCCATTCTACGTCTCTCCCGTTCTGACTCCATTGGTGCATATTTTCCCATGGCTTAAAGAATGATTTTTTTTCTCCTGCTAATCCAAAGGTCATTTTGATATTGATGTTTAGAACTCTCAAGTTCCCCTGGTCTGTTCCTCATTTTTGACAGCCTGCTACATGCCTTTCCTAATTATATTCTGCTAACTCCATTTGGCCATGTAATTTGAGAAGTACATGTCCCCCTATCCCCCATTTCTCAAAAGCTCCTGTCTTTTATTAGGCTATCAGCAAGCTGAAAGCCTGCTACCCATCTGTGGAAGGGCTGGTTTCATAGACGGGTGATGGCTGCTCGTGAGGGCCAAATGCTCCTACTGGAGAGCATGGTGCTCCATCAGACAAGAGGTCCTTCATGTCCCTCATAGTCTTTGATGTTAACTCTGGCACTTCCCCCATGTAGATGTGAAAATGTCTGATTTTAAAACATGCAATTGAATACTCCTATGTCTCCTGAAAATTCTTTACCTTCTGAACAAAATGAAGCTCAGAGAAAGACTAAGATGAGACAGAACTGGATCTAATTTTATGTATTTGTGATTGCTCAGGGGATGTCAAATGTATCTAGTTTTTCCCTTGTTATTAGCTAAGTTTATCCTTGTGGGTTTTTTTTTAATTTTAGCATCCATTCTTATAGCTTATCACTGTAGCATATGTACTAAGGAAAACACATCTATTCATTGTGTTTTCGAGCGCACAGCAGCCTAAAGTCTCTCTGGCTAACCTTTTACCCATTCTTGAACACAATTTTGATTGAGAAGGCTGACTTTACCAATAAGAGAGGAGAGGCTATTTAGTTCTTTCTCATTTCTGAGAAGTTGATAAGCTGTGGTTCCAGGGTCACCAGAACAGTTAAAAGGAAATCAGTTTTCTACATTGATGTTGTCTATTCACCTGACAGCTCCCCTACAGACGAGAAAGGTCCTCCCCATCATAGGCCAGGATGCAGAAATCCTGCAATGTAAATGCAATTCTGACACAGATTTTAATGCATGCACTGGCAGAGACAGCCGCACTCTGAGCCTGCATCACCGACCTTTGCAGGTCTCCTGACTTCATTATTGAGACTGTCCCTGTGCCTCATCTTTGGGAATCTGAGCTGTTTCCAAGAATGCAGACTGGGCATTTTTTGCAGTCCATTGCTTGCTTGAGTTGGGGGTAAAGTCTCCCAGTAGCAAGTGGACTGCGTGCCAGCTGGAAAATTGATAACTCATAAAACAAGGTGGGCTGCCTCGAAGCAAGAGTTCATTTCCTTTCTGGTTCTGCCTTTAGGAAGCAGGTGCCTGCGGGAGTTTTGTTCTTAAAAGCAAAGCTGTAAATTTGCCTCAGCTGACTATATAGGCTTCAGGTCTAATATTCTTAAAATATGTCTGGTGAAAATATTGAAAGGGTTGTACTATTAGCCTGCACTTAAGCCACCCAGCACACATGAACACATAAAACAGATCCAATATGGGTTTCCTACAGACAACCCTGTCTCAGTCAGGTGTTGAAGAAGAAGTTGAAGGAACTGATTTTAGGGTTGGGTGCTATAGAATTAATGGCCAAGGGCATTTCAACACTCACCGTTTGAGGACCATGGAGGGTGGAGATGGAGCTGAACATGTGGTGTTGTTCCCAACCATGGAGTACTGGTTTTGGGCTGATCCACAGGAAACCAATTTACAGCTCTCATGGATCTCAGCAAGTATGCCTCTCTTAATGGAGAGTTGCCATGGAGGAAAGAAATGAAAATAGAAAATATTGATAAATGTTATTGTTGTCCCTTTTACTTGATATAATCAAAGTTTGTTTCCTTGAAATGAGTCAAACTATCTTATTGCTTACTAATTCTGTCAAGGCTCTGTGCATATAATGGTTTTCCATTAGACGTTTTCAAAGTATTTAAAGCCATTAAATAAAATACATAGTATACAGCATTGGACATCGCAGTTGGTAGAACCAATTTTTAAGCTTGCAGGAATTTTGTGAGCTAGTCCATCCGTGAGTTCTTTAAAATGGGTATACGGATATTTTAAATTACTTTTAAAATGAGATTTTTTTTGAGAAGACAGTTTACTAACTGTACACTAACAAAAGTCTAAATCAACTTCCTTCACTGTATAACCAAAAAGATATTATCAAAAATGCAAACAGGAAAAAATGTAAAATATATGGTTTAAGCCATAAAATATGGTCTGTGGGTCACCTGTGTCCATCTGGATCACTAGAAGAATCCAAATCTTGGAAGCTGCCGTACAGGAATCATTGTTTATTCAATAGATAAATCTGAGGTGACTCTTCAGCTTCCTGAAAAACACTGTCTTGAAGGAACAGAATGCAGTTCAAACATCAGGCCTTCTTATTTTAGGAAATATGATACCCAGAAATTTTCCCTATTAAGACCGAGTAGCCCAGACTACAGATTCCATCACCTTTCTTCATGAGCCCTCTCTAAAGCAATGTACCTAGGCGACGTGCTCTTCCACAGATGTGTGAAGAGTCCTTCTTGGCACACCCAGCCTAGGATGAGTCATAGACTCTAGAGCTGTGTTTCTCAACCTTCCTAATGCTGCAGCCCTTTAATATAGTTCCGGGTGATCCCAACCATTAACTATTTCATTGCTACTTCATAACTGTGATACTGTTATGAACAATAATATAAGTATCTGTGTTTTCTGGTGGTCTGAGGGGACACCTGTAAAAGAGTCAGTCAATCCTACAAAAGATTGTGACCTGCATTGAGAACCACTGCTCTAGAATTATCGCCCTGTACCCCACTGGTAGGGAAAGGTCATAAACTCATGAAAAAACATTTTGGGAAATAGAAAATAAATAATTCTATAACAACCCCCTAGCCATTATTAATAGTTTTGTAATCTGTCTTCTATACCTACTTGTCCTTTAGAAACTTGATATCCATGCTGCAGAGATCACATAGTTCTATTCTCACATCGCAATCTTCCAACTCGTCCCCATGACCTTTGTGTTTTTAAAACACGTCATCTTGATCACTGCTGACCACTCTGTCTACTTAGCCTACGTATATTATTTGTCTTCCATTATCAAACGGTTATCTGCTTATGTAATTTTACTGTTCCAGAAAGTACTTTGATTAGCATCATTAGGTTCAAAGTCCTTATAGATTAACTCTTAAATTACAGAGTTCTTGGGAAGCATCAATGTTGATTCTGTCTTTGTACTAGTATTAATCTAACCTTTGTTCTAAACTTTAGGATGATATGATTCCTCTTCCACTTATTCATCATGTTATTGTTCTTATTATTCATATCTTTTTATAAATTAGCTACAATCTAATTCCTGATATGGGAGTGATTAGTGCTGTATGTGGAACTTTACCTAGAACTATACCATGACAATGTTAACGAAACCATATAATAGTTAGAGTAGCCTATAGAAACAGAGTCTGTAATGCTAATTGTCAATGGGAAAAGGAGGACATTTAGTATGTGTAGAGACATTTCTGACTGCCATTACTCCAAAAGGATGGGGGAGAGGGAGTTTTTACTGCTTTTTTACTGGATAGAAATCTCTAAACATCTACAATGTGCAAGACTTTCTTCCCCTACAAGAATAAATTATTCAATCCAAATGTCAATAGTGTAGTGTTGAGACCCTTTCTAATCACAGGAATTTACAAAATATAAGAAAAACTTTCTGAATATCAGTAATTAATTGTATTATCTCATAGTATCCTGTGGCTAATGCAGAGAAACACTCAGTTTGCCAGATGACATGATTCAAAGGATTATTAGTTTTGTGAGAAATTGTGCCTAAATATTGCCAATGAACACTGCATCTATATAAGCATGCAAGGATAGTTTTTCTTGAACATTTACTTTAATGCTGTCCTGCTGAGTACTAATACTGGTGGTGGTGGCCTGCTGATCAGCCATGGGTGCCAAGCATTGAAGAGGTTGACAAGCGTGTGTGCTGGCAGAGGTATCTGGAACCATGGGGAGAATCAAACATAAAGAAGTTAATAGGAATAAATGTAAAATCTTACATTCGGGCCCAGGAATGAGCTGTACAAACACAGGATGTGGAAGGTTTGACTTAATACCAAATATATGAAATTTTTGCCTGATGGTTTTAGTTGAGGCTAAGTGTAGCATGAGTCAACATAGGGATGTGCCTGCCAAAACTTAATCTATTCTAGGCTGCATTACTGGAAGTTCATGTACAAAATGAAGAAACAATAATTCTTATTTTACACGGCTCACATCATACCTAGTATAACCCAAGACTTTGTCCCACTCTACACTGCAGTCCACATGTCTGAAAAGCACTGGAGAACCTGGAGAGACACAGCTGGGACATGAGCTGGCTTCAGATACAAGCGAGAATATATTTATTCACAACACCGTTTTCATCCTATTCTACTTCATCTATTCGTCAACCTGTTATTTAGTTACTTGAAGATACTAATAGAGCATTATCTTAAGAGAAGCATTTTTCAGCTTAATAAAAAAGAAGCACCCTAAACATTAGAATGCACTATGAAACTGTGAGTTTGTTGACACTTGAAATGTCTAATAAGAAGCCAGTGACTAGATTTAGAAAAGATTAGTTCATCAAGTAAATATTAGAATTTTATTAACCTCAATCACTGATGTATTCCTTCCTTGTCTTAATTATATGCACACATATTCAAATAAATAAAATATCAGTTCTTGCAAATGAAATACACCAAGCCATATACCAACTAAAATAATTGCAAGGATCATTAATGCTACATTTTCTTTATATGATCTCTAGGGTATCTTCCAGATGTTAGACTGTGAGAAATATCCAAGTATAGAAGAATTCACACTGAACTTCTAGAGCAATCTCTCCTGAACTTGCCAAAGCACTGACTCATGTAGTGTATATAACACTCTTCTTGGGGTATGCAAGGCCAAGATTCTCACTCGTGATTGTGTAGTGGGATTTTCTCATCCCCTATTCGATTTCCTGAGTTTATGATGTGTCCCCTTTTGACCCAAGTCAAACGGTCCATGGCAATGAAACCCTGCATTAAATAAACTCATCATTTTTGTTCATGCTTCAGTGAAATGGGCCATAATAAAACATTAGTTTCAAAGGTCTTTATTCACTGTTAGATGATGAACTCAATATAATATGCAAAGATTATTTGTCCTGGCTAAATTAAATTAGCATTTCCCACACATTCAGATTATGTAAATTAGTATCCTGAGCTGACAGCAAGATTGTTTTAACATGTCATTAATTTTAGTTGTTTAATTCCAAGAACTAAGTTTGTAATCTTTTCCAAAGTGTGATTTTTTTAAAAGTCTTAGGCTTGTAATGTAGTTAAATACTTGTCTTCCTAGTACCTTCTCAAGACAGGTAGAGAAAGTCTGGAGAAAAATACACCCACAAACATACACAACTGCCTCTTTACTTAGGATTACTATAGACTAACAGATCTCCATTGACACCAAAGACTGATTTCCATTAAAGTCCCATATTATTAAACCAGAAATGAAAATTCACTAAGTGCAGCCTCTTACTAAAACTAAAACAAAAAAAAAGTTAATAACATAAAATGTAGTTATTCCAATGTAGACCCTCCATCCCCTTTTACCACGTCAAGGTTTGCTTTGCAGGGAGACCATTTGTCACATTAATTAAATTTTGCATGTGTGGATCGTATTAAAACCTGAGCGGATAACTGAAGCCACTGGGGGACCACAATGTGTCCAGCTTCAGCACTGAGAAGCCTGAAAACATATGGGACTCGCTCTCAACAACAGACCTGGACAGAATGCCAGTGAGGGTGAAGCTAGGATTGAGGAAAATTAATCGGTCTCGGTGTCTGAATTCAAGATTCTTGGTTTTCTTTCTTTTCAGAATGCCTTCCAAGAACTGCAGAGGCTTCTCCCTCACCTTATCGGCTAGGCTGCTTGTCTTCCCTTAGTTTCAATCAATACATGTGTTTTTGATATTTGGCAAACCAAGATTTAATTATGCAGCTGCAAATTCCCCACATAAACGAAATGTATCTTAGAGATATAAAAACATTCAGAAACCATTTTATAGTTTGAAAATTCAAGTGGGCAAAAATCTATTCCCAACCTCTTCGTATTTGATTTAATTATGGAGGACTTTTATGTTACTGGAAATTGAAATGAAAACCAGAATAAGAGTACAGTTTCTCCAACATTTGTTCATGATTTTTTTGTGTGAAAAGAAGATAGATGCACAGTATAGACTGAGAAAGTATGGTAAATTAATATTTTAACTGTAACTCACATACTGATTGCACTCTGAATCCCACATAGAGCAACAAATGAATTAACAGGGTTTTGTCATTATTTTACTCTAAAAAGAAATACATGTTTTATTAAAGAAACCAGAAGGTTGATTTCTTTAATTTGCCAAGTGACTCTTGATAATTAATTATTTACTGAACTTAATCTTTGGCACAATTTAAACTGTTGAAAACACCCATGTTTTGGCATGGTTACATACAAATGATTAATTCAGCATGGTTTGACTTGTCAATGAATACCCCTGTCTTTTGCAGTAGAATTTGCTGGGTCCCATGGTTTGGGCAAAATAAAATGTTGGAATGATTCCCAGTTTTAATAGTCCCAATTTATTATTACCACTGAACCCTGATCAGATCATGGACTGGATTAGATCCCAGTTTTTCAAAATACCCCAATTTATGGCTCCTCTAGAATTCTGTTTTTTGGTTTTTTGGTTTGTTTTGTTTTTTAAGTGCATTTGAATAGAACTTTGGTTGACTAGAAAAGACTGGGTTAATTACCTGTAGCTTCTTAGATCATCCCACTCCGTGGAAGTTATGAAAAACATTATTAGATAGCATTTCTCAGGACAAAGTCGTGTTCTCCTTTTACGCTGACAGAAGGAAGTGATCAGGTTGCTGGTTTTCACAGTACTAAGCATCTTCAGTGACTGGGAAAGGGTTTTGTTGTATGGCATTGATTACAGTTGTGCTAAGGTAGAGAGCAAAAATGGAGGTGACACACAGAGGATGGCGGCGTGGGCACAACTCACAATCACCCTTTCTTCAATGGCAGTCTGTCAGGATTACCCCTGATTTACAGGGGCAAAGTGTCAAACGCAGGGAGATATGGGGGGCTTGATGTAATATCTCTACTTTCATGTGCTCACTGTGACACATATCTTCTTAGAAATGCTGATGATCTACAACAAAACTTGGCGCACTACAATATTCTTATAGACAAGTGGTGGGCATACCTACATCCACTTGCCACACCAGCATCTTTTATGAGCCAAAATCCTTTTATGGAATTTGAATCAATGTTAGAAGTGCTGTATTAGCAACCACTTGTCAGCTGAGCTGGATTAATACATAGAATGAATCACTGGACTGGCACACTTTCCAAGAGTCATTTAGGGAAGCATCTAGAAAGCATACTGCTTGAACCTTGTTTTAAAAGAGTACTTCTGTATGAATATACCCTGAAGTAGCATAGCACATTAGTATATACAATAGTAGCACTGTTGGAATCAATTCTAAAGAAGACTCTAAACTACTCAGAGCGATTCTCAGAAATCTTTAGAATATATAATCTAATTTTAAAAATGGGAAAAGATTCAGTGGATACAGGACATTGGTTTTAATATATACATATTAAATAAAATATATTTGCTATTATCAGAAAACTGGTATCTCACTAAATTTTATGTCAATAGAGAGTTATGTTTTAATGTAGATTGTGTTTAGCAATACAACATTTTCTGTGAAAGCTTTGGGGAGTATAACTGGTAGAAAGGCATTTGAAGACTGGGATTTACATCTACGCATCCAATGCACAGAGAATAAACCACTTTTAGGGATGGACACATATTGCCCCCCCTCCCCGTTTCTTACCATGAAATGAAATGGTAATAACAAATATTTTGCTTGGGGAAAATGCCTTTTAATTGCTAAGATCCTTAGAAGAAAAAACCTTTCCAAAATTTAGAAATAAGAAAAAAGGTTAATGATTCCAGAACATTTACTGTATAATAAACTTAATTTGCTAAAAGTGCTCTAAATATGAAGTTGTATTAAATTGTTAGAGATCAAGAAACATGCTAGAATGCTGTATCATCATCTTTTCTTAGTTGGACACATTTTCTGTTGTATCCTGCTTTGGAAAGCCTCCATGACAGCACATCCACCCTGCAAGGCAAGGTCAGGCATTGTTCACATCATTGGCAATCTTTTCTAGTTGAAAGAATGTTCAGATTCTTGTCTCTCAGAACCTGCCTTCCCACACCCCACCAGCACACCCTTGTTCTAGAAACTATGACCCAGGCCTGAGATTATAGTGAGAAAATGTGGTCATAATTTTTCCACATTTCTTAAGAAATTGAAAATCTCTGAGTGCCCTCCGCTTGGGGTGTTTTTCCCTCTGAGGTGTCATAATACTTCCTAGTTGTCAGAGTTTGGACAGGTACTGTTGGAATTTATGTAGTAGAAAGCAAGGATACTTCTCAAGATCCTACAATGTGTGTGTGTGTGTGTGTGTGTGTGTGTGTGTGTGTGTGTGTGTGTGTGTGTGTGTGTGTTTGTGTAGCGGGGGACCCTCTTCAACAAAAGTAATTATCCAGCCCAGGATGTCAGTTGTACCAAGGATGAAAAGCCATATAGAAGATACATAGATAATATATAGATGCTTAATATAGAAGAAATATACTCTAGATATTTAAAACATAATATACATATACTGATATAGACAGAAATAGACTTCAGATACTTAAGATCGCTGCAGTTGAACCTGAGAGCGTGTGTTTTGAAAGCACTTCCCGAGTGATTTTAATTATAGCCACAATTCTAACCAAATCAACCTACCTATGGCCTAGAGGACACCTATGGCCAAAAGGAAAGAATGGGTGGGGCATTGGTGACAGACCTGATCCAGTATAAATACCCACTGCCATACTACCAAACTGCCACAAGCTTCTCATCTGGTAAGTGAGAAATCTGTCTCTCCGATTGTCGGGAAAATGAAAAGTAGTGTTTATGAAGCGAGCACCTGGTTCACTCTAGGCGCTCAGTGTTGCTTCCCGACCTGCTTTGGGGATTAAAGCTCCCACTTACCCACTCAGCAGCCTTTGGAGCCTGGGCCGCTCTGAACCTCACCATCTGTGAAAGTTCCTGAGTTGGATCCTGTTACAGTGAAGAAGGCCAGCGTGAGTGCAGACTTCGCCCAGCTGGGAGCGACGCCAGACACTTCCGTTCAAGAAGCATCACCTCATTTCTTATTGATCACCGGTTATAGGGAGCTTGGCATAGGGCGGCAGCACAGTAGCGAGGGAGGGTGGTCGGCAGCCAGAGCTTGGCAGCGTGAAAACAAATGCACAGAGAAGGGACACAAATGGTAGAGTTACTGCCAGCTCCTCGAAGTTCACAGGGTGTGTAGCTGCAGGAAACACTTGTAACCACAGCCATTAAACCCATAAAGCCTTCACATTTGCATTTCTCCTATATGTGTTGCATTAAGGGGCAGTGGTTAACTCTGGCCTGCTAACATTTTGGAACTAGTCTTTGGTGGAAACAGAATCCACATGATAGTTTAGCCCCCTTCCATTCTCTCTCACTCATCTGACTTTGCCCTATATAATTTTACCACACACTTTAAGTGGCTTCAGAACATTTTTTAAAAAATAATAATCTCACTCCTTTTCCAGACTCAAAAATTTCTTTTGCTCTCTAATTTGTGCCTCTGGCATCTGAGAAATGAGGAGGACAGAGTCCTTTATGCTATGGTCTAAAGGGTTACTTCACTGACAGGTCGCTCTCAAAGAATAGCAACAGTAGTACCAGTGGGTTGTTTAGGAAAACGTTTTACATATGCATGCTCCTGGAGAAGCTTAGCAACTATATAATTATTTGTCAAGTCATGGCTTTTTTGAGGTTTTTCTCCCAATGTTTATCAGTGTTTGCTTGAATAGATGCCTGTGTACCACATGCACACTTGTCCAAAGAGCCAGAAGGCAGCAGATCCTGTGACTGGAGTTACAAATGGCCTTGAACTGTTGCCTAGGTGCTGGGAATTAAACCCAGGTCCTCTGGAAGAGCGTCTAGTGTTCTCACCCACTAAGCCATCTCTGCAGCCCCAACCATAACTTCTTAAAACAGAGATACAGATTAAGGTGACTAGGCCAGCGAAACTGGTTAAGTGTCCCTTAGGTGAAATGTTTGGGTCCAGATGTGTTTCAGATGCCAAAGTTCTCGCAGTTTTGGACTATTATTCATACAGACATTACCAGTTAAGCATTCTAGTCTGCAAATATGAAATGCCCCAAAGTTCAAAAAAGTTATGAACACCATGTGACTCTACAACAGCAGTTTGGATTTGAGGACACTTTGGATTTTATATTAGAAATGTTCCACCTGTTATGAGTGACAAAGTTACTCCTTCCCCTAAAACTTTCAATGGCTGCCTAATGAAACCGTCCAACCACCTTGGCTTGATGTGTCTGTGACAGCATCCTGACTTCATAATCAAAATTTCTATTCCCGAACCATGTAAGTTTATGGTTCTTGATATTTTACAGCCCCAGGAAAGCTAATTCTTTCCTCCCTTCTCCCTCCTCCTCTTGTTCTTCTTACCCCCTCACATCTTTCTTCCTGAAGGAACAAGCAAAGGATGAGAAAATTTCAGAAAAATATGTATAATCTTGCAGTTGGTGTAGGGAAGAGGCAGGCTTAGAACCAAAACTTCATAATACTGGTGCTCGCCGCCATTCAAGGCAAGCTCATAGCTCATTGCACAGCCCATCCTGGGAGCTTCTTTTAGAGTGGCATCTAATCATCATAGCGTTATTGAGCTTCTGAGTTCCTATAAAATTCATATGACAAAGCACCTAGAACAGTGTTTCAGCTTTGCACTCAGTTGGCACACATTGTCATTATCAATATTGCCCTTTCTATGCATGTTTGTAATTTCAAGTATAGCTTATCTTTCACTAGATTTCAATTGCCCTGGGGCTAGGTCCATACCTTAGTCATTCCTTTAATTCTGTCACTACCCAATACACTATATTTCACAGGATAAACAATAAATACTTGTTAATGGATGGATGGATGGATGGATGGATGGATGGATGGATAGAAAGATATAAAACCATCCTGTTACCCTAACTTTAATTTTATTTTTCAAGTGAATAATTGATTATAAGGAGCTCAGATACAGAATGGGCTGAACAGATGTTAGACAAAGCCATCTAGTTTAGGGAAGTAAGACTTTGAGGAGGCTATGAAATATCAAGAAATGCAAATTCTTTTGTTGTTGGTAGTAGGTCAGTGGAACTGTCAGTGAAGTATAGTGGCCAGTCTGTTAGGACTGTCTATTGCTAGACCAGATCCTCAAAGACAAGACCAGAAAAATGCATGGAATCCCTCTACTTATAAACTAGTAAAATGCCATAGAGTCAGAGAGCCAACTTTGTGGCTTTGTTCTGTTGTTTTGCTTTGTTTTGTTGTTTGTTTGTTTAAACTGGGTTCAACACCATCCTCTTTCATATGCTTAGATGCAACCACTTGATATTTCTTTCAGAAACATTCATTTCAATATTTTGAAGTGAAATACTGCCATTGAATTTGATGGTATGGAAGAGAAAGAGAAAACACTGACCTTGGCTTAATCTCTGTCAAAGAAGGATGTCATAGTGGTTATATTGAGCCAAACGAGTCTGGTATCATGGCACCAGTGAGCAAGCATGAATAACCGTGACAGCAGTGTAGTGTGCACATCCACAGAGCTGCTCTCTCGGGGAGGCCATACCACAGAGCCTCAAGCACAAACATGGCAGATAATGTTAAATGAAGTGGAGTCTTTACCTTGTAAATTATTCCTTATTATATCCTTTCCTGCAAACTGTAGGCCCTGGCTGCCTTAAAAGTAGAAATTGATATCAGAATTTTAATGTTACTCATATAATTTTAAAAATACATGAAATACTAATAATCAATGGGGACATAGTAACCATGTAGTAAAAGATATTGCTAAAAATCTTGCCTATTTTTGAGAGCATGCTGTTCTGCTTAGAAATTGCACCAACTAGCACCAGTTTTAAAAAGCAAATAGATGAGTTGATGAGAACTAGCTTAGACAAATCATATTTAAAATAATAATGAATTCCATTATTGACAGAATCAACAGCTAATTAAAAATACTATCAGGGAAGATGTAAAAGATGGCAAATTTCCAATACACATTGACACCAAGGCCACTGACATAATTGATATTTGCTCAATACCTAAGATGCCTTGCAATCTCTAATTGAAGCTGGGATAGCCAGAGAAACTTCTAAGTGTGGGGACTCATTCTCTCTCTCTCTCTCTCTCTCCCTCTCCCTCTCCCTCACAGACACACACACACACACACACACACACACACACACACACACAATTATATGATGTTTTCAGAAACACACACATAAATACATGATATTTTCAGAACAAAGCATTCATCTTTTCAAGAAAAAGTATATTTTCAGCTAAACAATCAAAGATATTGTAATGGGCTGACTTTGTTTAAGAAAAAAGTCCACTGCATCATGATAATATTCATATGTTTTTGATCTGGCTGTACTAGGTGCAATAAAGTCAAGAAGGATAATTTATGAGTTGGACATTCAAATATCAGAGTTTCATTTTGTAATAAATACATATTGAAAAAGGATCTGCAATAATCAGATGATTAAATATTCTGGCTTTTTAAAGAAATGGAACATATCTTTAATGAAATATGTCGTTATTATGGTTTACTACTTTTGTATTAAATACAAAATAATCATGTACCTGTGCAAGATTTTTTTGAATACGGCAAACTATAAGATTGGTATCATAATTTTTCAGTCCTAACAATTGATTGTATTGGCAAAAAGTATAAATTTTCCCTAGGAGTTTCAAAGGATGGAGAAGCATAGCCTGACAGAGAAATATAGGATGCAAACAACAAGATCATTTTACAAAATAAATTGTACAGTATTTGGTAGTTAAATCTTGAGAAAACATAACTCCATCTTTCTAGCAAACAAACCTCAGAGCCAGCAGATCAAGAGTTTGTGTGCTAAAACCACACGTGGTCTAAAATGTGCATGTAACACAAGGTAAGAATAGATGCCTTACTGGGCTCTATGGACTCTGGTCTGCCATCTCAGCTCTCGGGAGATCATAGGCTTGTCACCAGCCTGGACCATATAACAAGACTCCATTTGGAAAAAAGAAAAGAAAGAAAGGAAGGAAGTCCAATAGCATTCATGATTAGTTCATACCATGTAATGAAATAAGTAAGAAGAAATAAATATAATCTAATAAAGGCTATCACGTGACCCTCGTTGGTAATTTCAGACCTTTTGCATGCATGTTGTTCTTATTCAAATAAGTTTGAGATTCTCTGAGTTCAGAAAATGTTTTTTACAGTGAAATGAAAAATAAGTATTCTATGGAACAATCAGAAAGTTAAGGTCTTGAGGAATTGCATTACATGTTTTAGCACATAGGACTCAGCAGGGACTGTAAGGGATACATGTGTGATGTGTTTTATGACTTTACCAGAGCATTTGAAAACATAGAACATCATAATCATGACTATGATTATATTTTACATTGCCGGCTAAGCAGGCATTCCTAATAAAGGAATATGAGAAACTGCTTCAAGCATAGCCTAAGAAGTCATTATATTTTAGTTTAGTATGATATTCTGAGGACATCATTTTAGTCTGAAGAGCTCTTGACTCTGAAAGTCTTTCTTTCTGTAAGAAATTTTTTTCATGCTGAGACCATGAGTGTGGCAGATGAACAGCTGGCATGGAAGGAAATTTCCTAATATTCTGAAGTCAGTACAGTAGGCTGGCTCAGACACATAAGACCGTACACCAGTAAAGGTAATATACGAACCATGGGTGCATTACAAAATTGGTTAAGTACCCATGAGGTGCAAATACCATAAAGGATGCCTAGGAATCAAGCTGTGTTTATTCTGCTTGTATTGATGCTTAAGGAAGAGTTTAAGTAACCCAAAACAATACCTACGACCCTGGGTGAATTTCATCTTCTAAATTATTTTTGCTGCATGCATACATATATTTATTTATTGGTTTTATTACTTATTTGTTTTCTTTTTGTATGCATGTACATGCACAACATGACATGTGCATACCTTTGCACATGTGTGGAAGGTACATTCTCACTATGTACCATGTGGGTCCCAGGAATCACATTCAGTTTTTCAGACTTGGCAGCCAGAGTATTTACCTGCAGAGCCCTCTCAGTGGCCCCTAAATGAACACCTAAATTTGACACTTCCTAGACAAAGACCTTTAAATGAAGAAACAAATGAGACTTTACTTATTCTTGGGGTCTTCCTGAGAAGGAAAAAAGAATCACACAAGTGATTATCTTCAGATGCTACAGATGGGGTGTGTGGTGTATGGTTTATGGCATGCATCTCTTTGCACTTTTCCTAGCGTCATTCCCTGCCTGGTTCCAACAGGCCAAAACCTTGCTCGGAGGATCATCCTAGAACCTCTCATCTTTTGCTGTAGTGCATGAGTGTTTCTGAATCTGCCATGTGTGGAGCAGTCCCAAGTGGCATTCACGCAGGGCTGCCTCTGGGAGCTCACTAGCTCCTGAGGCTTTGCACTGAGGCCCCAGTGGATCTGTATTCATTTCAGTCCAGCAAGCCAGGTCTTTCTAACTGGCAGTTCACCTTTGATACCATCGTGTATTCTCCTGTTCTCCTAAACCCCCTTCCTTTTCCTCATTTATTTTTGTTTGTTGTTTCCTTTTGCATTTCTCATAGGAAAGATTATCTTTTTATCATTTCTAGTCAATCACTCACAATTTATTCCTAAAAACATGAAAGAAAGATATGAAGTTGTGAATATAACTTGGTGATGGAACAAGGCCCCATTTTCAGTATCCAATGGTGGGAAGGAAAGAGGGGGGATGGGTAACAAAAGAGGGAGGGAAGGAGGAAGAGACAGAAAAGGGGAAGGGAGGGAGGGAAGAAGGAAGAAAAAGGGAAGGAAGGGAAAAAGGAAGGAAATAAATAAAATGATTTTCAAAGAATTCAGTAGTTTGGTCATCTGTAGTACTAATATATATATTAGGTCCCTGAGAATTTTTTATCCTGGACCATTTTATCATGATTTTGAATTTAAGGTTAAATTAAAGTTATATAAAAAAAAACTAAAGCCCAAGAATTTTAATAGGTGATTTCCTGCTATGAATCACCTATAATTTTTATAAGCTATTTTTGGCCTAACCTCTTCAATAATTCAATATCAGTATCAATATGATACTGTTAATTGTCAACTTGACAAAATCTAGAATTACCTTGGAGATGGACCTCTGAGCATGTCTGTGGGGGGAATATCCTGATTCTGTTAAGTGAGAGGGTAAGACCTGCCCACTATGAGTAGCACCATTCCCTACATGGGAGATTCTAGATTATGTAAGAGTAGAGAAAGCCAGCTGAGCATACATGAGTTCATCCATTGCCTTCTGCTCCTCTATTATGGATGCACTGTATTGAGCTATGCCAGATTCTGCCGCTGTGGCCTCAAACACAGTGATGCAATAGAACCTTGAGACAAACATTAATCGAGCAGTTAGGCATTTTGGGTAAATGGCACGGGTAAATCCTCTAGTTCATAGGTAGGAGGAAGGGTAGAACACAAAGAATTTCATAATGGTAAAGCTAAACTGAAATGCAATCTGTAATAGAGTATGGAATTGTTAAAAATAAAACCATCGCTGGAACAATGAAACAGACCCTATTTATCATCCAGTATTTCTAGGCACTTGCAACAAAGTCATTAAATTCAATTATAAAGTACAACTTAACTGTACAGCAAATTAAAAGAGATTTTTTTAAAAATTTAAGTTCTTAATCCCATCAATAATACATGATATTTGTGCTAACGAGAGAGCAATTTAAAACTCAGCGAAATTTTTATTTGAAATCTAAGGGATTTTCTAAGCCATCAGAGTGTTTCTGAATGGTTTCTCTAAAGTTGGCAGGATGCAGTTGAAAGGCTTAGAGTGAAGCTCCCTGGAAAAATTAGTAGTTATCTGAGTCAAGGAAGCTAGCACGGGTTGTAAAATATATTTCCAAAGATGTTTTTCATAAACCATAGAAAGAATATAATTTACCTGTAAACTACAATTTCAGTACTTTGCAGAGCTCTGTTTAGAATAGATCTGAATATAGGTGTAGATATAGGTAGAAAGGTTGGTGATATGCCATCTAATCGTATATTATACCATGTGTTACATATGCATGGTGTTGTTAGAACATAATCAAAGACATAGCAGGCAAAATAAGCTATAATAATTAATTATAATTAAATGAAGGAGCCAACTAGGGTAACTATGAGTCAACTTATTTTGCCTCAGACATTGTCATGAGTTTAAGGATCCTGACTAGTCTACCCGAAATGCTTCCATGGTGTATACCCTTACACATACTTTCTTAACTTTTTCTAATTAACAGTTACACCCAGACTTCATTAATCTGAACTCAGTTAACCAGATTGCATATTATGATGGCTTGACTTATACCTTTTCAGTGTTACAATATTTCCAAAGCAGTAGACGATCTAGAGGAAAACAAGCTGTGAATTTAGATTTTTTTTCTTGAGTACCCCTGTGTGGCACAGTCAGTCCTCCTTTGAGTCCTCAGGCGGTAGCACCCAGCTACAGCTCCCAGGGGGCCATTCTTCCCCAGAGCCAGCAGCCAATACTCTGCAGTGCTCTGCTAAGTTATGATGTTGAGTAGGTTCGAAATATTCACACCAAACATTCAACTCACTGCAGTTTTGACATGTGCTAGGATGATCAGGAGGTAAAAGTCAACGGACATCATTAATTTACCATTGCTTCAATCATTACACCAGAAAGGAGAGAGAAGAATCCAGAAAGAATAAGATCTGTTTCCCAGGGCAAAGCACATGCTGGATACTTAGCAAATGGTCAAGAGGCTGCAGTCCGCAGCTGATCTCCAGTTCCATTATCACTCCCCAGCATCCCAAGAAGTACAAGGTGAGAGCTGGAGATGTACAATGTGGCCTTCAAAAAAGGTCTGCTTCTTGCTGTGCAAGAAAAAAAATCTATTCAGTGAGTTCCATTAAGGCAAGTTAAAGGATTAATATATTTTAGAAAGATCTGCAGCCAAGAGATTCAAACCAAAAGCATTTACTGCTTTACTCTCTATCAAGCAGAAAATTCAATTAACCACCCCACACCTGGTCCCCTGAGCATTCTGGCCAACTCCGGCCGTGTAGCATTTATTTAAAGTATCTGTGCTCTGCCTAAGGATCTAAGTAAAACTGGGAAGGAGATGAAAGGAGCCATGTGTACACTTTCAGGAGGGACTGGTTGTGTGTGCATGCAAAGCCTACGAAAGTGTCTCTCTTACTGCTACCTTTTCTACCCGCATCAGACCTGCGTGGTGGCTATTGTCGCTGGTGACGACTGGTACTGATGTGCCAGAGCACGCTTAAAACAGTTTTTATTGCGTTTAAGTTTATTTAGTCTTCTCCTTCTGAGTTTGGTGCTTTTATCGTTTTCACTTACAAATGAGAGAGGCTACATGATTTGCTCATGGACACAAAATTAGAAGAGAGCTTGGTCTCTGTACTGTCTGACCCCCCTCACCCCATCCTGTCTCTCCATTTCTGAAGCAGCAGGGTTTGCATATCTGTCTGCAGCTGTGGTCTCCTCTGCAGAAAGCTGGGCTTCAGCGGCACTGCATGGGTGAGGATGATGCCTCCCATGAAGATCTTAAAGCAGAAATATAAATGTAAATTTTGCTCATTAAAACCATAATTAATTTATTGAAAGTGAATTGTTATTATTTCAGGGACGAATGCATATCAGAATATGCTGATTATTTTAATGAACCAAGAGCCTCTTCTGGGATCCTTCCAGGGCATTATTTGCAAGCAGGTCACTGCAGATTTTCTGTGGGGGGAATAAAAGGATTGCTGCTCATTTTCAAGTTTTGCTTTATTAAAAATGCAAAGAGAAATACATGCTGTATAATGTATTTGGAGGGAGGCTAAGTAGACATCTTTGTTTAGAAAGTGGCCTGACAACCTCTCTTAAACCCACAATTCTCCCTCCAGAGTTGCGGTTTCAGGTGTCACAGACATGAGCATCAGAGGTAGCTTGTACAGCTGTGGCACCCAGTCTGGTCCTCACAGGAACTGTTAGGATTGCCATGGAATGTTCATTTAGTCCTTTCTTCATACCTCATCTTCAAATCAGTTATGCTGGTCTTGAGGGAAGGCATCCTACAGGCCAATTCCTTCTGCAGTCTGTCTCACTACCTTTTAGTTGGCCTCCTGTATTTCTTTCTGCTTATATACCCCTTCACTAGTTTGGAAATAAATCTCCAAATGACACTTCTGTTTATATGGTAAATAGAAAAGAGAAATCAAGTATAAATGCATAATGTGGATAAATAGAACCATGTGATTGGAAACCATGGGACTTGGTGTGGTGTCTGCCACAAAGAGACTCAGATTCATTCTTAATAAGACAGTCACAAAAGGAGCAGAAACAACAGCACATACTCATCAAACTTGGGCCAGGGAGGCTACATGATTGGAGCTTGATAATTAAAGGGGTGATGTTAACTGAAGTCACAGAGGAGACAAGTGATTGTTTAAGTCACATCAAGGAGTTTAGATCTTACGTAAGTGATGGAGGAAGACTGGAAGGTAGTTAAGTATAGTGGTACTTAATAAGAGATCCACTTGAGCCACTATTTGAAGAATGGATACTCCTTGAATTGAGAGAGCTAATCACACATCTCTTCCCTTGAAAACATGTGTGTCTTTACTGATATTAGGTCTGACCTAAATGAGCTCTAAAATCTCAGTTAGGGATTAAAGGGATGAAGGGAAGTAAAGGATGTTTACCTACATCTTAAAATCCAGACCTTTGCAGTGCCATGCTAAAATCACAATAAACAATGCCAGGCCTGCCTTTACCCAACACTTGACAAACATATTTGCAATTTAGAGTTCTAGGAAGAGGTGAAACTACCCTTTTCCAGTAGTAAGAAATATCCTGTGTTAGACACAACAAAATCTAACCAAGGACCACATAATATACTAGGGATTAAGGGAGCAGGTTGCTTGGGATTTGATTTGTGCTTAAATGGGAATTCGCATGTCCACTGTGGGACCCTGCCAACAGTTAGGCTTTTTTAATGGTCAATAAAGAGCCAATGGTCAATGTCTAGGCATGGGGACAGAGCCAGGACTTTTAGGATTCCTTGGCAAGAAACACAGGAGAGAGAAAGAAGGGAATCTGCCATGAGAAGAGCATAGAATGGACCATGATGTGTAGGTGCAAAGGGAAAGCGGCCCATGGAAGGGCTACCCAGAAGGAAACAGGGCAGCAAAGATAAAATTAGATTTACAAAGTGTTAACTCAGGAATACCAGAGGGGACCATGTGCTAGCATGGGGAAGTTTGGAAGTGCCCAACTTTTAGCCAGTTAAAGCACATTAAGTATAAAGGTTGCGTGTGCGTATCATTCTTGAATGAATACCAGAGCTCTTGGGCAGGTGCAAAGCCATGCATCCCTGCTGGGAGCATAGAGTGACCCTTTAAATATTTACTGCAAGAGCAGCTGAGTAAAGGAACCCTAAATGGGCAGAACTGAGAAGCAGTATTCAAAAGCATCTACCTAGACACCATCACTTAGACTTGTATATAATCAAAAATTAGATCTCCTGAACAGATAGATATCCACCATGTCCACCAAAATACCCTTACTGTAATTGTCAATACCATATGCATGTACTATAAGATATTTTTACAAAGTCTCCTTTACACCCCATATATTCTAATGTCATTGGAAATGAATGGGCCCTTTCCTTGTTTCCTTTGCCAGTCAAATCTCTGGTAGAGCTGTTGTTGACAGCAGGCATTGTCTGGTTAGCTTCTTAGACTCTCTAGTGGAGGACACTGGTGATATAAGAGGCTGTTGGCTTTCTCTATGAACTATCCTCAGTATATGCATGTGTCACTAAGAAGGAAATTCAATGGTTGGGTTGCTCCCCTTAAGCTTAGACTCCTCTTATTTTTTTAAATTTTTTATTAGATATATTTCTTTACTTACATTTCAAACGTTATTTCCCTTCCCAGTTTCCTGTCCACAGTCCTCCCCCATCCCCTCCCCTCCCCCTCCCCCATACGGGTATTCCCCTGTATATCCCCCTTATTGCCCCGCATTTTCCACCTACACTTGGCAGGACCAAGGGCTTCCCCTTCCCCTGGTGCCCCAACAAGGCTATTCTCTGCTACATATGCAGTTGGAGCCCTGGGTCAGCCCATGTATAGACTTTTGGTAATGGTTTAGTCCCTGGAAGCTCTGGTTGGTTGGCATTGTTGTTTTTATGGGGTTGCAAGCTCCTTCAACTCTTTTAATACTTCCTCTAATTTCCCCCAAGGGGTCCTATTCTCAGTTCAGTGGTTTGCTGCTAGCATTGACCTCTGTATTGGACATGCTCTGGATGTGTCTCTCAGGAGAGATCTATATCCTGTCCCTTTCAGCATGCATTTTCTAGCTTCATCAGTCTTATCTAGTTTTGGTGGCTGTATATGTATGGGCCACATATGGGGCAGGCTCTGAATGGCCATTCCTTGAGTTGCTGCTCTAAACTTTGGTCCCATATCCCCTCCTATGGACATTTCCCCCTTTTAAGAAGGAGTGGGAGCATCCACATTTTGGTCATCCTTCTTCTTGAGCTTCCTGTGGTCTGTGGATTGCATCTTGGGTAATTCGAGCTTTTTGGCTAATATCCACTTATCAATGAGTGCATACCAAGTGAGTTTTTCTGTGACTGAGTAACCTCACTCAGGATGATATTTTCTAGTTCATTCCATTTGCCTATGAATTTTATGAAGTCATTGTTTGTGATAGCTGAGTAGTACTCCATTGTGTAGATGTACCACATTTTCTGTATCCATTCCTCTGTTGAAGGACATCTGGGTTCTTTCCAGCTTCTGGCTATTATAAATAAGGCTGCTATGAACATAGTGGAGCACGTGTCTTTGTTATATGTTGGAGCATCTTTTGGGTATATGCCCAAGAGAGGTATAGCTGGGGCCTCAGGTAGTTCAATGTCCAATTTTCTGAGGAACCTCCAGACTGATTTCCAGAGTGGTTGTACCAGTTCGCAATCCCACCAACAATGGAGGAGTGTTCCTCTTTCTCCACATCCCTGCCAACATCTGCTGTCACGTGAGTTTTTTATCCTAGCCATTCTGACTGGTGTGAGGTGAAATCTCAGGGTTGTTTTGATTTGCAATTCCCTGATGACTAAGGATGTTGAACATTTCTTTAGGAGCTTTTTGGCCATTCAATAATCCTCAGCTGAGAATGTTTTGTTTAGCTCTGTACCCCATTTTTAATAGGGTTATTTGGCTCTCTGTAGTCTAACTTCTTGAGTTCTTTGTATATTTTGGATATGAGTCCTCTATCAGATATGGGATTGGTAAAAATCTTTTCCCAATCTGTTGGTTGCCGTTTTGTCATAATGACAGTGTCTTTTGCTTTTCAAAAGCTTTACAGTTTTATGAGGTCCCATTTGTCGATTCTTGATCTTAGAGCATGAGCCATTAGTGTTTTGTTCAGGAAATTTTCCCCAGTGCCCATGTGTTCGAGACTCTTCCCCACTTTTTCTTCTATTAGTTTGAGTGTATCTGGTTTGATGTGGAGGTCCTTGATCCACTTGAACTTAAGCTTTGTACATGGTGACAAAAATGGATTGATTTGCATTCTTCTACATGCTGACCTCCAGTTGAACCAGCACCATTTGTTGAAAATGCTGTCTTTCTTCCATTGGATGGTTTTAGCTCCTTTGTCAAAGATCAAGTAACTATAGGTGTGTGGGTTCATTTCTGGTTTCTTCAATTCTGTTCCAATGATCTATCTGCCTGTCTCTGTACCAATACCATACAGTTTTTTGACTATTGCTCTGTAATACTGCTTGAAGTCAGTGATGGTGATTCCCCTAGAAGTTCTTTTATTGTTGAGTATAGTTTTTGCTATCCTGGGTTTTTTGTTATTCCAAGTGAATTTGCAAATTGCTCTCTCTATCTCTATAAAGAATTGAGTAGGGATTTTGATGGGGATTGCATTGAATCTGTACATTGCTTTTGGCAAAATGGCCATCTTTATTGTATTAATTCTGCCAATCCATGAGCATAGCTTAGACCTCTCTTAACAGAGATTATGTTGTTATTCTGTCAGAAGTAGTTTATGAACTTGATGGCATACCCATTCCTTCTCCCAACTGACACTTAAGTGTTCCCTATCCTTTCCATGTAGGTGAGCACATTCCTAGCCTACACAATGATGACTAGATTTAGCAAAATGGGTTAACATACCACATGTTTATGGAATGTGCCAGTATAGTTTCTCAAGGACAAAAATCACACTTCAAATGACAATTCCTAAGAAGAACCACAGAAAATATTGTGGTTGAATAAAATATTTTTCTCACCTATTTAAAATCACTGCATAAATAGGATAGACAGGAAAAGATTATACACCCTGTTTCTTTTCTTTTCACACTTCCTGCAGAGCAGGAATACTGGCTTTCATTTTTTGGATTTTTTTAAATTTATTTTTTGAACGTTATCCCCTTTCCTGGTTTCCCATCCAGAAATTCCCTATCCCATCCCACCTCCCCCTGCTTCTATGAGGGTGCTCCCGCACCTACCCATTCACTCAATCCTACCACCCTGCCCTGGCATTCTCCTACACTGGGACATCGAGCCTTCACAAGATCAAAGGCCACTCCTCCCATTGATGCCTGACAAAGCCATCCTCTGCCACATGTCCATCCATGTGTACTCTTTGGTTGGTAGTTTAGTCCCTGGGAGCTTTGGGGGGTCTGGTTAGTTGATATTGTTGTTCTTCCTATGGGGTTGCAAACCCCTTCAGTTCTTTCAGTCCTTTCTCTAACTCCTCCACTGGGGACCCCGTTTTCAGTCCAATGGTTGGCTGTAGGCGTCTGTGTCTGTATTTGTCAAGCTCTGGCAGAAACTCTCAGGAAACAGCTATATCAGGCTCCTGTCAGCATGCACTTCTTGCCATCCACAATAGTGTCTGGGTTTGGTAAATGTATACAGGATGGGTCACCAAGTAAAGCAGTCTCTGGATGGCCTTTCCTTCAGTCTCTGCTCCACACTTTGTCTCTGTGTTTCCTTATGTGAGTATTGTGTTCCCCTTGTAAGAAGGACTGAAGCATCCACACTTTGGTCTTCTTCCTGAGCTTCATGTAGTCCGTGAATTGTTTTTTGGGTATTCAGAGCTTTTGGGCTAATATCCAATTATCAATGAGTACATACCATGTGTGTTTCTTTTGTGATTGAGTTTCCTCACTCAGGATGACATTTTCTAGATCCATCTATTTGCCTAAGAATTTCAGAAAGTCACTGTTTTTAATAGCTGAGTAGTACTGGATTGTGTAAATGTACCACATTTTCTGTATCCAATCTTTTATTGAAGAACATCTGGGTTTTTTTCCAGCTTCTGGCTCTTATAAATAAGGCTGCTATGAACATAGTGGAGCATGTGTCCTTTTTATATGTTGGAGCATGTTTTGGGTGTTTGCCCAGAAGGGGTATAGCTGGGTCCTCAGGTAGTACTATGTCCCATTTTCTGAGGAACTGTCAGACTGATTTCCAGAATGGTTGTACCAGTTTGCAATCCCACCAACAACGGAGGAGTGTTCCTATTTCTCTACTTCCTCATCAGTATCTGCTGTCACCTGAGCTTTTTATCTTAGCCATTCTGATTGGTGTGAGTTGAAATCTCAATGTTTTGATTGGCATTTCCCTGATGACTAAGGATGTTGAACATTTCCTTAGGTGCTTCTCAGTGATTCAGTGTTCCTCAGTTGAGAATTCTTTGTTTAGCTATGTACCCCATTGTTAATAGGTTTATCTGATTCTCTGGAATCTAACTTCTTGAGTTCTTTATATATTGGATATTTGTCCTCTATTTGATGTAGGATTGGTAAAGATCTTTTCCCAATCTGTTGGCTGCCATTTTGTCCTATGGACAGTGTACTTTGCCTTACAGAAGCTTTGCAATTTTTTTGAGGTCCCATTTGTCTACTGCTGATCTTAGGGCATAAACCCTTAGGGTTCTGTTCAGGAAAATTGCCCCTGTGCAAAATCTCAGATAATTTAGATGGAGAAACCAAGATATTCCATAACAAAACTAAACTTACACAATACCTTTCCACAAATTCAGCCATACAAAAGATAATAGATGAAAAACTCCAACACAAGGAGGGTAACTACACCCGAGAAAAAGCAAGAAAGTAATCTTTCAACAAACCCAAAAGAAGATATCCACACAAACATAATTCCAGCTCTAACAACAAAAATAACAGGAAGCAACCATCACTTTCCTTAATATCTCTTAACATCAGTATACTCAATTCCCCTTTAAAAGACAAAGACTAACAGACTGGATATGAAAACAAGACACAGCATTGTGCTGCATACCTCAGTGGCAAAAACAGACATGATCTCAGAGCCGAAGGCTATAAAATAGTTTCAAAGCAAATGGTCCCAAGAAACAAGCTGGAATAGCCATTCTAATATTGAATAAAATTGACTTTCAATCAAAAGTTGAAATAAAAAAAGATAAGGAAGGACACTTCATACTCAGCAAAGGAAAAATCTACCAAGATGAACTTTCAGTTCTGAACAGTTATGATCCAAATGCAAGGGTACCCACATTCATAAAAGAAACTTTGCTAAACCTCAAAGCACACATAGCACCTCACACAATAATAGTGGGAGACTTCAACGATCCACTCTCATCGATGGACAGACCGTGGAAACAAAAACTAAACAAAGACATGGAGAAACTAACAGAAGTTATGAACCAAATGGATATAACAGATATCTATAAAACATTTCATCCCAAAATGAAACGATATACCCTCCTCTCAGCACCTCATGGTACTTTTCCAAAATTGACCATATAATCAGTCACAAAACAGGCCTCAACAGATACAAGAAGATTGAAATAATTCCATGCATCCTATCAGATCACCACAGACTACAAAATCTGGTCTTTAATAAGAATAAAAACAACAGAAAGCCCACATACACATGGAAGTTGAACAATGCTCTAGTCAATGATAACTTGGTCAAGGAAGAAATAAAGAAATTGAAGAGTTTTCAGAATTTAATGACAATGAAGACACAACATACTCAAACTTATGGGATACAATGAAAGCAGTGCTAAAAGGAAAACTCATAGCTCTGAGTGCCTCCAAAAGGAAACTTGAGAGAGCATACACTAGCAGCTTGACAGCACACCTAAAAGCTCCAGAACAAATAGAAGCAAATACACCCAAAAGGAGTAGAAGGCAGAAAATAATCAAATTCAGGGCTGAAATCAACCAAGTAAAAACAAAAAAGGACTATACAACAAAACCAGGAGCTGGTTCTTTGAGGAAATCAACAAGATAGATAAACCCTTAGCCAGACTAACAAGAGGGCACAAAGACAGTATACAAATTAACAAAATCAGAAGTGAAAAAGGAGATATAACAGCAGAAACTGAGGAAATTCAAAATATCATCAGATCCTACTACAAAGCCTATACTCAACAAAACTGGAAAATCTGGATGAAATGGGCAAATACCAGGTAGACAGCTACCAGGTACCAAAATTAAATCAGGATCAGATAAATTATCTAAACAGCCCCATAATATTTAAAGAAATAGAAGCAATCATGAAATTCTCCCAACCAAAAAAAGCCCAGGAACAGATGGACTTAGTGCAGAATTCTATCAGACCTTCAAAGAAGACCTAATGCCAATACTCTTCAAACTATTTACAAAATAGAAACAAATTAATTCTATGAAGCCACAATTACACTATACCTAAACCACACAAAGACCCAACAAAGAATGAGAACTTTAGACCTATTTCTCTCATGAATATTGATTCAAAAAGACTCAATAAAGTCCTTGCAAACAAAATCCAAGATCATGCCACAATGATCATAAACCATGATCAAGTAGGCTTCATCCCAGGGACCCAGGGATGGTTCAATATACATAAATCCATCAATGTGATCCATTATATAAATAAACTCAAAGAAAAAAAAACATGATCATCTCATTAGATGCTGAGAAAGCATTTGACAGAATTCAACACCCCTTCATGGTAAAAGTCTTGGAAAGATCAGGAACTCAAGGCGCATACCTAAACATAGTAAAAGCAATTTAGAGCACACTAGTAGCCAACAAACTAAATGGAGAGAAACTTGAAGCAATCCCACTAAAATCAGGAACTAGACAAGGCTGCCCACTCTCTCCCTACCTATTCAATATAATACTTGAAGTCCTAGCCAGAACAATTAGGCAACAAAAGGAGGTCAGGAAATTGGAAAGGAAGAAGTCAAAATATGACTATCTGCAGATGATATGATAAATATACTTAGGTGACCCCAAATATTCCACCAGAAAACTTCTAAACCTGATAAATAACTTCAGTGAAGTGGCTGGATATAAAATTAACTCAAACAAATCAGTAGCTTTCCTCTACTCAAAGGATAAAGAGGTTGAGAAAGAAATAAGGGAAACTACACCCTTCACAATAGTCACCAATAATATAAAATATCTTGAGGTGGCTCTAACCAACCAAGTGAAAGATCTGTATGACAAGAACTTCAAGTCTTTGAAGAAAGAAATTGAAGAAGATCTCAGGAGACAGAAAGATCTCCCATGCTCATGGATTGGCAGGATTAATATTGTAAAATCGGCCATCTTGCCAAAAGCAATCTACAGATTCAGTGCAATCCCCATCAAAATTCCAACTCAATTCTTCATAAAGTTAGAAAGAGCAATTTGCACATTTATTTAGAATCACAAATCTCCCAGGATAGCGAAACTATTCTCAATAATAAGAGAACTTCTGGGGGAATCACCATCCCTGACCTCAAGCAGTATTACAGAGCAATAGTGATAAAAACTGTATGGTACTGGTACAGAGACAGGCAGGTAGATCAATGGAATAGAATTGAAGACCTAGAAATGAACCCACACACCTCTGGTCACTTGTTCTTTGACAAAGAGCCTAAAACCATCCAGTGGAAAAAAGATAGCATTTTCACCAAATGGTGCTGGTTCAACTGGAGGTCAGCATGTAGAAGAATGCAGATCGATCCATTCTTTTCACTCTGTACAAAGCTCAAGTCCAAATGGATGAAGGACCTCCACATAAAACCAGACACACTCAAACTAATAGAGGAGAAAGTGGGGAAGAGTCTCAAAGACTGGTTTTTCTTAATGAGGTATCCTTCACCTGTGAACCAAGTGCAAATGTCAGGTGTTGAGTGAGAGTTTGGATCTCTACCCACTTAGCTACTGGCAGGTCGTATATCTGAAGCAGGCTTGCAAGCCTGTATGCTACCTCATAGCACAGGACACAGAAGAGCATACTCTGGGCAGATGAACACATTCTCCATGCCTCAGTACATTTTTGCATGAGTAAGCATTTAACTACAAAGGTCAGAACATGGCCAGAGAGCACCCACCAGGTGTGAAATTCCAGGTGACAAAATAGAAGGAAAGGGAGGCTTAAAGAGAAAGGAGAGGATATGAAGCTAGTTTCCTCTTATTCTCTGTCACTTTCCTGTTTCCTCCCCAGGAAGTTTGTGTAGACCTCAGTATCCCAGACAGTCACCATGAGGGGTTTATCTTCATTCTTTTCCATATGATGGCATTACCCCCATGTCAAAGGTCTCTCATTTGTTTTTCAAACAGACCCCTTGGCAGTCCCTCGTACTAAAAAGTGCTAAGCTACAGAAAAAATGTAATAGAAAAGAAAAGAAACACCTTATTTTTCCTGCTGCTTCTCAGAGTGCTACAAATAGAGGCCACACACATGGGGGAGATGATGAAGAATAGAGACCATTTCTTGCCACACACAAATGTCAGTGACAATAAGAATAAGCCACATCAACGAGTTATGAATTTTCTTTAACCAGCTGAGCTTGCTCAAGGGCAGATTCTTATAGCTCTTTCCTCAGTTGCCAGCAGCCTGGGAGTGTCTTTTAATGTCATCAGTGCTTAGTGATACCATTTGTGGGGATACTATCTATAGGGTTTCTATAAGGGAAGCGTGCATTATTAGAGAATATTATAAGAAGACGGTAGGCTGTTTCTCTCCACCCCCATCCCTCTTTGGGGCTAATTTTCCAAGGAAAGCTAAAGATGTTTACTAAGCATTTCTGGGAAATTTATCCACATTATGAGAATACAAATTACAGGAACTCGATGCATTAGCAATGGCGAAAGTTTAATGGGTCTGGGAAAGGTATAAATTTAGGGAAAATGTAAATTCAGTAATGGGAGAGCCATCATCGCATGGCAGTTCTCTTGAGGTTGTAGTGTTTAGTAGCCATGTGAAAGAGTAAAGAAGCTTGCCATTCGACATTGAGGAAAAAAAGATGACAGTTAGAAATTGTCAGAGACTGTCAATCATGATTGTAGAATATGCTATTGGCTCTATCAGCTAGATAACAACATTCCCCATGGGAAATTTGGCTAGGCCATCTGGGATCTAGAAATCCTTTCTGTTAACTCAGCCGGGCAAAGAACCAGTTAAATAACTTAGACCCTTGTGACTTAGAATGTTTTCAGGTCATGTCTGACTTGATCAGCTTCTCAAATGTTTGTTTTGCCTGGTTTCATGACCATTTTACAATTGCGAGGGTTGGGGGTATGTCCTCAGCTTTGTGAACTTTGGGAACCCTGAGATATTTTAAGAATAATATCTGGAGCTGACATCATGTGACATCAGTGGCACTCAGTGTGAAAGCTTGAGGACCTGAGCTTGAATCTCTAGAATGTCTTAAAGTCAGACATGGCCATGCACAGACCTGCAATCCCAGCATTGTGTGGAACAGAGACCAGAGGACAGCTGATGTTTGCTGGTCACTAGGATAGCTCCAGGTTCAGCAAAGGACTCTGTTTCAAATAAATGAGATACACAGTGATAGAGAAGAACACCCTGCCATCCTCTGGCCTCCCCACATGCATGTACATGCACGTATGCATATATGCCTCCTCTATCCATCCCCCACAAATGGTATCCACACAATAGATTTCGCAAAGCAGGAAGAATTCAATGTGTTGTTTATATGTGCAAAGGAAAACCGTGATGGAAAGATCTGTGTATGAGAAACTGTTTACTATGTTAATTAATTTGCATTTCACTATTATCAAAACATTAAGTATCTTTACAGAACATATTTATTTATTTATTATAAGAAGGGTAATCAATTGAGATATTTAATCATATTGAGTCTAGTTTAGGCTAGCAAGAGAAATGAATGGTACAAAAGAAGATCATTTAGAAAATAATTATGGAGGTCCTGGTAGGACTGAGAAAACAGTGAAAAGGTAATGCCATTAAAGCAGCTCTGTGCAAAAGATAAAACATTGATCACAAAGTGCATTTGCTGGCCAGTATAATAATAATTTTAATAATAATAATAATCAAAAGCTGCAATTCTTGACCAGGCTATAGCTTGCGGCTTTGAACCCATATTGATAAGGGAAAGCTGAAGAAACCTGGTGTGTTCTGTAGAAGAAAGGATAATTGTTGTGACCTAATTGCAGCCTCTATTGTGAGAGAAGATGATACCAAACAAATTATCCCGCTGTCAGAAGGGAAAGCAGAGCTGCAGGTACTTTACAGTTTCTTTTCATGGCTCTACTGCTTGCCCATGTCCCTCCCCTGCAAGCTTTTCCTGACCTCTAGTTCTGTCTCCGCTGTGGGTAGCAAGCCAGCTCGCCTCCTCTCTGCTCCTCTCCACTCCGCTGCTTACCCTCACACAATAGCAGCAAAGAAAATGTCACCCCTAAAACTCCTTTGCACTGGTCAGACTGTCAAACCTGCGCCTCAGGACGTTAACCAGGAATAGTTTGAAAGCGCTGAAGTCCTATGAAGGTATAGAAGGGCAGGTCTGAATGAGGGATATCATTTGGCGAAGTTTTAGCTCAAGTCATAAAAGGCAAATGGGAGACACAGAAAAGAAAAAAAAATAGGGGACTTGGATCACAATGTATTCATAACACTATTACACAAAGCTCTTTGAAAAATCAAAAGGGAAAATGCCTAGTAATCTGATGGAAAAATCAGCCAAGGATACGGACAGCTCACGGAAGAGGAAATGAAAATGGCCCCTAAATATATGAAAAGATACTCAGCATCACATAATAAGAGTCAAGCTAATTAAAACCTCACGGAAACCTGACTTCTCACCTGGCTTATCAAATTTCACAGAGTTCGACGATGTGCTCTGATGATGAGACCAGAGAAACAGCTGTCCTCTTACAATGCAGGTGGCAATGCAAAGCAGAGAACTGTGGAAGGAAACTTATTGCAATCTAGAAAAAAGTATACGTGTGTTAACCCAGCAATCCTTCTTTGAACTCATCCCGAAGCTGTGGTAGGGGAAACACAGACTGGCTTTTGCACAGGATTTTCCCTCATGGCATCATTTGCTCAGGCAGACTTATTGTCGTGGCGCTTGGCCTTACTGTGCTCTGCAAATACTGCATTGTTATTTTGCAAACTGAAGTTTTGTGGCAACTTGGTTAGAGCAAGTATACTGGTAGGATTTATCTAACAGTTCTGTGGTCATTAGCATTTTTAGCAAAGAGGATTTTTAGAGAAAATGCTACTGTACACAGAGTAGACTACATCACAGTATAAACATAACTTTTATATGCACTGGAAAGCAAGAGACTTCATGAGTCACTTTATGGTGATTTTTTTTTATTTACTGCTGTGGTCAGAAAATGAACCCACAGTATCTCTGAGGTATGTCTGTACTAGCAAAAACACTACATATACCCACATAACCAAGAATGTATGACTCGTTAAATAAGCAAAGGCAGAACCACATGTGGACTATTATAAAATTTTTGTTTTAAAGAAACAAATTTTCATTGGCCCAAATGAAGTACTCTTCTGAATATCTATGTAAAAAAGCAAAGTGTAGAACTATATTGTATCCCAGCTTTTATATAAAAAAAGGCAGGATGTAAATATACAAACACAACTTAAACTTAAACACAAGTATGGTTACATTATTCTGGAGAGACAAGATAGATAATGATAGCTGCACAAGTTATTTTGTTATTTTTTTTAATTTAGAAAAATAATACATTTGAGGCTGGGGAGAGGGCTCAGTGGGCAAAGTGCTTGCTGTACAAACATGAGGACCTAAGTTCAGTTAGCTCCAGGTTCAGCGAGAGACCAGGTCTCAGAAAGTAAGGTGAATGGGCCTGGAGGGGCATGCCTTTAATGCCAGCACTGAGGAGACCGAGGCAGGTGCTCTGAGTTCAAGATCAGTCTGGTCTACATAGTGACTTCCAGGACAGCCAGGGGTACATGGTAAGGCCCTGTCTCAGAAGTGAAGTATGATAAAAGATATGAAATATCATCTTCCATGCACATACATACATATGTACTTACATACATACATGCACACATACACACAAATGCTGAATAAGCAGATATGCATGTTTTACATACTTAGAAATAAAAGTCAGAGGAAAAGAAAAAAAGATCTCTTAAAAATTAAAAGCAAGCCAAATCGAATAATCTACCTAGAACAAATTGGTTGCCTAACCACGTAGGAAAAGGAATTGAGTGATATTAGAAACAGTTTTGACTATACACACACAGCATGGTAGGCTAACAGAAAATAGGACCAAGACAACACCGTAAGTTTTAATGGCCTAGTGGTAATGTTTGAGCACATACCCCCATTCATATACTGAAACCTAATTGCTAATATGATATTAATAGGGGTGGGACTCTGGAGAGATGACTGTGTTATAAGGGAAAAAAACATTAAAAAATTAGATCAGTCGCCTTAGAAGAAACAGTGAAACTACCTTACCTTTTCTGTAAGATACGGGACACAGTAATAGGACAGGAGGCTCCATCTGCAAGCAGGATCATCCCCTGACCTTGCTAGCACCCAGATTTCCAACTGAAACCTGCAGACCTATGGGAATTACACTTCTGATATTGATAAGCCAGCCCATCTAACACTGTAATTTTAGATTGAGAAAGATGTGTTATTATTTTAAACAACGTATATCTATTTAAATTTGCCTATATTGTAATACAAATATAATTTTATCAATATAAATAATCAAGCTATTTTATTTTTAAAAGAATATGTAGGTATTTATTTACAGTTAATATTTCTCTACTATTAATTTTGGATCAGAATTATCAACTCAAATATGAAGATTTTTCAAAACTGTGTGCTTTCAGACACAATAGAAACTGGTACGAAGATGCCTCACAAAACTAAAAATAGATCGATCATATGATCAAGTGACATCCCACTCTTGGGTCTACACTCACAGAGATCTAAATCAGCACAGCAAGAGAGATACTCGCATATACATATTTATAGCAGAACTACTCACAATAACTAAGTAGTGGAACTGGCTTAGATGTACATCACCAGATGAATGAATAAAGTATGCCATGTATACATGATGGATATTTACTCAGCCTTATGAAATCATGTCACTTGCAAGGAAATAGATTGAAGTGGAGATAATCATGTTAAGTAAAATAAGCGAGACTCTGAAACTCATCACATGCTCTCTCTTGTATATATAAACTAGGCTTAATAATAATGAAACACACCTGTGCATATGTATGCATATATATGTAATTATTTGACATGAATGTAGAAACTAACCTATTTGGGAGGAGGAAAAGGTTATAAAGGGAACTTAAAGGGAATATTGAGAGGAAGAATTAAAAATTAATATCCTATCATCTCAACAGTAGACATTGTATATAAACACACACACACACACATATATATACACACATATATATATTCCTGATCTCATTGAATTAATATCCTATCATCTCAACAGTAGGCAGTATACACACACACCCACACACACACACACACACACACACACACACATATATTTTTTCCTGATCTCATTGAATTAAGAATATGTCAATAAAATCTAAATCTGTTGAGTGGTGAACATAGACAAAGCAGAGGGCAATACACATATGAAAATGTCATTAGTTCCTCATCACTTTGTATGCTTGCTCTAGAAAATGATAACAATAAATAAAAAGAAATATAAACTTCCCAGCTCCAGCCATAGAAAACTAGGCAGTCAGCAAACCTGAACCCAGACTGTTGAATCATCCACCATTAGTTACAAAAAATAAATAAATAAATAAATAAAAGCACATAGGTAACAACTTCTTCCAAATAAGACCAGAAGTTTGGTATGGACCTGAGGTTACCTGCGTGCCAGATAGCAGCAAAGAAGCTATCGAAAGTAAATGGGTCCAGACGCAAGGACAAAGCATTTGATACAGAGACATTTCTGTTAACTCTGGGCAACCCGTGGACCACAGGGAGTAAGGGATGCCCAGGATAAAACCTAAACACATCATGTTTATGGACGTAAATAAAATAATTTCACAGCCCTTAGGACAGAAGAATCAAAACAAAAAAAAATCTCTAATAACTTATTTGTCCCCATTAGAAGTATCTCAGTCACTAACACCTTAATCTGGAAATCAGCAATTTAAAAAAAAGAAAGAAAGAATTGAGCATTTATACTGATTTGCCTGCATGAGGAGAGCTTCCTAAAATCAAAACCCAAGCACAGTTGAGGGCAAGATTTTCTTATAGAAGATCTAGGTGATAAATATAAAGAAAAAGCAGGCCTTCCCAACAAGCATTTTACAACTTGTCATTAGACAACTCAGCAAACTCATTCATGATTGAATAAAAAGGTGACCGCAAAACTGCCCAATGGACTTCAGTTTGCTCCCTTAGCAATGCAGACAGTTGAGAGGTGAACTTTCTATAACAAAAGCTTCAGGAATTGACATTGTAACAATGCTGAGTTATCTTCAGTGTCATTGTTATCTTATCAATTTTTCACATTTAGTATATATAAATATAATTGATTTTGGTATTCAACTCCTATGATAGCGGTAAATAATTCCTGGAAATGTCATAATATTAAAATATATGTTGAAGAGCATATTAAAATAGAACAGTCTTCCTAGTACAATTGGGAAGTAAAGGAGAGAATAAAATATTTCAACTCAGGAAGCAGGAAGAGCAAGTTGTTTGTGAGTCGGTTATGAAGGAAAAGCCTGGGTTATCATCCTGCGTTCTAGCAGTCTCGCTGTCGCACACAAGTGGAGCCACATGTTTATACTGAGGGAAGGAGGACAAGCCAATAATTCAGTCTGGTAAAAAGCCTTTAGAAAAAAGTTGATAGAAAACATATTTTTACTCACTCAAGAAATGCTGCCCCAATGCATTCCTCTCGAGGAATACACATCCTTCAGAAGCCTTGGTGTAAGGCCTGCGTGGGTCTTTATTAAGTCTGAGTGTCTTAGTAGATTAAATATTCAGTTACATAGTGTGGTAGTTTGAGTGAGAGTGGACCACAATAGGTTCATATGTTTGAGTGCTTGGTCCCCAGTTGGTGGAACCTGTTTAGGAAGGTGTTGCCTTGTTGGAGGAGGGATGTCAAACCCTACTTTTCCCGGTTCATTCGTTCTCTCTCTCTCTCTCTCTCTCTCTCTCTCTCTCTCTCTCTCTCTCTCTCTCTCTCTCTCTCTCTCTCTCTCTCTCTCCTCTTGGTCTCAGAGTGTTGTTTCAACATTTAAGCTCCCAACTATTGCTCTATCAAGTCTGCCGGCTGCCACCGTCTGAAACGCTAAGTGAGCCCCAACAAACTCTCTTCTATAAGCCTCTTTGCTCATGGTGTCTCATTAGAGCAATGAAAACTACCTAAGACGTTTATAATGTAGGATCTAATAAGAATCAGTCAGAATGAGCTTTTAATATGTAGGCTTGATTCAGCTACAGCAATAGAGGAGCAGCATGAAGCCAGCCTTGTCACAGGACACTCAGCTTTTCTCGACTGCTTTTTAAATAGTAGGACTCTTCCAGTAGGGGAAAGGGATGCAGAAGTGATACAGACGTGGCTGTGGTGAGGGGCGAGCACACGAGACTGCTGCTTGGTTGTGTGTGTCTCTCAAAATTTCATGTGTTGGATATTCAGTCCTCGGCGTGGCAGCATGGTATGGTGGATCCCTAAGGGACTGAGTCCCTAAGGAAAATGGGGTCATAACCTTAGAAGAAATTGTGAAACTCCAGTCTTTCTGGCCTCCCATTTCTACATGTGGTCTCTCTGGCACATTTTCCTACCACCATTGCCTGAAATGATGCACCCAGGGGAGCCCACATCAAAACCCATGCCATGCACTTAGACTTAGAGCAGCTCAACCCAGAGCTATGTAGGCCTCTCTTCTCTACTGACAGAAAAAGAACTAGTAACTTACAAATGTTGTTTCTCAATAAGAATGTTTTATCTGAGGCTTTGTTTTCTAAAATGTCTATATCTTTGTTTTATTTTATAATAAAAAATAAAAGGTTAAAAATAAAAATTAAGAAGAATATTTAAGTTTACCAACATATTTTTAAATACTAAGCATAGATGTTAGATAAATCTTATTTGCCCACACTCTTTTATTTTGTAGAGAGCAATTGCTCAAAAGAATAAGTTTCCACATCACATTTGTAGCCAACTATTGAGTAAATACTGCACATCTTTGCCCATTCATATGTGTCCCTCCCTCTAATTAAAGCACCTAACACATTTCCATAATTTATATCAAGTTCCCTCAAAACTCAGGCCACATGACCCTGCCCATATGATTCTTGCCTGCAGTCCCTAAGCAGGACATGCTTTCCCCATGTATACACGGTAGCTTTCTTTGCTACTGAATCCTAGTCTCTTTCTTACACTTATATCTTCCATGTAGGTGAACCAGGGACCATATTTGGCTCTGTTCTTCTTTCTAATACACTGTGTAATCACAACAGATACTGAATGCATAAGCAGACAAGAATTAGCAGAAAAGAAACTCTCTGGACACACTGAGGTAATCTCTACTCCCGTTAGGGGTGGCGTGTCAAGACTGAACCAGTAGAAGGTGCTCATTATGTTTTGCTTTTACAGTCTTATTCCAACATGTGGAGATGGGGTAATGTCCTCCAGTCAGAAGAGAGGGCATGCTAGAGCATAAACACAGCACATGGAAACAGACTTGTTTGTACAATCCACCCACCACTCCTCTACGAAAGGAAGCCATTTAGTAGCAGTCATGAGCAAAAGTCTACAAGGCTTATACAGTAAAGTGCTCACAAAATTGGGCTGAATAAATGCTATTATGCTTGTTCATTCAATAAAACTTTCAACTTTTATTATGAAATGAACAAATGTACAGAAATCTACACAGAAATTAATACATTAAAGAACTTTGTAACTGTATGATAATTCAGCTAAATGCAGAGTTTATCAAACCTACATGTTGAAGACAAGAAAACATGGAGGCCACTGTTGGACTATGGTTGACAAGTGCAGTCCTCGTTCAGTCTTTGACTGATGGAGATTGAGGACTCCTGGTAGAAGTAGTTGAGTTGAGGGAACCAAACCCAACTTCAGCAAATACTAATTTGTCATAACTGAGCTGACAGGGAATCACAAATTGTGCAGTTTGTAAAAATAAACAGGTTCTACTGGGGCAAAAAGTATTCTCATGTTTTTAGTTTTAAGTTTTGATGCATTGTAATGTAGTGGTTAGATTTGTTTTTTTATATTCAAAGTAATTAAGTTATAAATATATATAAAAATTCGAATACACATAATCTAGAAAGGCAGCATTTTAAGATGCATTTCTAGAAATAACCACAATATGACTATTTTATATATCCTGCTAGGCAATTCCATACAGGAATGTCTGTGTGTAATTTAGAAGTATCTCTTATGCACACATGTCTACTGATATCTAACCTCCTTTTAGAATTGGAATACCGTTATTCTGGGGAATATTGATGGCTGTTCTGAAACATTTTAGGGGTGGATCTTTGCTAGGAGAAATATTTCTGTGACTAATTAAATATACTTCACAACCTGAAAATGCTTGAAATTTAAATTGGAATGTATGTTAAAATGTCGTTTTAAACGACACGAGAATATTAATGTAAGGTCAGCAGTAGCTTCAATTCTATGTGTTTTCCTAAAATAACTTCCTTTTGCACTTTGCTGTGAAACTGTCCTGGGAGTTTATTTTCTAAGATCTTCAGTCTGGGGGCAGGGGGGGGGCAGGTTATCCTCTCTGCAGATGGACTTGCTTCTAGATGAGCTTGCCCCAGTGCTTGCTTTTGTTCTGATGAGTCTGGATTTACTCCACCTTCCTTCTCGTTTTCTCCCTACTTTGTCTCCATGAAAGTTCCTCATAGACAGGTGACTACTCACAGGGCATTCAGCTCTCCCAACTGTGATTCCTCACTCTGAGGTTGGAACTTCCTAAGAATTTATCCTTAATGCCAGGGTCCATTCCTATCCTCAGAATCTCTTTCACTAAAGAAAGTCATGCTGACTATGCTTCTTCAGACTTTCTCCGTTACCTCAGGGAAATGTGTGTCCAGCTAGAAATGTGAACATGCATTAACTCTTGGCATAATCCCTGCTTTAGGCTGAGCCTCGACTTCATTGCAGGCCATGGGATTGTAGCCATTTCTAATGCCACTGCAGACTAATTTTCTTCCCTACATCCTTGATGTGATGTTTCAGTGAGAATAGTGAGTGAGTTAGCCATACTTTCACTCAGTCATTTATTATAACCCATCAGAGATCCCAGATCTGACTGAGAACGCAGTAAAAAGACTGAAGGACACTGTTGTAGCAGCCTTTTGGGGTTCTATGTCACCTTGACAAAAACTAGAGCTATTTTTGTAAGAGGAAGCTTTAACTAAAAAAACGCCCCCACCAGTTGGCCTGTGGGCCAGCCCATGGTCCATTTTCTTAATTGACGTGTGATATGGGAAGGACTAGTGGTGATCTTGGATGCTATAAGAAAGCAAACTGAGCAAACCAAGAAGAATTAGCCAATAAGCAGCACTCTCCCTATGGCCTCTGCTTCAGCTCCTGCCTCCAGGTCCCTGCCTTAACTTCCCTAGATGACAGGCTATAAGCTATAAATTAAATAACATACCATAACATAACGTAACAAGACGGAACAAACAACTAACAAAGAAAAACCCTTTTCTCCCCAAATTGCTTCGAGTCATGGAATTTTATCACAGCAGTAAAACCCTAAGACAAGTGGGATATGGCAACATACTGAAATCTCCTTGAATAAATCAGACTAATATACTTCAATAAAACTTTCTGGAGTTGTGGAATTTGTCCACATCTTCATTGTCAGGACAGAAGGCACTGGCTACATGTAGCTCTTAATCACTTGAATACATTTATAAGACTGAAAACTGTTTTTGTTTTATTTTGATTAATTCAAATTTAAATTTATAGGGCCACACACAGGAAATGGTTACCACATTAGGCAGCAGATCTGAGGAATATAAAACATGAATATTACACACTGTTGCCAAGGAAATGGAAATAAAAAGGGACATCCATGAGATGTAACCGAGAGAGGAGACACTGCTATTTTCAAAGAGAGAAAAGAGAGGTTTCAATAATTCGAAGGTAGTGTGCTCAGGAGAATGGGGAAGCAAGTGGTGCTGTGGACGGAGAAGGTTGTTCAGCTATCCTGAAAATCAGCTGTTTTAACGGGTTCCGTTTCCAGTGGTAAGGAGGCCCCATGGTAGAAACAATTAGAATTTTCAAGCTGCACGGGTGGACGTGGGTCAGAGCAAGAAAATGAAATATTTTTCTTTGATATTATCTTGAGAGAGTCTCTTTGTCTTCTATGCACCCCCTTTCTAAGACTGCCTTGTCCTCCCCCGCATGGAGGGACCCTGATATATGGCATAATGATGATGGTACAGAGAAATTACTATTTCACCTACTGAGTGATTAATATGAAATTAGTTACCGCAACCCTCAGTAGTGCAGAGAAGATAGAGGAAGAATTCGGTTTTGTTTGAGCAGAGAAAAATACAAGCTCCAGCACTGCTTGGCATACATGGAGAACTTCTTCATCTAAAACTCTCTATACACTTAGCAAGCTTAATTAATGGGAAACCTTCAAAGAATGAAGAGATGAAATGAAACACAGATTCCAGCGTTGTGTTCCTGCTATTTTAGAAAACCCAGGCTTGATGTTTCCCTCTTCCATTAACACACAGTGTAGTCCCATGTGGCAGCCAGGAGGTATTCGTTTGTCTACTAACTGATTTCTGTCCAAGCATCTCACTTGTGAGGAAGAAGAAGAGAGGAAACATACAGCCGCACCCTTTGACCTTCCCCAATGTCTTTTGCCTTATTTACAACGGAGACCCATCCCTAGCCTTGTAGTACAGGAAACGCTCTCTGATAAACCGTCTGTACCATCCATTGGAAAAGAAGAATAAATCCTAACATTCTCCTCAGTAGGCCGAGTCTCAAATTTCAGTAGAGCAGGTTTTCTTCTTCAAAAATTATTCAAAACAAGCATCCATGAGTCTGGGACCAACGTGCATTGAAAGGGGACGGCCCCTTAATGGGTACCCTACTGTGTACTCTTCTTTTCATCTTAATTCGGAATCCCCTAAGGACTGCCTTGTGCAAAACTATAAATCCTCCCGATTATTTATATGTCAGGTACATTTTTAGCCTAGTCACAGCAGATATACAATAATGTATCCTGACATTTATTTTCATCTGTTTGACCCAGAGATGCTGCTTCCTTATTTTATGCCACCTCCTAACTGTCTTATTTTGATGCTTTTTCTTTCCCTTGCTCAATTTCTTCTCCTTTCTACTAAAAAAACAAGCAGACCTAAAATACAAACACTAGGACAGTGTTTGTCACAAGTTAAAAATAAAGAACTTTGAAAGATTGTGGCTTCTGAAGAGTTTGACAAAGGGTTTGATGTTTGGAAAAGGAAAATAGCTGCCACATTCAAAAAACAACTGTCTTTGTTTGAAGAGATGTTGCTGGGAGCCTTTATGTTCTGTTTAGAATTGATCCAGGCCTCCTGTCTGTGTCTCCAGACAAACATGGAACTTTCACTGCCAGCCGTAACTCTCTATCTTCTGAGTCCTGAACTTCAGCTTCGAATCCCTTCTTCCTAAGCATGGCTTTGGACACCTGACTCAGGACCGTCTTACTCTCTCATCCCAGCCACTTTCCATCTTATATCCTCAAGGGTGAAAGGCTCAAGGGTCTCCTGAAAGCACGCACAGTACCACTGTCCGATAAAACACCCTAGTGAGCTTTCTATCTTTGTGTATGAAGGGAGTGGAGGAGGGCCGAGCTAAGCTCTCTTGGTAAATTCTCAGAATTCAGGTGAGTATAGAATCCACCTAGATATATTGTGTGCTGCATCCCCAGGGGCTTCCATCTTGTCACTGGCTAGCAGTAACACTGTATTATCGCTTAAAGCTTTGGCTATGGAGTTCTGCCACTAATGGTATTTAATCCACTTATATGTGCCAATTCATCTCTGTCACAAGCCTATTAATTTCTTCATTATTCTACTCTGCCCCTAGCCCTTATACAATGAGGCACAGTGAACCCCATTTGTGTAACAACAACAAACAAACAAACAAAAAGACTTGGAGTCTTTTATAAATTACCCTCAATTCTGCAGTTTTTAATGACCAGACTTTTTCTATATGTCTTCTTCATACCTCACTTAATTTTTTCAAATTCTTCTTTAGGAGAATACACTGAGACTCTGGAGTACTAAAGAATGAAGTCATAGTAAAGTGTGAGACTCTGATGGGCTCATTCCCATCGGGCCGTGTCCCAAGAATGGCTTTTATGTATATCTCTTTTGAGGTGTACTATTGCCACAAGCAGAGCTCCTTTGTAGGAAGAACTTCTATCTGCCCTATCATCAGTAGAGATACGTCAAAATACCTATAGCATTGCTATCAAAGTGAAGACTCTGTGACAAATAAAGGTCATGGATTTAAAATTAATCCTCTTATGCTGTTGGCATTTCTGCCTGGTGTGATCCTGTGGAGACAGAGAATGACAGCTAAGTGCCTAGCAAGAGTTAACGCAGATTCAGGAGACTACTTCATCTGATCAGCATAGGAAATTCATGTTAGTTTATGCTACCTCTTCTATATTTTTCAGGATTGGAGCAAAACATCAGGAGCTAAGAGAAAAGCAGGCGAGAGGCCTTGTTGATTATGCCACTGTAGCGACTGGACCAGTGCACGATATAGACGACGATGAAATGGACCCCAATTATGCCAGAGTGAACCACTTTCGGGAACCATGCACATCAGCAAATGTCTTTAGATCTCCATCTCCTCCTCGAGCTGGAACACTTGGTTACCCTAGGGATGGACGCCCACTGTCTCCAGACCACTTAGAGGGTCTCTATGCCAAGGTCAACAAGCCATATCATCCACCAGCCCTAGCTGACAGGTAATATAACTGAGTGAAAGATGAATGCAGTTTTAATTCAGTAAGTTTCAAATCATCTCTACTGCTGAAGCAGATAAAAACATATCCATCCTTCGAGTTATTAAAACCACAATGACATGGTGCCCTAGACAAGTGTTGCACTTTGACCTACCAGTAAGGTATCAGTCATCAAAAGTAAAACAATAGCTGGTTATAAGGTGACATGAATGGACAATGACAGTACAGCACATGGTACAACAGAACAATTTTCGCAAGAACACAGTGGCAGAGAACTAATGAAAGCTTTGAAGGAATATTGTCCTTTTTTCCCCTAAGATCCCTATTGTAAGACACTTCTACAAGAAGATGGCAGGGACCTGGAGGTATGGAGTCAGAAAGAGAAAACGGCATCTGAGTAGGTGTAATTGAAGTAGGACTATAGATAGCTATGGAGAAAAATAAGATTGGGAAAACTAAACTGTCTAGCTATTCACTGATGAGCAGGGTCAGAAAATGAGATAATCTTGGTCCTAGAGTTTGATGAAGTAGAAGAAGATAGGAGGTGACCTGTGGCTTTAGCAGCAAGGAAAAGAGATATTGGGAGCATCTGTCTGAAGCAAGGAAGGATAATTCCAACCCCACATCTTGCCCTCCCCCCCCCAAATGCCCTGTCTTGGGCAAGGCTGTTCTAAAGGAGCTTCATGACCTTGGAGTCATGCCGGGACTCGGTTGATGGTCCTGGCTCTAACCTGATGGCTACTGCTTGGAATCTGGAGGGTGAAGTGAAGGAAGAAGGTATGAGAAGCTCTCATTCTAGATGAAAGAAAAAGACTCATTTTCCAGATTTCTTAGGGTTCTGACAAGCACTCAGTCCCTAGCAATAGCCAGCATTTGTATGATAGCATGATATATTGCATATGTTTACCGTTTACACATTTCCCCAGCTGGGTGATATTATGCACTTTCAATTAGGTTGGGGAGAGGAAGGGAAATCATGGCATTTTTATGCAGACTGTAAAGTGTAGCTTCGCAAGACTGATTACCTTTCAGAACCTTTCCAATAACCAAGTGGGAAGCGAGGAGCAATTTTTAATCCTTACTGTCAGGTTTCCAGGTTGATAATATTAAAGAAAGATGGTCAAGTTTTTTGTTAGGACAAAATGAAAATATAAATTCCTATGACTGTGTGATACGCCATCATAAGTAAATTGCTAATTTCAAGGATTGATTAAGAGTTGGCCTTTTTCTCTCCAGCCTTCACATAGGGTTGAATTTTATCATGTAAATAATAATCCTATACTTGAGTCTATTCTAAGCTAACGGATAGTCAATCTTCCTTTCTCTAAGTCAGAAAGAGCTTCAGAGCAATATACTTTGCATATGTCTGATAGAACACCAGCACCCAAGACTGTATTTCTCAGACCTTCCCAAGATGGTGTGTCCCAATGCTAATTCCATGGGAATAAATGTGAACTATTCTGCAAGAAGAGATTTATAACAAACCCACAGGCTGAATTAAACCACAAAAACAGATTTTACTTTTCGTGTGGTCTTTTTATTTTCCTGATGTGTTCACATGTATTCTTGGTCTCCAAGAATACTAAACAATCAGAACTCATCATGCCTACAATATTTGTCACCTAAAGTTTATTTTACTCACATTTTTATGGCTTTGGATTGTTCCAATTCCTATCTCTGTAACAAAGTCCATGAAATTAACAACTCAAAAAAGAAGACATCTTTATTTATGTTCACACCCAGCTTTCCAGATCTCAGTTCATGACATCTATAGCTGCTCAGCCCAGCTTTTCTGGGCTCCACATCGTGATGAGGAGAATGTGTTTGGGGGAAACTACTCATCTGATGACAGCAGGAGGCAGAGAAGGTCACAGGGAGAGGACCAGGGACATAATTAACCCTACAAAATCATGCCCTTTGGCTAATATTGTTTGTGACCTTGACAGGGTCTTGAATATGAGCTTATCAATGAGGGACTTTTTGCATCAGGTTATCATCATGAAGTAGGCATCATCAGTAGAATTTTTTCTCTTTTTGCTTCCTGATAACATAACCAGCTGCTTTGATTTCTTCTGTCATGGTTTGTTTATCATAATAGACTGCATCCTCAAACTGTGAGCCACAATAAACTGTCCCTCACTTACGCTGCTTCTTGTCTGGCATTTGGTCACAGAGAGGAGAAGGATAACAAATGTTTCCCATTACCTCCTAAATTACCCAAGTTCCCAGACCATTACTTCCTCAAATTGGACTCAACTTTTGAATTGCTGTGACCTTATCAACAGATGAACCCATTGACAAAAGTGTCATCTCTCTGTGGCCCCAGCTATAAACACAGCTGTACTGGGGCCAATCCTTCAATACTGAATCAATAGGGGGAATTTATAGATCTAAACCATGGCATACATATACATGGTATTCTAAGTTAATTTTTACCCATGTAGGTAGACCAGGAAAGAAATCTCACTGGATAATGTTAAAGACAACCACTATAAAGTGTTGCCGGGTTTGTTTGTTTGTTTGTTTGTTTGTTTTTGTTATTTACTGCCCAGCCCAGACATCTATATGAGTAATGGAGTCTTAATTTTGGCCTTTGTTTCTTTGTGTTAATAAATGTTCCAAATCAGCCTTCTGTAGAGGCTTAGACAGCTGTTAAATTTTTAGATAGCAGATCAAAGAGTAACTCTTTTTACCCAGAATTGTCTTGATTCCGCTCTTATCTTTAATTATATTTAAAGACTGTGCTGTTCCTTTTCCTTAAAGTCTTAAAGCAACAGATTTTTGCCTTGATGCACAGTAAACAGTGGATAACGATAGCTATTATCACCATGCTTACTGTTATGACCACTTGTACTGCTCTGTATCTGTGAAATTCTGGGCTTGTGTAAGTCTAAGGTTTCCTTCAGATAGTCTTCCAAGCAGTGCCTCCAAGCAAACACTCTGAGTTCTAAACCTGCCATATTTTAAAGTGAAGGGCATATCACATACCCAGTCATCAGTTTGATCTTTCTTCATTCAATAAGCATTTATTTGGCATCTACTGTGTTCTATATCTGGAGGAAGTTCTAGCGGAGACTGAAGGGTGATCATGACATGTCCATAAGGATGAGAGGAATTCCTTTCCTAATCAGAAGAAACCCAAGACATGTGGAAATGGAGAATTGTATTAGTCTGTAATTAGAAGTGAAAGCTTCCCCCCACCCTTCTTTAGGCTACACACAAAAGGCCTCTTAAAGCAGGTAATAGTAGAGCTGGTTCTGGAAGGATCCTTAAACATTGATTAGGTACAACAGGATAACTCTTTTCTCTTACAAAATAATTATGTGAGAAGGTCAAGTTGCTAGAAAGAGGAAGTTCAGACATACCCAGAGCCTAGCATGTAAGCAGGAAGGAAAGTGGTGGAAAGTGAGGCTGCACAGCACATCGAAGTCACTGTGTGAGCGAACAGGTCATGTCTCACGTTGATACTTACTGGTTGATAGTAACTGACAACAAGCATCCTGCAACTGTCCAACTTAGGCTCCAGAAATCTGAGTGATGGCGTATGTGCAGTGGAGACTGATACATGTCAGGATCCTGTGGCCAGTGGCATAACTGTGTCCACAGAGGTCGAGAGAGTGAAGACTATAAAGAGAATGTAGACATTCAAAGGTCATTGGTAACTTAGAGAGGAAGTGTCAGTGGCTTAGAAGGAGCAGTGAACATCTAATAAGAATGGCTTTGGAGGTGAGAATGTAGAGCATGAGCCTAGAGGTAATGAGAAAGCAGGGTTGTTGGATAGGAAAGACTGTCTTTGAAATCACATGTAGAATGGTGATTCAGAGCTAACAAAGTCACCTCATGAAAATGCTAGAAAGTGAGCTCAGAGGATGTGAGCAACTTGCCCAAGATTGGGACTTCATTCTAGACCTCTCTACCATTCTTTTCCCTAATCCAACCTGTTACTTAGACACACCCTCTTTCTTCCTTATATAGTATACAAATAAGGTGGCTTAGTTTGGGTCCTTAACATGTTATTGGCATGTTAAACCATGACTTCTGGTGTGGAGGCTGATCTGGGTCCAATTCTCTTCTACTACATGGCCTTCAGGAAAATAACTTTCCCAAGATGCATTGTTGCATCGTCAAGCAAGCAACAAATACGTGTGGAGCATCCACCAAGGGCCAGGACTGGTGCTCAGCCCTAAGTCCATCAGCGAATGAGGGGAAAATGCTATATCCTCCTCACAGAGGGCTGCCATACGTTATGAGAC